>NC_057350.1:68352083-68659166 GCF_016509475.1 Prionailurus bengalensis | reverse complement strand
AATCTAGAATCTGTAAGCAAACTTGCTTGGGTTCTTAAAAAAAAAGAAAAAAAGAAAGAAAGAAAGAAAGAAAGAAAGAAAGAAAGAAAGAAAGAAAGAAAGAAAGAAAGAAAGAAAGAAAGAAAGAAAAGAAAGAAGGAAAGGAAAAGAAGAAAGAAAGAAAGAAAGAAAGAAAGAAAGAAAGAAAGAAAGAAAGAAAGAAAGAAAGAAAAAAGAAAATCTAGGCAAGACAGAGCCAGAATGTGGGGCATTCTATAATACAACTGGCTTAAACTCTTTAAAAAATTCAGCATCTGAAAAATGATTTTTTAAAATGCAGGAGTATATTCTAGATCAGAAGAGACAAAGGAGACAAAATGACCAAATGCAGTGTGTGAACACATATTTGGAGATGGGGGAGTAATAAGAAAGCAATTGGGGAAATTTGAATATGGACTCTATTAGATATTAACTGTATTACTGTTAATTTTCTTATATGGGATAACGCTGTTGTTATTTAGGAGACGGTCTTTATTCATACGAGATATGTGCTAAAATATTTATGAGTGTCATGAAGTCTGCAACTTACTGTCAAATGCTTCAGCAAAACCTGAGAGAGTAAGAGAGAAAAAGCAAATGTGGCAAAATTACTGAATCTTTGTGTAAGTTTATGGATGTTAAAAGTCTTAGTCCCAGGTCCTAATAGTCATGGAGGATGACAGCCACCTATTTTTCCTGTTAGTGTTTTCATACTGTCAGGGATTTCCAAAGAGGTGTCTTAAGTATTACCTAGCTCTACTTTTATCTGTTTCACACACTGGACTTTCACTTTAAGATTTTATTTTAAAAAAGGGTCTACAAAAAAATAGTAAAATCATTTCTCTGGCCGTCCACTAACACATGGCAAACCTCCAGAGCCCACTGTAGACATGGCTCGTCCACCGGACAGTCCTGCTCAATCTGGACTTGGCATCTCCTCAAAATGTGCCAGTCAGCCACTACCAGATGACTGTACTTGATATTTGAGATGAAACATATTTGTTATTGCAGAACCAGACCATCAAAGTGCCGCACAACTGAATCACACTGTCTTGGTACCTCAGAATTGTTTTTGCTCAAATGGTTTACGTTGAGGATTAAAAAATGGAAGCTGTGGTACAAAGTTTGATATTGAATTTATTGTGAAGATGATTTTGAAAATATTCTCCAGGACTTGATTCACAGTATAAATATCTCAGTTAGCCAGTCTCAGTACTGTGAAAAGCTGTGAGTCTCCTGATTACATGATTTTCTTTCTGATTTATGAAAATTATGAATCTCAAGAATGCGTGTTTACTTCTTTGCCTTGTCTACCAGGAAGCTCAAGGAAACAAATCTGTGGTCCTTCTAATAACTACCTAGGAACTCCTGTTATATATTTTTGTAAATGATGATACCTCTGTATTATCTTATTTTTCCTACCCTCCTTTTCTTTTTTGTCCATTTTTCTTTATTTTATCTGAAGATATGATATATATCCTTTTTAAGACGCTTCAAATCGTTTTGAGTTATTATGTGCTTAACTACATAAATAAACAGAGTGGTGGCAGAAATAGAAAATTTGGTAAGAAAGAAAATGCAGGCCTTATTGGCAGACTTGTTTTGATGGATGAAGGGAAGGTACCCAAAGGTCTCTAACTTTACTCAGAAAGTGGTGGAACCAAGGACAGAAGTGGGGAAGGAAAGGGAAACAGTGAGATGATGAGTTAGATTTAGGGAAATTGATTTAGCAGACAGATATTAAAGCAGAGATATTTTTAGGCCATTGAGTATATGTTGTAGGGGCGCCCAGGTGGCTCAGTCAGTTAAGCATCCGACTTTGGCTCAGGCCATGATCTTGCCATTCTGAGTTTGAGCTCCACGTCAGGCTGTGTACTGACAGCTGAAAGCCTGGAGCCTGTTTCAGATTCTGTGTCTCCTTCTCTCTCTGCCCTTCCCCTGCTCATGCTCTGTCTCTGTCTCTCTCTCTCAAAAATAAATAACCATTAAAAAAATAATAAAAAGTAAAAATACATGTTGTAGAGTATGATCAAAGATCCAAGTTGGTGATGTTGATTTGGGAGCTGTCAACATTGAAATAGCAGCTGAAGCCAAGAAGGGTAAAAACATTTCTTGATGAAGTACAGAGACAGAAGAGCAATCTATAAATCCTATGGGCAAAGCTAGGATTAGCAGTTTGGAGAAGAAATAAATAACAGGGATAACGAAAGGAAAACTAGTTAAAGAAGAAAGCATTAATATAATATTGCCATAGAGGTCAAATGGGACCATAATTTCAAAGAGCAACACTGAAGCTTAAAAGTGGAAGATGCCAAAATGAGGGAGACAAACAAGGAAAGGACCATTGGAATTAATCGCAGAAGCGAGTGCTGCTGATCTGTGAATGGTGGAGCAGAAGCACAGAATCCTAATCTGAGGGCCTCTGTGTGTCTTTGTGGTGTTTTCTAGTTATTGAATCCAACCTTGCAGCTCTATCTTTGAATTTTTACTAGCTTGCTTCACAGATTCTTGTGAATTCGTTTCTGCTGGGATATCAGGGTGGGTGGGGGAATGTTGCTGTGGGTCCGTTTTCATTTTCTTGGGCTAGCTTTTGGAACTTTTTCTTTTTCTTGAAGCTGCTGCCCTTGCTGTCAGCAGCCTCTTCAGGTCCGCTGCTGAGTGGCTCCTCCTTTGGAGGAAGAGAGTTTCCTCTTTTTGGGGGGGATGTTCCTGTTTTCTTCCTCTACAGGGTCACTAACTGGTTCCTCTTTGGGAAAAGACTTCTTCCTTTGGGAAGGCTTCTACTGTCAGCTGTCTCTTCAAGATCACTACTAACCAGCTCCTCACTGAGTCAACATGTGTTTTTAGTATTCTAACATCATATCGCAATCTAATATTATATTGTAATAACTGACACGATCTCAATCTTAATGTCTCTGTAATTATAGTGATGGGAGTAGAATCTACAATCAAAAATCGGATTGCCATAAAATATTCTAATTCTGGGAAAACAATGTGGTTGCAAATGTATTTGTAGATTTATCCAGGACCATGATGCCACTCATCTCCACCATTCTTAAGAAACTCCATGTCAGCAGAAGGCTTACCTTCTCTATGTAGAAGTGTGAGCAGGTCTGATTAAACTTGCTTGCCACTGTGGCATATTCTGCATGACCAGGCTGTAGCTCAACCACACAGACATCCTGCTGTTTCATATCACTCCAGTGCTCGGGGATCCCAACTGCAAAGAGGACATTTGAGGACTCCCACACACCGGGGAAGGCCCATCCACACGCTCCTGGTATGCTCTGAAGAACTGAGTATCATCTGTGTTCTTACTTTATTATCTCCTAACTCAACGTGTTCAAGAAGTTCTTATCTTTCTCAGAAAATGTCTCTCAAAGCATGGCCCACAGACAACCTACATCAGAATCAATCGTAATGCTTGTTAAGAGAAAACCCCACAGGGGCGCCTGCATGGCTCAATCTTAGGTTAAGCATCTGACTTGGCTCAGGTCATGATCTCGTGGGTGTGGGTCCGAGCCCCACATCAGGCTCTGTGCTGACAGCTCGGAGCCTGGAGCCTTCTTTAGGTTCTGTGTCTCCTCTCTCTGCCCTCCCCTGCTCATACACTCTCTCTCTGTCTCTCTCTCAAAAATGAATAGATGTTAAAAAGAAAAAGAAAAAGAAAAAACCCACAGATCTACTGAATCAAACTCTCCGAGGGGTGGAACCCATGTACCTGCATCTTAACAAGTTTTGATCATGCTCAGATTTAAGAAGTGCTGGTGTGGTGTAACTCAAGCTGCATATTCTGTTCAGTCTCTAATCTGTCATCATTTAATAATTTAACAATAAATTATTTCCCTACAATGGTCTTGTTAGAAAAGCGTGGAATTTTGCCGGAACGCCTCACTACCACAAGGCCCTCTGCATCTATTCATTATTTTTCTCCACATCCTTAAGAGCTGGGTGGCTGGCAGGTTTTGCTGTCTTCTCTTCTGCTAAACAGAACATCATACTTGATTTGTCATTCCCCTAGGGTGGCTCAGAGTCTGAGGAATTCATTCACACGAATCTCATGAGAGATAAAGATAATGTACCAGAAGCCAATTTACTAGTTTTCGGTGCAGGACCTGTGCGGTTCAAAGACAGGAATGTCTATCTACACAACACAAACAGTCCCTTCTCAGGCAGTCGATCCAGTCAGAGAATTCCAAGGCTGCCTCCTGATGCATGCATTGAGGAAGACTTATGTTCAGGGCAGGAGAGGAAGTGAATTCTGGGAGAAGATCCTACAAGCTCCCAGTGCTCTCCAGGTTGTCAGTCACAAGAGAGTGCCCACTCTGACCAGGCTGTCTTCTCCTTTTGTTCTAGAAAACCTTGAGCCACTTTTCTTTAAAGCCCACGGCTTTCCCTCTTCTGACTGAAGGAGCCATTATCTCTGCAGCAGAACTGGCCCTGGAAAGCTGATACACTGTAGAGATGGGAACAACTGCAAGGCTTGGGTACTGTCACCATTAAGATGGTCAGCCTCAGACTGTTGAGTGCACCCATGCTACGTTTCCCCAGCCATAACGTAAGCGCATTAAGCTCAGACACCAAGTTTTCTATTTTATCCCATAAGACTTGCCTGAATTTGATCTGCTTGCGTACAATTTCGATGTATGTACCAAATAGTGTTAAGCCCAAAGTAGGGGTAAAATAATGGATCACAAGCACACAGGTTTGACTCACCTTCAGATTTCATGAGGCGCCGAACAGGTAAACTGCGTCCTTCTGCATCTGTAGCACTGTACTTGCACAGGTCCACGGTGTAGGTCTGGTGATTAACTTTGACAACAGCTATCCTTTTTTTTGCCTTCCTTGCATTCTCCAATTGCAGATTGATTATTTTCTTAAAACTATGAAAAGTGTCTTTGTCATAATATTGCCATTCTACAAATTCACTGATAAAATCTGCCTGGGATTTCTGTTCTTTGGCCAATCTAATTCTCTTGATCATTTCCTCAATTGCATTTCTAGCCTCTGTCAAATCTTTGCCAATCCCAAAAACTTCAATCAGAGGTCTTTTACTGTCCAAGCAAATGGCAATATTTAAGTTCTCCTGCAGCTCATTCAATTTCTGATATTCTTTTTCATTAAAATCTTTGATACACTCATCTTCATTGGTGTAAGGACACAGTTCCTTTGTAATCAGATCCTGTATCCAGGTGAGAGCGTTTTCCACACATTTTACATTTTCACCACACACCTGAAAACTTGCTGATTCTGTTTTCTTTTTCAAAACCAAAGGATTCTGCTTTTGGGGAGATTGACTCAGGGATCCCATAAATGCTAAAAAAAAGGAAAAGAAAAAGAAAAAGAAAAAAAGAAAAGCAAAGAAAGGAAGCTTAGCTATTTCTCTCTCTCTCTTTGGTTACTGTGCTGTACATTAATCTCCAGGACTTATTTATCTTATAACTGGAAGTTTGTACATTTTGTCCCTCTTCACCCATTTCATCCCTCCTCACCTCCCAATCCCACCCCCTGCTGCCTCTGGCAACCAACAATCTCTTCTCTGTATCTAACAGTTTGTATGTATTTTAATATTCCACATATTAAGTGAGATCATCTTATTTCATTTAGCATAATGCCCTCAAGGTCCATCCATGTTGTCACAAATGGCTGGATTTCCTCCTTTTTTATGGCTGAATAATATTCCATTGTCTGTGTGTGATATATATACATACATATATATATATATGTATATATATATACAAGCTCCCAGTGCCCATGTGATATATATGTATGTATATATATCACATTTTCTTTATCCATTCATTTGTTGGTGGACACTTAGGTTTTTCCATGTCTTGGTTTTGTAAATACTACTGCAATGAATATGGGGGTACAGATAATCTTTTTAAGATAGTTTTTTTATTATTACCTTAAGGTAAATACCCAGAAGTGGAATTGCTGCATCATATGGTAGTTCTATTTCTAATTTTTTGAGGAACCTCCATACTGTTTTCCACAATGGCTGGACAAGTTTGCATTCCCACCAACAGTGCATGAGGGTTTCTTTTCTCCATATCCTCCCCAACACTTGTTATTTCTTGTCTTTTTGATACTAGCCATTCTATCAGGTGAGGTGATTTCTCCTTAGGTTTTGATTTGCATTTCCCTGATGATTAGTGATGTTTATCACCTTTTTATGTGCCTGATGGCCATCTGTATGTCTTCCTTAGAAAAGTGTCTATTCAGATCCTCTGCCCATTTTTAAATCCAATTATTTGTCTTCTCCTATTAAGTTGCAACAGTTCTTTATATATTAACCCCTTTGTATATTAACCCCTATCAGATACGTTATTTACAAATATTTTCTCCCATCCCATAGGTTGTCTTTTCATTTTGTTGATGGTTCCCTTTGCCATGAAAAGCTTTTCAGTTTGAGGTAGTCCCACTTGTTTATTTTCTGCTTTTGCTATTTGTGCTTTGGTGTCAAATCCAAAGAAAATCACTGCCAAGACTGATATCTAGGAGCTTACTCCCTGTTTTCTTCTAGAAGTGTTATGGTTTCAGATCTTTAATGCATCTTGAGTGGATTTTTGTGTATGGTGTAAGACAGTAATCCTGTTTCATTCTTTTGCATGGGGCTGTCCAGTTTTCCTACCACCATTTATTTTAGCATATGTGCTGCTGAAGCAAGCACCCAAACACTATTTATTGAAGAGATATCCTTTCCCATTGGCTCCTTTGTTGTAAATTAATTGACCACACAGATGGTCCCCAACTTACAATGGTTCAACTTACCATTTGTCAACTTCATGATAGTATGCAAATCATATTCATTCAGTAGAAACTATACTTTGAACTTTGATCTTTACCTGAGCTAGTAATATGTGGTGGCATACTTTCTTGTGATGTGGGACACTGGCAGTGAGCCATAGCTTCCAGCCAGCCAGGCATTGTGAGGGTCAAAAACCACTATACTTACAACCATTCTGTACCTGTAAAGTCATTCTGTTTTCACTTCCATTATAGTTCAATAAATTACACGAGATGTTCAACACTTTTCTATAAAATAGGCTTGTGTCAGATGAGTTTATCCAACTCTAGGCTAATGTGTTCTGAGCATGTTTAAGGTGGGATAGGCTAAACTATGATGTTCAGTTGGTTAGGTGTGTTAAATGCATTTATGACTTATGACATTGTCAATTTACAGTGGGTTTATCAGGATGTAACCCCACTGTAGGTCAAAGAAGATATGTATGTGTATGGATTTATTTTTGGGCTCTCTAATCTGTCCCATTAATCTGTCTGTTTTTATGCCAATGCCATACTGTTTTTATTACTATAGCTTCATAACATAGTTTGAAATCAGGAAGTGTGATGCCCCCAGCTTTGTTCTCCTTTCTTTTTCTTTCTTTCTTTCATGTGCATGAGCGAGTGCAAGCAGGGGAGGGGCAGAGAGAGAGGGAGAGAGAGAATCCCAAGAAGGCTCCAAGCTGCCAGCACAGAGCCCAGTGCAGGGGTTGAGCCCATGAACTGTGAGATCATGACCTGAGCCAGATCAAGAGTCAGATGCTCAACTGACTGAGCCGCCCAGGCTCCTCTGTTCTTCTCTCTCAAGATTGCTCTGGTTATTAAGGGCCTTGTGCGTCTGTACAAATTTAAGATTGTTTGTTCTATTTCTGTGAAAAATGCCTTTGGAATTTTGATAGGGATTGCATGGAACCTGTGGATTGCTTTAGGTAGTATGGACATTTTAACAATACTAATTCTTCCAACCCATAAGCATGGTATATTTTTTCCATTTGTCATCTTCAATTTCTTTCATCAATGTCTCATAGTTTTCAGAGTATAGGTCTTTCACCTTCCTGGTTAAATTTATTCCTAGGTGTTTTGTTCTTTTTGATAAAATTGTAGATGAGATTATTTTCTTAATTTCTCTTTCTGATAGTTATGTTTAAGATTAGCTATTTCTCATGTGACATCCATATTAGGAATATGCATTTCATAAAAAAGGTCAACTCACATGTTAATTTAGACGGCAGAGACTGTTGGGGAGAAGTCAGAGATGGTTCTCTTTTTTTCATGCTGGCCCAAAACACGTCCAGTAGGTGAGGCATAAAGATAACAACTTTAACTTTTTTCACAGACCGGACAAATCCTTTTTGGATAAAGTCTTCAATGGCATCAATGATGGCATCAGCAACCATACCTGGGTCTTGTTTGGCATTTCCTAGAAAAGCAAATAATAAAAACAGGGAGGGGAAAGACCCAACTGGGAAGGCTGAGCAGTAAGTTGGGGATTCCAGTCCTCACAGAATGAATGCCCCCCCTGCCCAACTCTTTCATCATCTCAGGCTTTTCTAGCAATGCACGGCCAAACACTTTTGAGGTCCTAGATGCAACAGGGAGCTTCTATTCCAGGATGTCAGGAAGTCACTAGCCCAACAATGAACAAAGGACCGAGAAATATAACTTTTGGTTTCTGATGTTCATATCTACTCTGTTGAGCTGACCCTACCTCACTGTGTTCTTCTGTGTTACAAGGATAATTAACTATTCTCGGCTCATTAGTGTCCTCAAAAGGTCCATAAAAAGCAAAATATTCTAATATATGTGGAAATATCATACTCTTTTTTGCTCATAGTCACCTGACTATATGCATGTATCTTTATTCTTCCAGATGTCTTTCGGGACCTGATTTAAACTAAGCTAATTTTGTAAGGTACCTGGAGCTGTAAACTATCTGTTATAATCTATAATTCTTTGCAACACAAGTTATCTATAAGCCTCTAGGAAATCTTTTCTAGAACACTCAGTGAGATTTTAGCTGACTTGCTAGGTTTGAGGTGCCACCTAAGCAAGTCTTTTTCTTTGTATAGCATGTTCCATATCTTGTTTCTCAGGCCTAATGCCCAGGTAAGATCATGAAAAGTCCCTTGAAAAGTCCCATGAAAAGCCATGGAAGCAGTCGCATACAAATAAATGGCAGCTGGAAAATCACAATGGGGAGCAGTGTAAAAATCCCATGACTAACCTGGTGTGGTAGACTAACAGCCCACTTGGATGTTCCCTGTTGACGGTGTCCACCTCTAATGCAGAAATGAGAGTAGACCACTCTGGCCTGGCTACATAGACACTTGTGGGAATGTAGACAAACCCTGTACAAAACTAAACAAATGGGTTTGTTCAGGCTTTTTTTTTTTTTTATTAGATGCTCAGGAAAAGAGAGCAATTCTCCTTTGCAAAGCTATGGTTATCCCGTGATTTTTGGAAGATTTTATTTTATTTTTTTAAATTTTTTTTTCAACGTTTATTTATTTTTGGGACAGAGAGAGACAGAGCATGAACGGGGGAGGGGCAGAGAGAGAGGGAGACACAGAATCGGAAACAGGCTCCAGACTCTGAGCCATCAGCCCAGAGCCTGACGCGGGGCTCGAACTCACGGACCGCGAGATCGTGACCTGGCTGAAGTCGGAAGCTTAACCGACTGCGCCACCCAGGCGCCCCTGGAAGATTTTAAACAGGAGTGTTCAGACACATTCATTCACTGTCAACAAACATTTACTATCTCCCATCATGGGCTAGCTCTCAGCTAGGCACTTAGAACACGGAGGAAGTGATATATGGGCATAAATAGGTATTCAACAGGTGAAGTAAGAGAAGCTGAGGGAAAGGCTATGCCTGATAGAACTGTAACAGGGGTTTGATATGCTTAGCCTGGTGTGTTCAGGGCAAAAGATCTGTTTTTGAGAAGGATAAATCTAGGGGTGGGTCTCCTCCACAGAAGCCCAGATCTAGATAGGAGGCTATAATAAAAGTTTAGGCAAAATACCAGAGCTGAACAAAAAGAAGAGGCCAGAATGAAGAGTCAGGTACAGGGACTGAGAAGATAGTTGGGAAGTGAAGTCAGCAGGACCTAGTGACCAGCTGGGTTTACCTTTGACCCTGTGTTCCTTCTTTTTTGCCTCCCACCCACCAGTATGTGTGCATCATGAGTCATGCTGTATTGCAGTAGTTTGTTTACATGTCTGTCTCTCACAGTAGGCTAGGTGCTCCTTATGGACTAGACCCTTTTCTGAGACATCTTTCTGTCTCCAGTGCCTAAACACGGTGCCTGGCATATGGCAGGCACTTGGTAAATATTTAATCAAATTAGTTAATAAGCTAATGAACATAGGAGGATAAAGGACTCTACTCCCTATAGATTCAAGGATTACAGGTAGAAAGTGATGCTTTTAACATGATCAGGGATACAAGAGGAAGGGCAGGTTCAGGGCAGAAGATAACAGAAGAAAGTTCATAGTCTACATTGAACTTGAGTTGCTTGCGAGTATCGCTGGACACCCACCCCTTCCCCCAGGCAGGTGTCTGTAAGGAACCAGGGAGAGGGCTTCTTTTACTGCCAGAAGCTGTCTCAATCACAGTCCCAGTTCAACACATAAACACCACTAAAGGTCCTTAGTGCTTTAGTCTAAGGACCAAATCAGGTGGTGATAGAGACTGGTAAAGACGACAAGCAAGGAAAATCTGCTAACCTTGATTTATTTGTGCAGGTCAGCAATGCAACCAGGTCAGTGGAAGAGACAACAGGTTTTCAGTAACCCAGAAAAACTCAAACGTGTATATTTATATAAAATGAAAACTGCCTCATTTCCTTGTTTTTTCTTGGGAAGGTCTGTGCCACCCTTGAGTTGTCTGATTTCTTGGCCCAAATAAAGTTTATGTAGAAATACAGGACCAGAGCTCAGAAGAAAAACCAATGGAGACAGAGACTGGTGAGTCATTAATGTGTGTTCATAAAAGATAGATACACAGATACATAGATAGAGATAGAGAGAGAGACAGGTAGACAGACATGTTGGCTAATCTCCCAAGATTGGATAATACTACATGGGGAATGAAAACATAAAGGGACTATAAATTATACTTTCAGAAATAGGAAAGTAATAAAATAGATGTAGCATTCCATGTGGGAACATTAAGAGGAATGGTAGAGAATTACAGAAATCAAAATAACAGAGGATTAGAAGAAAGCTCAGAAAATGACAAGGGTGGTTAAGTGTACTGAGCTAAGCTTTTGGAGGGCTTAGAATGCCAGTGGGCAACACTCAATTGCTGCACAATGGAATCACCAATCCAGGGCTCTTTGGGACCAGTCAGCTACGTTCCACTTCAAGTCTGAGAATGTTTGCCTCCCAGACCAGCTCTCTTACGGAAAACTAAGCAGAAATTCCTGATCAATGCCCATGACTCAGATTCCTGGGAAAAGAGCTCGAAGAACATCACCTCACTAATGGTAAACCCAAAGCACCATCCTTATATATGAAGACCCACACAACTATTAAATAGTTTGAGGAAAACAAAAGAGGCAAGTAGGCTGAAAAGGGGAAATTTGGAGTTGAATTTATGACCCATAGAACCAAAACCCATTAAGCTCTGGTGACTGAGAGGCTTCTGTGTGAAGATGTCCTAAGGCCAACCCACACAGCCAACTGTCCAAGAGGTGTAAGAAGAAGGCAGGAATATTCATCTGAGAGTCAGCAACTGCAAGGTGCAAGCAGATGCTCTGATGTTCTCATGGAGAAGGGATGGAGCAAGAGGTTACAGACTAAATAATGTAGGGGACAGAAAAGAGAAAGAGACTGAGGAATCAGACGAAATGGGTGGTTTCTTTCTTTTCTCTCCCTTCCTGTCTCTTCCCTACCATAGTAGAGAGCAAATGTCACTCTAACTAATACTCAACACTGTCTTCAGTTTTCTTGATGTTTTCCTCTTACTTAAACCACCCACAGTCTTTGCTTACTCCATCAGGGGGCTGCGTTGGAGTGAAGACCCTTACTCAGTCTCATCATTAACTATATTAACAGCACCAGATCCAAGGAAAGGTGGACGCCTTGATAGCCAGAGGTTACAAACCTGTCCCAATGGCTGGGAGGCAAATGGACGAGTAATTCCGTTTTTCACACTCTTGCAAAACATAGGAGATTGATCTCTTGACATCGTTTCCACCAATAACGTGAACAATATTTTTGCACCTCAATAATCCACCTTCAGTAATTATATAATCACTGTTGCCCTTTTGAACTGGGAAGCATAAAACAGAGAGGTGCAAAATTAGATACTGAACCTACCTTTTTTGTCTCTTTTTTTCATTTCATTTCATTTTATTTTTTTAATTTACATCCAAGTTAGTTAGCATATAGTGCAACAATGATTTCAGGACTAGATTCCTTAATGCCCCTTACCCATTTAGCCCATCCCCCCTCCCACAACCTCTCCAGTAACCCTCTGTTTGTTCTCCATATTTAAGAGTCTCTTATGTTTTGTCCCCCTCCCTGTTTTTATATTGTTTTTGCTTCCTTTCCCTTGTGTTCATCTTTTCTATGTCTTAAAGTCCTTGTGTGAGTGAAGACGTATGATATTTGTCTTTCTCTGACTGACTAATTTTGCTTAGCATAATACCCTCTGGTTCTATCCACGTAGTTGCAAATGGCAAGATTTCATTCTTTTTGATTGCCAAGTAATACTCCATTGTATATATATGTACCACATCTTCTTTATTGAACCTACTCTTTGATTGTTTAGGAAGCAAAATGTTTGGTTTGGCACATAAAGCATTCTATGTGAATAAGAGACTCCTAAAATATGGTCTTTTTTTAAATTTCTTTTTTTTTTCCAACGTTTATTTATTTTTGGGACAGAGAGAGACAGAGCATGAACAGGGGAGGGGCAGAGAGAGAGGGAGACACAGAATCAGAAACAGGCTCCAGGCTCTGAGCCATCAGCCCAGAGCCTGATGCGGGGCTCGAACTCCCGGACCGCGAGATCGTGACCTGGCTGAAGTCGGACACTCAACCGACTGCGCCACCCAGGCGCCCCTAAAATATGGTCTTTGATGAATCTTTTTTCTCTTTTTAACTGTGAGATTGCTTTTCACTTCTAATTGTCTATGCTTAGAAGTCTTTGGTCAAATGTATGATTTTAAGATTAATACGTTTTCTCCCCAATCCCAAGACTTTCCCCAGCCTCTCCAAAGCCTTCCATATTCAGCCTCCCACTTACAATTTTGAAGCAAAAAATAGTATTGTGCCTTACCTTGGCGAGAACATTCCATTTCCACATTTTGTCCAGCACATTCTAAAATTGCTTTGGACACCCCTACAGGAGAAAAAGCAAAGTTACAAACATGAATTTTAAAAAATGAAAGTAATACATCTGAATCAGAATGATTGCCTCATTAACTAAAAGCTTTCCCGATCATCAAAGGAATCCTATCACCTGGTATTTCTGATAAGAAAGAAGAAAAATTTATAAACTGTTACCAATTAGTAGAAACCATGTCAAAATAATTTTAAAGTTATTAATTAACATTAATAAGCCAAAGTTGTAGAAGCCAGTTTGTAGCAATTGTAGAATAGTTGACTATTACCCTACTCAAAATCTGACAAGTCAAGTACCTGCTTTGAGATTAAATGTCTTTGATGTTGAATTTACGATCATATCTGCCTCTTCTTTGGTGATATCTCCAAAGGCCACTTGGAAGATGATGGGACCAATCATCATTTCATGCATTCCTACATCTGGGCTAAACCCAGTCCCATAGAAGACTGAGAAGAAAAATGGAGTCCATCACCAAGTTGGCAACAGCAAGAACAACTTATATCACACACTCCTCACACGTGCTCCTCTCATACTTCTTCCCCTGCTCTGTGACTTCCGGCCCTTAACCAGCCCTGACTCTAAGCCCCAGTGATGGTCCATTTCTGAAAAAGGATTATAACATATAATACATATTGGGGTGCCTGAGTGGTTCAGTCAGTTAAGCATCTGGCTCTTGATTTTGGCTCAGGTCATGATCTCATGGTTGGTGAGTTCAAGGCCCGCATCGCACTCTGCTCTGTGCACAGCCTGCTTGGGATTCTCTCTCTCTCCCTCACTCTCTGCCCCTCTTCTGCTCGCACTGTCTCTGTCAAAACAAAGAAATAAACTTTAAATATATATACGTATAATAAATATATAAAATATATATTTATATATAAATATATATAAATAGTATATATTATATAAATATAATATATATAACATAATACGTATCAAACATGACTTCTGCTGCTGGCCAGGGTGAAATCAGGCCCCCTAGCATCTATTTCACTCATGATTTACAATTGAAAATGCAGGATAAATACAAAAAAGCCACTAACTGAGAACTGAAAAGTAAACAGTAGGCAGACTGGGGGAAGAAGTCAGTACTTGAAGAAGCCACCTGGAAGGGGAGGGGGAGTTTCTCATTTTATTTTGTTTTGAAATATTTCCTCTTTTCTCTCCCAGCACTGGCCCAAGGTGGCCCAGTTGCAGAACTACGCTATGAGAATTTCTGTCTTTGTGGCCAGAGGATTAGGAGAAAGGGTCCCTATGAGCTAAAGAGTATGAGAAGTAATCATCATGGTTGTCCATAATTTTTCTTTTTTAATTCAGGCCCTGACTCAAGGTGGGCCCAGTCACAGAACTCCACCGTGGTACCACAGGGAGTATTCTGTATTTCTGTCCAGAAGAATCCGGAGAAAGGGCCCTTATGGTCTGAAAAGTGTGTATGTATGGGCAATACCTGAGGCGCTCGCTCTCTCTCTCTCTTTCTCTCTCCTTCTCTCTCTCCCTCTCTCTCTCTCTCCACTTTGCCTACAAGGGAAATCTTACCATGAAAAATTATGAGGCAACCCAACAGGCAGCTTACACTCCCAGAGACGCTGTCTTTCTGGCCAGAGGATCTAGAAAATGGGCTCCCTTGAGCCAGAGAGTGCAGGAGTCCCAGACACATGACAGCTGGAGAAGGAAGCCCCTATTTTGTGTGTGAAGTGTGATAAATCCTGAACTCACACAGAGCTGCAAGTGTGGGAGCAGACCCAAGCAGCATAACAAAGGCTTTGAGAACTAAATTAACATTGGAACTGCTACCCACACAGAAGATGAGACAGAACCTTAGAGTGAACTGAATGGACTGTCTGCTAGAACAGACAAAATGATCACCATTTTCCAGAGGATTTTTTTTGTTTTTGTTTTGTTTTGCTTTTTGGGAGACAGAGAGAGACAGAACATGAGCAGAGGAGGGGCAGAGAGAGAGACACGTAGAATCTGAAGCAGGCTACAGGCTCTGAGCTGTCAGCACAGAGCCTGATGCAGGGCTTGAACCCACAAGCTGTTGAGATCATGACCTGAGCCAAAGTAGGATGCTTAACCGACTGAGCTAACCAGGTGCCCCAGAGGATTTTAACAGGACCCAAGTTTCACAGCATAACACTTAAAATGCCCAGTCTACAATCCAAAATTGTTTGTCATCCAAAGAACCAAGCAAATGTGATGAGTTCTCAAGGATAAAGACAATCAATTTCAGATGCTAATCTCAAGATGATCCAGATGTTGGAATTATCAGACCAAGACTTTAAAGCATCTGCTATAACTATGCTCCCTGAGGTCAAAGTAAACATAGTTGAATGCATGGAAATGATTTGGCATGAATGGAAAAAATAGGGGCCCTGCAGAGAAATATAAACTATTTTTAAAAAGAACCAAATGGACATGTTAGAGCTTAAAAATACAGTATCTGAAGTAAAAAAATTCACTGGATGGCTAGTGGACAGAGCAAAGAGTCCATGAACTTGGAAGTGGATCAATAGAAATTATCCAATGTGAAGAACAGAGAGAGAAAAGAGATTTTAAAAAAAGAAAAAAAAAAAGAGATCCTGGGGCGCTGTGGAATGCTATCAAAACACTTCACATTCTTGTTATCGGGGCACTGGAGAGAGATCAGTGTGGTAAAATAATTGAAGAAGAGACTGAAAAATTCCCAAATTTGATGGGAAACATACACATTCAGAATCAAGAAGCCTCAGCAAACTCCAAACAGGATAAACTCGAATATAGCAACAGCAAATTTGACAGAGGAGAAGCATTTGGTTGGTACTGTCTCTTTAAATCTATCTGTTTGAGAAAACATGCCACATCATCCTTAGAAAATAGTAGCCTTATTACTACTTAAAAATTCATTGTACAGATTATATAATTTAGCCTACCTACTCTTTCACTTTAGGTCACATAAACACAGCCAGTGTGTTACATGCTCAGGTGTATGGGATATAATTTAATATCTTCTTTATCAGTAATTGATTCTTTCATAAAAAACATCACTGCCATCTTTCATTGAATAGTTACTTAGCAACTAGAAATAATTTCTCATTTAAAAGCTTTACTGAACCTTGTTTATCTTCAGCCTTGGGAATTTTGTCACTGACGAAATTTCCATTAGTCCTTCTGGCGAATTCATCTGAAAATGCCTGGAAATACAAAGACAGTTTTGACCACTACAATCCTCAGTAGATGAATAAATGTGATTCATCAGGGCTTTTGATCTTGCATGCACACATACTCAGGAGAGAACAACTCTCAAAGTGTTATTTTCATAATAGATTTTTAAAACTATGAAAATAATACATATAACTCTGTTTCTACAAATGCATTCTAGGAAAACTATTAAATATGTAAACAAAGATATAAATATAAGCATATTCATTACATGCTATTTATAACAGAGAAAATATAAAACAGTTTACAATCCAACAGGGAAATGGTTAAATAAATTTTAGTATATCCATGTGTTGGAATATTTAGTAGCCATTTCAAATCTCATTTTCAGGGGCGTCTAGGTGGCTCAGTCGGTTAAGCGTCCGACTATTGATTTCAGCTCAGGTCATGATCTCACAGTTCAGTTCATGAGTTTGAGCCCTACATTGGGCTCTGTGCTGACAGTACAGGGCCTGCTTGAGATTGTCTTTCTCCCTCTCTCCCTCTGCCCCTCCCCTACTTGCACTCACTCACTCTCTCTCTCTCTAATTAAAAAAAAAAAGGGGCGCCTGGGTGGCGCAGTCGGTTAAGCGTCCGACTTCAGCCAGGTCACGATCTCGCGGTCCGTGAGTTCGAGCCCCGCGTCAGGCTCTGGGCTGATGGCTCGGAGCCTGGAGCCTGTTTCCGATTCTGTGTCTCCCTCTCTCTCTGCCCCTCCCCCATTCATGCTCTGTCTCTCTCTGTCCCAAAAATAAAAATAAACGTTGAAAAAAAAAATTAAAAAAAAAAAAAAGTACACATGTATAAAAGAAAGCCAGGATGGGGCGCCTGGGTGGCGCAGTCGGTTAAGCGTCCGACTTCAGCCAGGTCACGATCTCGCGGCCTGTGAGTTCGAGTCCCGTGTCAGGCTCTGGGCTGATGGCTCAGAGCCTGGAGCCTGTTTCCGATTCTGTGTCTCCCTCTCTCTCTGCCCCTCCCCCATTCATGCTCTGTCTCTCTCTGTCCCAAAAATAAATAAATGTTGAAAAAAAAAATTAAAAAAAAAAAAAAGAAGGCCAGGATGAAATTGAACTAGAAGAATGAATACATTTTGTATGGTTCAAATTTTCTACAATGAATATGTGTTGTTTTCATAATCAGTGAGAGCAGGTATCTTGCCAGTTGTTAAAAAACCCGTAGTATTATGAGAAAGATAGTCACATGGACAGAAACACTTTATTTTTTAACTTCTTATTTGTACCAGGAGAGGAACCACTAGGGGAGTAGTCCTCTCTGGGATAAGAGGCTGGTGTATGTATTCTAGAGTTAGTGAGCCTGTGAATTCCATTTCTTTTCCTGTTAGTGACACCATCAAATCATCACTTTATTTCTCCTTTTAAACAAGCAGGAGAGATTTTTTTTGGGAAAAAAAATGAGTAACTTTTTTGCTAAAAGACTGATACAGTAGCTGGAGGGGGCCAGGGAAGACTATAGAGCCAGGGTCTCAGGCTCATGGGCCTCTAGGGAAGCTCCATGTGTAAAGGTGAACAGCCAGTTGAAAGACTTTCTACAACCGAAGGGGGGTCTGGTATTTCTAGGTCCAAATCTTCTACTCACATGGGGGTGTGCTGAGTTCATTCTAACCCCACCTTTTAGTTGTATCTCATCCTGACATTCTCCTCATGTTATTTACAGGACTACAACTGTTTTTTCTCCTATTTAGAGGACTACAACTTTTATATTATGTATTAAGATTTCCATGTTTATATGGAAGGGAATCCTATAGATTAAAAGAGGATTAAGGGATGTCAGCTCCACTGCAATATATGGGCCTTATTTGGATTCTGATTAAAACAAACAAGCTATAAAAACAAAATAAGGCCTTTATGAGACAATTGGAAATCTGAACATCGATTTGGTAATTGCTAAAATAATGAAATGATTTTCAATTTATTTTATGTGTGAAATAGCACTGTGGCCATGTTACCTTTCAAAAAGAATCCTATTGTTTAAAATAAAATAAACACTGAATTGTTTATGGATAAAGTTATGTCTAGGATTTGCTCGAGAGACAAATACCATATGATTTCACTCATATGTGGAATTTAGGGGGAAAAAAGATGAACACATGGGAAGAGGGGGCGGGAAGAGAGGGAAACAAACCACAAGAGACTCTTAAGGATAGTCAACAAAAGGACGGTTGAGGGAGGGAGGTGGGGGGGGAAGGGCTAGATGGGTGATGGGTATACTAAGGAGGGCATTTGTTGTGATGAGCGCTGGGTGCTGTATGTAAGTGATGAACCCCTAAATTCAATTCCTGAAACCAATATGTCACTTTATGGTAACTAAAATTTAAATTAAAAAGATAAATAAATAAAAAGAAAAAAATAACATAGGAAGAGGGGAAATAAATAGAGATAGAAATGAAACATATTGGCCAGAGGTTGATAATTGTAATTGATGAGTGATGGGTACAGGGAATTCATTATACTATTTTGTCTACTTTCATTAATGCTTAAAAATTTCCTTAATAAGAAGTTAAATTTTTTTCCATATCCATAAATTTGCTTGAAATTTGCTGTGCTACAACTAGTCTACACTATTCCTTTACTTTCCCATGTATGGGAAATACATGGAAAAAACAACCTAAAAGACCAAGAAGACATTTGAGAACATGAGGGCTCAGCTGTCAAAACAGCCAGAAGTTAGTGAGATTGTACCTGAATATTTCCATGATCACTCGGGTGCAGCAGAAAGTAAACCTCTTGTAAAGTTGTCAGTTGAGTCTTGCTACTAAATTTTAACACTTCTGAAATGATTAATTCAGCAAAAATGGTTTTAGGAAACCCCAAATTTCCTGTTCCTATGGCTGGAAATGCAATTGATTTCAAGGATAAGCTCTCAGTGATTTCCAAACATTTTCTGATTATGTCTCCCATGATCTGAAAGGCACAAAGCACAACTTTATGCATCTTTCCTAGAATTGGGAGTCAGAACAAAAAGGACAAAAATTTAGCAACTTTGACTGTGATCTCTGTCTACTGCTCCGCTTTCAACAGAGGTGAAGGGCAGTCAAAAAAGGAAAGAAGAGTATAGGAGCTGATGAGGAAAAGAAAAAGAGAACGTCACAGGCCCTCCAAAAAGATCCAAACTTACTCAGCAATGAAGATAAGAAGCAGGGCAAAAACTGTTCTAATCCTTCATCCTCTTCCATTCTCCATGCCCTCGCCTTGCTATCCCCACTGAGGACGTGCCATTTTCCATACCTCTTAAATGAGCCCCAATAATGACTGGGCGCTATAAGCAATGTATATTATTAACCAGTCTTCAGAAGTCAGCTAGGGCTAAAACAAAACAAAACAAAACAAAACAAAACAAAACAAAACAGCCCTAATGATAGAACCTGCTGAGAATGTGACAGAGAGGCAAGCTACATTACCCTAAGAGGAGGGTCCAGAGGGCTACCCAATTTCCTAGAGAACCTAACTCCTGGCCCACCTTGTATGAAGATGTGCTGTCATCTCTCCAGTTCGGAGCCACCACGTGAAGCACACGGCGGCAGTGCAGACTGTGTCCGCTGGTTTGGAGAACTGTGCCCATGCCAACAATTGCCATTTGTCCAACAATGTTCAATTCCTCCTGGAGCTTTGGCCCAGCTTTTGCCAGGAGGGCCTGAGAAAGGGGACCTCTATTAAGCTCAAGATCCATGGGAATGGAGTTGACAAGAACATCAGCCTTAAAGAGAAAGCCAACAATTTGTCTCAGATGCTAACAAAAAGCATTCATCAAGGAGGACTACGTTTGAGCCACGTGCTTGGCACGATGAGGGGGAAACTAAGATGATTGATTTCAGAGGTTGAAATGCCATCCAAGGCAAAGGGTTACTAGAAGCTTATTTAATTAACACTCTAGGACAACAGAGAGCTGTCAAAAAGCAATATATAAATAGTATGGGGTCACTGAAGCAGCGCAGAGGAAGTGACTTCCGGGGTCTAGAAAATGGGAATCCCTGCAGCAGGCAGAGGAAGACAGGACAGTCATCTGGGAGGGGGCCAGCATGAACATAAGCCCGGTACGTTTGAGCTGTGAGCAGATTGGTTGGACCTGATAGAGACTTTCTAAATCAGGCTAGATTAAGGCACCAAGAGAAGACAGGAGAGGGAATGTGACCAAGCGATGTTCACAGCTGCCCCGCATGGGTCACTGAGGAGTAACGTGGCTCACCCTGGTTCAGCGCCATTGACAAGATTCCTGTCCTCTGCCCGCATCAAATATTCTAATTTTTCTGTATCTACCCTCTGTAAATTTGACAGGAAATTAACCTTAGATTTGCCAAAATATGACAGGTATAAAGGCACTGAAAAAGTATAAATGTGTAAGTGGTGAGGATAAGTGTAAAGGTAAGATCTTCCTGTGGGTTTTCACATTTACCGGAGACCTAGCGATCTGAATACACTTGCAGTCCCCACGGTTAACTGGCCAATCGCTGTTAGTAAATGCCTCAATGAAGCAGCCCAGTTTTCTGAGGAAACCGGTTTTGAGGCCGGGAGGGCAGGCATGGGATTCTTTCCCTCCATCCTAATCTTCCTTTGGCAACAGGCTAACTGGAGTCACAGCACCTTGGTGGGTGTTCTGTAGGTAGGGACACTCACCGTAGCACTCTGCACATCCCCTTTCACCAGCAGGAGCCTCAGATTTCCCTGGGACAATGACATTTGTCCGTTTCCATGAACTGTTATCAAGCTGGGCTGGACTGCTGCGGGTAAACTGGGCAGCGAAGCGGCAACAGACAGGGAGTCTTCAAATACAGTTTTCACTGTCTCTGCAAAGGCCTCCACAGCCTTCTCTGCTGTATCCACAAGGTAAATCTCTTTCAAGGTATTTCCATCCTGGTTAAGCTGGAAGTTTTTCTTGATAGCCAAAACAATAGTCTTCACACACCGGGCTAAGGGAAAGCCAAAGACTCCAGAGCTGATAGCAGGGATGGCTATGGATCGGTACTTGTATTTTGCAGCCAAATGGAGACTTTCTTCTATAGCTTTCTTTAACTGGAGCACACACTTCAGGGCCTCATCTCCCTTCCACTTGGGCCCCACGGCATGAATCACATGCCGGTATGGGAGCTTTCCTGCTTTGGAGATGACGGCATGGCCAGGGGGGATCTTGCCCATCTTCTTCGCTATCTGGTCACAGTCTGCTTGGAGCTCAGGGCCAGCCGCTTTAGAAAGAGCAGCCGCTAGGCCGCCAGAGAGCTTCAGGTCCTCATTTGCAGTGCTCACCACCACTTCCACAGGAAACTGTGTCAAGTCGCCCCGTTGCACAATCAGAGAGACTCCAGGGGCCAGCTCTGCCCGAGAAGAGCACTTCTGTTCATCAGTGCCACCTCCCTCCTTCTTCCCTCCATTCTCCTGTAGTTCAATGAAACATCCAAATAACCGTTTGACTTCACTTTTATAATACTGTGCTTTCTCCTGGAAGAACTGGCTGACTCCTGGCTTATCAATATGGATGCTTTCAACACAGATGGATTCCCAGGCTTGCTTGATGATGTGCATGCCGTCCAGGACTTTAGCCTTTGGGCCAATTAGTAAAATGCCTTTTTTTTATTCTCAGCATTGAAAATTACTTGAACATTTGTCTTCTTTATCTTTTGCCAGAATGGCTTTTTTTCTATCTTCAAATAATCAATGATTATGGAAGGCTCTATTTCAACCAATCTCTCTATTTTCGTGTGTTCTTCCACAAAGTCAAAAAGCAAGCTATGGGTTTCATTCACTTCTCTCACACAGCCTGCAATGATAACCTCAGCTTTGGTTCCTGAAGTTAACTCATCGATTATTACAGTCTTTGACGAGGAATTATGTTTCTTATGCAATCTGCGAGTGAGCCCTTTCCATTTCTTGCCATTAAGAATGTCCTTGTCCTCAATGTCTATGCGCTTAGAACTTAAGGCACTGACCATTTGCTTTTCAGCATCTAATAGGACTTCAGAGAAATAGCTGGTTAGAAGAACAGCTGTACCCTCTAGCTCATAAACAGCAAGAATTTTCTGTGCTATAAAAAGAGACTTAGAGAATTCTGCACAGTCTACTTTTTGCAAAAATTGGAAAATCTCGGGGGGAAGCTGGATGTTTTTTTGAGCCATGGTGTACATCTTTTTCTGTATTTCACACTTTGCTTTATACACATCTGTGCGGAGTCCTTTGAAGCTCATGTGTTGAGAAGCTTCATCATAAGACATCTCCATCTCTGGGCACTCAGTGTGGAGACGCTCCAGGATGCCACTGTGACACAAAAGAGAATACCTTCCTGGAGCAATGGCCACTTTTTCCTTTACACTTTGCTCTTCTTTTTTAATTTTTTGAGTTGTACTTTCTATTAATTCCTTGATTTGTGGCTCAATGTTCTGTACATCCTCTGATTTCCCCACTAAGGTTACAACCCCCATAAGTGTATCAAATTCAGTCAAAATCCTGTCGTCTTCTAAACTATTTTTTATGGTGTCCCACACTATGGGATCCACTTTCAATGGGGTGACTTTATATTTAGACCTGATGCTAGAGAATGCTGTGGAAACATCTTTCTGCCAAGTCCTGATCCTTAGTCTACCTAGACTGAATAATGTGGTTGCAGGTCTGATGGTAACTTCACCACTGAGTTCGGACCACATTAGTTCAGAGTGACAACGCCTCACTTCATCATTTATCTCATCCATCAGATGGTGCTTTTTCTTCAAGAATCTCCATAAGGGAAGATCTAACGATTCTCTGAATGGTGCTGGAAGCTTAATCAGAGGTTTCTCCTTTCCGTACAAGGCCGTGCCCAAAGAGGCATAGTACGGAAACACAGAGAGCGGCATGTTACTGAGGTCAAGTTTCTTGGTCGTGATGGTGTGTAACACTTAAAAGGAAAGAAACAAATAAAGTAATCCCAGAGTAATGTATTTCAAGTGAAAAAAAAATCTTTTCTATTAGAGAAAAAAAAGCCTAGTGTTTGTAGAACTTTGATATTATAACATGCTATTAAAAAGCATGTTATTATCCTCAAATATAAATAGATTTGTATTAATACTGCATAGGTATCCCTTGTTTAATGGAATACTTTCCAACCAAGATCACCCTATGGTGAAATTCTGCTAAGCAAATTCTATCTTCTTTTTATTTTATTTTATTTCATTTTTAAGTAATCTCTACACCCGTCGTAGGTCTCAAACTTACAGCCCTGAGATCAAGAGTCACGTGCCCCACTGAGTGAGCCAGCCAGGCACCCCTCTATTTTCTGTTTTCTGGTAACACTGATATATCACCACCAGATTAACAAATAGATAAGAATTTGTTCACAAGTATGGGGGCAATGTTTGGTCCCAGTGTAAAGAATGTTATGGTGCTGAAAGCAAAACTCATGTAAGAATCATGCTATTTGCTGCTTCTTATACAGTCTCACAATTTTAGGCTTCATAGATGATTTAGATTCCGTTAAAACCTCTAAGGGGGGAGCATAATAATAATTACCATAGCTTACCATGTGTCAGACACCATTTTAAGTGCTTTACATATATGTATTTATTTAATCCTCACAATAACCCTTTGAGATAGAGACACTATTATTATCATCCCTATTTACAAATGATAAAACTGAGGCTAGGAAAGGTTAGAGAACTCAAATAGGGTCATCTAATATTAGTATTATCTGAGGTAAGATTTGAGCCAGTGTCTAACTCTCAAGCCAATGCTCCTGCTCCTTTACCAGGGGTTCCAAAGAGGATCACCTCCTAGTCATTAGAAAGCCCAACCCCAAGGATTCTGATTCAGTAGGTTCTGAACCTCCCCTTGTCCCTGCTATGACCCCCTCTCCTGCCACTTCTACTGGGACAGTTCCTAGGGTGGGATGTGTGTGTGTGTGTGTGTGTGTGTGTGTGTGTGTGTGTGTGTGTATGGGCGGGTACTCTTCTTCCCAAAGCCCCTCTTCATTTTGTGTTAGTTATTAGATGGGCACAAGAGGTCTAAAACGGAAGGGAATTAGAATGAACTCCAGTAACAAGTTGAATTAAAATAGCATCCTTGTAGAAAGGTGTTAAAAATAATTTCCCCTTGTGCATGATTGTCTCTTAGGCCTGGAGCCAGACATCATGAAAAGGATGTGGCCTTCAGAGGTCATTACACATAATATGAACTTCCCAACATGGCTTTGTGCAGGATCCAAGCCTGGGCAGGATCACTAACGTGATCAAAAAGACAAGAAATAACAAGCATTGGCAAGGATGTGGAGAAAAAGGAACCTTCATGTACTGTTGGTAGGAATGTAAATTGGTGAAGCCAATGTGGAAAACAGTATTGAGATTCCTCAAAACATAAAACATAGAAAGACCAGACAGTCCAGTAATTCTACTACTGGGTATTTACTGAAACCAAACAAACAAACAAAAAAAAACCCTACTAATTAAAAAGATACATGTACCACTATGTTTATGGCAGCATTATTTACAATAGCCAAGATATGGAAACAACCTAAGTTGACTGACAGATGAATGGATTAAGAAGATGTGATTATACACACACACACACACACACACACACACACACACACACACACGATGGAATATTAATTAGCCGTAAAAAACAATGAGCTCTTGCCATTTGTGACAACACGGACGGACCTAGAGGGTATTGTGCTAAGTGAAATAAGTCAGAGAAAGACAAATACCATATGATTTCACTTTTATGTAGAATCTAAAAAACAAAACAAATGGGAGCACCTAGGTGGCTCATGTCATGATCTCATGGTTTGTGAATTGGAGCCCCACATCAGGCTCTCTTCTGTCCCCCTCTCTCTGCCCCTCCCTTGCTTGTACTCTCCCAAAAATAAATAAATACTTGAAAAACAAAACAGGGGCGCCTGGGTGGCGCAGTCGGTTAAGCGTCCGACTTCAGCCAGGTCACGATCTCGCGGTCCGTGAGTTCGAGCCCCGCGTCGGGCTCTGGGCTGATGGCTCAGAGCCTGGAGCCTGTTTCCGATTCTGTGTCTCCCTCTCTCTCTGCCCCTCCCCCGTTCATGCTCTGTCTCTCTCTGTCCCAAAAGTAAATAAACGTTGAAAAAAAAAAAAATTTAAAAAAAAAAAAAAAAAAAAGAAAACAAAACAAATGAACAAACAAGCAGACCCATAAATACAGAGAACAAAAAACTGATGATTGCCAAGGGGAAGTGGGTTGGAGGATGGGCAAAATGGATAAAGGGGAGTGGGAGATACATTCCAGCTATGGAATCAGTAAGTCACAGGGATGAAAGGTATAGCATAGGGAATGCAGTCAGTGATATTGCGATAGCCCTGTATGGTGACAGTAGCTACACCATACAGTGAGCAGAGGGTAAGGTATAGAGTTGTTGAATCCTTATGTTGAACATCTAAACCTAATGTAACATAGTGTGTCAACTATATTTCAATAAAAAATATATTTAAAATAATAAAGTAATTTTCCCAAGATCACAAAGCTAATAAGCATCAAAGCCAGGATCTGTCTGACCCAAAAATCATCACAGATGACTCCTTATTGTGGCTTAAATTCTCCACCCTGTTTCCTTCTCTGTACAAGAAAAAGTAACTATATGTAAGTTATTACTAGGATTCAGTGAAATACTGTGATAGAAAATACAGCAAAAGATCTCACCTATAACAGGTATTCAATAAGAGTTCCTTCTCTTAAGGGGCGCCTGGATGGCTTGGTTAGGCATCCAACTCTTGGTTTTGACTCAGGCCATGATCTCATGGTTCATGAGTTGGACTTTGTGCTGGCAATGCAGAGCCTGCTTGGAATTCTTGGTCTCTGCCCCTCCCTGCTCACTCTCTCTCTCAAAACAAATAAATAAACGTTTTTTTAAAAGTCTGGAACAGTTCCCCTCGCCTTAAAAAAAAAAAAAAGAGTTCCTTTCCTTAAGATTTTGTGAATCAGGCTTTGTAAAATTGAACAAAATAATTTTAGAGTAAGTGCCTTACTTATTCCTCTTAAATAATCTGCATAAAATGTAGACTGCTAAATAAATTATCCTTTTAATCCAGCTTTAGCTACAGTTTGCTTCGTTACTAATAACCTGTTGTAAGTGGTGAGATGGCCCATAAGAAAAATTAATGGTATAGGTGAGCGGGAGATTAGGAAAGAGTGGAGAATTTAAGAGCATAGATTAGGGTCCAGTCTAGCCATGTTCAAACCCTGGCTCTATCACGTACTAGCTGTGTAACCTTGGTCAAGTTATTTGACGTTTCTCTGCTGCAGTTTCTCATTTGTAAAATAGGAATCACAGTAATAGCAATGCCCATAAAGCAGTGCCTGTGAATGTATTTTGTAGCACCTTGCAGAGTAATGCAAATGTAAGTCATCATCATGAGAAGGAGCAGCCAGAGAAAGAAAGGGAAGATCAGTATATCTCAGACCACAGAGAACACAGAGTTTGTGGGTTCAGAGGAAAAGGCATGGTCAACACAGTCAGACAGCATCAAGAGGTCAGGGTGAAGGGGAACCTCTGAGAGTACCCTGCTGTTCACAGATGCAGCTCTGCATAAAGTAACCCAGGTTAAGCAGTTCCTGTTATTAGCCGTACAGAATGTAATGTAGACATTCTGAGGACACAGTCAACTGCCCAAGCCTTCAAGAGGTTGGAAGCCCCACCATAAACTGGGAAGTTAACTTCTAGAGTAGACAGCTGTTAATCTCAAGCCCAGGCTCAGGGAGATTTAAAGAAATTGTGACAGAAGCTCCTCTTTTGTCCCCTTGTCCAAGGAATACGAGGACTTTCATTCCATTTTAATCTAAACCATACCTTCACCCGTTTCCCTAACTCATCAAAGCCCAAGGGAGCTTCCTTCCCCTATGCTCATGAAGCAGTTTATCTTCAGTGAGTGGAATACCACGTGATCCTGTCTCATGCTCCCCCTGGTAATCCCAAACTCACTGTTCCTTCTTTCCCTAAAATGTCTGACCCCCTAATTCCTACTCCTCAGCCTTCACCTCTGAACATCAAGTGGAATCTCTGCACTGACTTTGCACATGCCTCGGAAAACTGGCAATCTAATATCCACAAAACCCTCAGAAGTGTTTCCCTGAGATTCAGCTGGACATGGTTTTCACAGGGTTGCTGCAAAGAACTATCCAGCAGGCATCCAATGGATGCCACTAACCACCCCTATTAATTTCTGAATGATGATACTGACAGGTGAAGGGGAAGTAGTGATACTTTATAGGAACTGTATGTGTTTCTGAGCATTTCTTTACCTAATCTTGTGGAAATTAACTTGAAAATTTCTACCAAGTATACAGCTAAAACACAGATCACCTCTTCTTTAATACAGTATTTCAAAGATTCTAAGAATTATGTATTTTCCATTATAGGTAGAGACTCATGAGAGAATCTCCTTATGTCTTCAGCATTGCTTCTCTAATGTTTAAATCACTGGGCCCATTAACTGTGATATCCCAGATGAATGGGATTACTAATTGGATTTCCAATGAAATTTATGAATAAAAAATAACATGCATCAGAACTCAACTGATAACTATTAAGATCCGCTAAAATGGTTTAGATTATGTCAGGTAGGTTTATAATGTCAAGCTCATAGATATTACCTTTTTTGTCAAAAAACTCAATCAGAGCTGAACTCTCTTCAGGCAAACATTGAATCCTGGCAATTCTTCCTCCTCCATTTAGAGGATTTTCAAATAAACATTTCAAATTATAGTCATCAGCCCCAGGTGGCAGGTTTTCAACCCTGATTGTTTTTGTCACTTCCAGAAGTCGTGGAGAAAGTTGAAGTTGTTTCACTGAATGGTGCCTGGCACAATCATCAACAAATTTCACAGCATCTACAAATCAAAATTAATCGATCAATCAGAAAATTATGATTATATCTTTATATTATACGGAAGAAACTGTCTGAATATTAGTTGAGATAAAGGAGATAGCTAAACACTCAATTTTTAGATGCAATATTTTATTTTTATATGAGGATTTACATGCTTAAAACTCCTGGTCTCTGAACAGCGATACACATATGAATGTTTTACCTGGATTACTGCCACTGAGCTGTGTCCCTGCTTCCAGTTACAGCCCTCCCCCACCCCACTTGACATCCTACCCCTACAATACAAATCTGTCTACAATACAAATCATCTCATTTCACTTCTTTCTCAAGTCCTACAATGGCTCCCCATTACCTGTAGGCAGCAAGCGTCAGTTCACACTCCTCAGCTAGGCTAAAAATGCCCTTGTTTGGCTATTTGAGTCTAAACTAATTTCCAAACATCACCTCTGGTTATTCTCTGCCATTCATTTTATTTTCCATACTGCCAAAAAACCTAGTCATTATTTTGAAAACCCCATTCCCTTTTGCCTCCATATATACAATTTCCTATGCCTGAAATGCCCTTCTCTGATTTAAAAAAAAATATCCGGGGCGCCTGGGTGGCGCAGTCGGTTAAGCGTCCGACTTCAGCCAGGTCACGATCTCGAGGTCCGTGAGTTCGAGCCCCGCGTCAGGCTCTGGGCTGATGGCTCGGAGCCTGGAGCCTATTTCTGATTCTGTGTCTCCCTCTCTCTCTGCCCCTCCCCCGTTCATGCTCTGTCTCTCTCTGTCCCAAAAATAAATAAACGTTGAAAAAAAAAATATCCTTGTCCTATTCCTCCTTCAGGACTCAGCCTGATTATCTCTTTGAAATTCATAGATATTGACGGTGGACCCACAATGTGACAGGTACTCTGCTAGGATCTGGGGATAAAGAAATGAGTGTAACAAGTCCTTGAAAGTTCACCACCTAGGAGGGAAGGAATCTTGAAACCAAACAAAGGACCTATTGTAGGATCAGATGAGGCAGGAAGACAAATACAGGGAATCCCGCAAGGATCCCCAGAGAAAGCGGATGCTGATCTGAATTCTGAAAGATAAAGAAGAGATTAGCAGACAGATAAGGGGAGGAAACATTTCAGGCAGAGAGAAGAGCAGTGGCAGGAAACAACAGTGTACCAGGGACCCGGCAGACTGGGATCACTGGAGTATAAACTTCATAGGCAAGCAAGGCAAAACCAAGCCACCTTGTTTGGGTTCCCCTTCCTCCCATTCCCCACAGCCTGCTGCTCATGGCTTCACCTCTTGCATCTGCCATTTTTCATTTACATATGGGTCTCCAACTCCATATGAGGTCCTCAAAGAGCAGGAACCAAGAATTATTCATCTCTGTACCCATAGCACCTAGCCTGGCACATAGTAGATATTTAAGAGTTTTGATTAATGAACAAAAGCAGGGCCATTTAGTTTTACCTTTATAAGAAATAATTATAAATTTGATATAAGAATAGTTCTTTCTTGAATCCTTATCATGTCTTAGATACTATATTAAGAACTTTGCAAACATTATCTCATTTAATCCTCTTAGAAATCATATCAGGTAGCTACTACTTTCTCCATTTTACAGATAAGAAAAGTAAAGCACAGAGGGTAGTAACTCAGACAACCTCAGATAAGTGGTCAAATGTTGGAGCTAGAGTTCTGACTTCGTGACCTGTGCTCTTATTTAACCATTCTACTACCATGGCCACGGAATAGCGAAGGCTTGGAGTTGGGAAATTTTCTTGTCCTTCTGAAGATGCCTCCTCCCACAGACCTTGAAAAGCATTCATTTCCTGCATCCCATCCACTTACCCTCCCACCTACGTGATGACCATGAAAGTACTAAGGAAATATATTGTAAAGGAGATAAGTGAACAGGGCTGCCTGGGTTCAAATCCAAGAATTTATTAGCGTCCCGGCACCTCTGTCTCCTCAACTGTAAAATGAAGAATAATAATAATGATGATGATTATTATTAGGTAATAATATTTACCTATTATTACCTAATAATAATAATTATTACCTAATCATCATCATCATCATTATTATTATTATTACCAAAAGGTTGTTGAGGAGCTCAGTTGGTTAAGCATCCGATTCTTGATTTTGGCTCAGGTCATGACCTCCTGGTTTGTGAGCTGGAGCCCCACATCGGGCTCCACACTGACAGTGTGAAGCCTGCCTGAGATTCTCTCTCTCTTCCTTTCTCTGCCCCTAGACCCCTCTCTCAAAGTAAATAAACAAAAAAAAAAGGTTGTTGAAAAGAAGAAATAAATACATGTACTGAGCTTACCATAGTACCTGACTTACAGTATCACTATATGACTGCCTGCTATTATTATTACCTTCCAATAAGTCCAGTTTGGTAACACGTATCAATATTTACTTCTCCCAATAAGATAACACATGTGAAAATGCTGACTCCTCTGACTGGAATCACTTTAATTTTTTTCTTTTAATGTTTATTTATTTCAAGAGAGAGAGCATGAGTGGGGGAAGGGCAGAGGGAGAGGGAGAAGAAGAGAGAGAATCCCAAGCAAGCTCTGTGCTGTCAGCCCGATGTGGGGCTGGATCTCACAAACCAGGAGATCATGACCTGAGCTGAAATCAAGAGTCGGACATTTAACTGACTGAGCCACCCAGGTGGAATCACTTTAATAACCTTAGACTTTAGATTTCTATTTGGGTGTGTTGTCTCTGTCTCTGTCCCTCTCTCTCTCTCTTTCACACACACACACACACACACACCACTCATACACTAAAGTCTGATTTACTGTATATATCAGAATTTAGTTTTAAAACAAAGTTACTTCTCTTTCAAAATAAAAAAGCATCGATATTAACTTGGAGTCCTCTCCTACTAGCTACTGGAAAGAGTCCAACTTTCAAAGACATTAGCTGGATGTCTCAAATCCCAAAGTGTGGTGCAAAGAAAGATTGGTAAATACAGCATCACTTGATCTTACCTATACATTTTTGAAAGGTAACTACAGCAACATCAAAATCTCGTATTACTTCCACTTGAAAATCATCATTGGACAGGCCACTTATGTTCTCCACTAGCAAGGTTAACATTATACCAGTTACATTTGCCTTGAGATTTTCAAATGCAACCAAAGAGGAAATATTTTCACATTCTTCTGAGGTATCTTCCACTTTTTCTGATCTTCTGTTGAGAGAAAGTTTTGTATCCAATTCTTCGGACACATCTGATTTTAGAACGACAAAAAGATACAAGATGTTATATTAATCTACCATGATCTTAGCAAAGTAAATTATCTTAAGACACTGTCCTCTTTCCTTCTCATTCTCTTGGCTAACTCAAACAGATTTTAGAAAGCTTTTTGCTTAATGTAATTAAAAGTAAAATGGAGCGGGGCACCTGGGTGGCTCAGTTGGTTGAGTGTGCAACTTCGGCTCAGGTCATGATCTCACAGTTCATGAGTTTGAGCCCCGCATCTGGCTCTGCCCTGACAGCTCGGAGCCTGGGGCCTGCTTCAGATTTGGTGTCTCCCTCTCTGCCCCTCCCCCACTCGCGCTCGCTCTCTTTCTCTCTCTCTCTCTCTCTCTCTCAAAAATAAGTAAACATTAAAAATTTTTTAAATAAATAAAATGGAGCACTTAACAGTCTATTGCTATTATTAAGTTTGATTTTATTACATCCTTTCCTGCCTTGTCTCTCTGAGGAACCTGCCTTTTGTAGTACTTGACACATGCTTCTATCAAGCACCTTATTATAGTTATTGAAGTCAGCTTCTCAAAAGCAAGGGATATATTTATTCATCCTGTATTGCTGGCACATAGTACATTCTTGAGGTTCAATAGCATTTGCTGAATTGGAGATTTACTGCTCGGGCCACTGGAGGAAAGTGAGAATATCTTACGATGCCCATGTAACACGTTATGCTCTGAAAAGTATTAAGTTTTCATCACCGAAGAGAAAAAAAGGATACTTGCTGAGTGACCAAGGAAGACACATAGAAAGTAAAATTGCCTGGAGAGCTGTATGTATATGTCAAGCTCACTGAACAGCAATCACCCCAGCCAGCTTGTTCCTCTCCGCTGTTGGCCCTAAGTGAGTTCCATCTCTGCATCAGGTCAGTCTCACTCAGACCTCACTCACTCACTGCAGCATGATGTGTATAAGATCTTTAGACGTTCTGTGAGTGACTATTCAGTTGGGGCCCTTATTACATTCAAGGCACTAGAGGTGTACAGAGGGATGCATACACAAAACATGAGATAAGGAACTTACAGATTTTTCTCATGGAGGCATACAAGAAAAATGACAAAAGGAACCGACATTTGTAAAGGTTTATTATGACAGAGTAAAATGCTCTGTGCTCACCAAATCCATTTTGTTTTCTCTCTAAGCAACATTTCCCAGACTTCCCACAGTCAAGCTCATGTGGCTAATGGGATACGTGTGGAAGTGTAAACTGTACTTCCAAGCCCGGCCAGTACAAATCTCCTTTATGTGACTCTCCATTCTCCCTTGCAGTGACTTTGGAGGCCACATATCAATAGTAATATTGTCAAAAGATGGAAGGAATCTGGGATTCCTGAATGACTGTGAAGCAGTCTAGACTCCCCCACTCCCCAGCTGCCAACTATATCGAGCTATGATTTAGGAGGTTGTTTGTTACCACAGTCGGATCACCCTCACACATACTCCTGTTACATGCTAGATGTAACACCACACACACATATACACATTCATGCCAAGTAAAAATTGGCTTGAGGATTCAATAATAACCTAAATTATCTTTCAATGAGACAGATGTCATGAAGCAGGAGGACTGCTGAGCTGGGGATGAGGTTGCCTGAGTTCAAGCCCTGACTCAGCCACTCTTTAGCCATGTGACCTCAGGCATGTCTCTTTACAAAATGAAGAGTATTGGATTAACCGAATGGTTAGAGCCTTTCCAGAGACATAAGCTTCTACGACTATTAGAAGCTCCATCACAAGAGAGGCTTGAGGCTTGGTTAACTGCCAAATAAAGAGCATCAACAATCCATCCAGGAGTCCGAGAGAGAAAGAATGGGACTGGGCTGCCTTGGAAAGCCGTCAGAGAAAAGGGGAGGCTGAGTGGATCTTGAAAGCTCTCTCGAGTGTAGGTAGAGAGAAGTGGGATGGAAGGGGTCGTGAGCAATAGAAGTACAGGCAGGGTGCTGTGACTGCCCCAAACTACTTAGGAAAAGGTGATCTGACTGATGAAGCTCAAGGAGCACTTGTGTGCAGACAAAAGTGAGGCCAAAAAAAATCGTCTTTGTCCAGAATGTGGTGTGGACTTTATCTTGGCAGTTGGTAGTAAGAGTGAGTTGTGGAAGGTTTCTGTGATAAGGGTGACAGGATATTCAGCAATAGTACAAAGGGCTGGTCAGATTTCAGGGGAAGGACATCAGAGAGACCCCAGATACAGGGCACTCCTGCCATGCTGGATTTGTGAGGTAATAATGGGAGTCTGGCATAAGGGAGGGACAGATCAGGAAAACTTACATTGATCATCTCTGTGACCGATGTCTGTGAAGGCTTAAAGAGGAGAGATGACTGAAGTTTCTAGTAGGTGACGGGCAGACTGGTTGTGTGCTTCAAGAGAAATAAGGTAGCCGGAAAGGGTAGGAGGAGGAAGATGACACAGGTAGCTTCAGACATGGTGGCTCTCACATATTTTCCAACAGGAAGATCAGACACAAGGTCTGGAATTTAGAAGAGTCCAGGCTGGAAATATAGATTTGAAAAAGCCAGAGTTTGCTGACCACAAGGGCCAGTGTTTCTCTGCTCTTGCGTGTCTCTCTTCTACAGGTTCTTCCAACTGCTGGTTTCCACCTTTCAGACCCAGCCCAACTCTGCTTCGCCGGGAATCGAAATTAGCTCAGGGCTCACATCCCCTGGTGTTGGTGTGTGGCTTGATTGACCTATCCTTACTCTGCCAACTGCTTGTCCATCTCCAACTTCAGGATTTCGTGCATGCCCCATGCACTCTCAGGGCAGCATTCTCCGTTCTTATCGTTCCTGAAATATGGGACCTATTAGGGAACCACCCTCCACCCTGATTTTGCTCGTTCTGAAAACTATACCATCCCAATTAATTTCAAGAGTCCTAGCCTTAGGCTCACTGTTAGGATTCAGTGTGGAGTAACCATTCAACAAAGGACCTCCTCTTATGTCTCTTAAAGGGGACCATTAAGTATTTTGTCAAAGACTGCCCAACTTCCTGGCTGGTGACTATCATTAGAGTCTGGGTCATGTAAAAACAGGCTAGCCAATGAGTCTAAAATCTCCACTATGATGAAAATTCCACTGGTGGGTGGGGCTGGATGGCTCTTCCTTATACTTACTCACTTATAGTTGGGGTTATACATGAATCTGAAATAGTGCTGACAAATCAGTTAAGACACAGTGAGGGTAAAATCTATGAAACCGTAAGAAACATAGACTCGATTAATTCTAGACCCAGGAAGTGGTACAGATATAAATGTACCAGTATAAAACCACTTCCTGGTCTAAAATTGAGTCTGAGGGTACAACACATAAGGCATTTTCCAAGAATAGATAAGGATTTAGGGGGTCACAATGAACACCAGGAGTTGTGTAAGCCAGTTCCATATCTGAAGAATAGAAAGCAGGAATTACTCCAAACAGACAAAAAAAATTCCTATCTTATAAGAATCATGAGCTTCTAAGAAAACCATGCATCCTAGATTCTATAGTTTAATAGCATGTTAGATGAAAACAATCTATACATCCCTATCCAGTCGGTTTGCCAAGTAAAGGCAGCCCTCAGCTTAGTGCTATTTTCAAAAGAGAAGGCTGCAAACCTCTAAACATGTTCTCAAGACAATTTCAATTTTAGAGGACAATAATTTATACATTTTTTGGAATTCCTTTTGCCTAAGATTTGGGTATATACATCATTTTATCTCTCTTACTCAGCCATTCAGCATAGGTCCTCACCCCTCCCCTTTATAACAGCATGCTTAGCCAGGAAAACTAATTGCTTCTTTAGTAACTGGCAGGTGGTCCTACAGGCCAACATCCGGACACAGGTGAAGCAGCAGGATCCACAACAGCTGCTAGGTTGCAGGCCGTTTCCTACAGCAGATGAAAAGAGCTGCTGCTGGCCTGGGGGGTGCTGCCCTCACATCCTGCACCCAGCACTTAGAAGCCTTTGTCCACCCTCCTGTTGTGGCTCCAGAGGACAGCACCCTCCACGCTCAGTGCTCAGAAACGGATTTAGCCACATACGGCACCCACTGACACATCATGTCTTTGCTTCTTGATGGGCTCTAAAGGCTGGCTTATCACTATCTCCCAGGCACCTCTTTGCTTCCCTTCAATTGCAAGGTGTCTCCCAGTCCCCACAGAGAGAGCTGTTTCCATGCTTCTACCTGAGCCCTAAGATCTCAGGGGGTTTCCCCGATGCTCACCCTGAGAACAACTGGCCGAGAGTATGTAGATAAGGCAGCCTGAGGCATCTCTAAGCTGAGCACACCCCGCTTTGTGAAGTCAAGAAGAGAAGGATGACCCCTGCAGGTGCCATCTGTAATGAAAGCAAAACTGCTGGCGAAGGCCACCTGTCTCAGTTCTTTGACCTTACCTGGTTCTTTGACATGTTCTTTGCCTTCCGGTTCCTGAAATCCAATAGACAATAGAGTAGCATCAATAAATTACTAATAATTTCTTTACATTGAGAAACTGTCCCTGGGGACTGGCCCGGAGGCATAGGGTCAATAGAAACAATAATAAAAAGCTCTAGCAATTATGCTGTTGAATGCACCTCGTGTGTAGTGTTGTATCTACTTAGCTCCAAAATCATTGGTCAAATGAGTCACAAATAACAGAAATTCCAATTAACACCAAGCGTTTGGGGTATGGAGTAAGCCCTAAATCTTTTCCCCCATTTAACATGTACTGAGTGTTTGCTATTAACCAGCACCGGGCCAGATGCTCTACAGAGGTTGTCTCTTTAATCCTCACAACAATCCAACAAGGTAGATACTATGACTATCCCATTTGACAGTCAAGGAAATAGTACATGCAGTATGGATCACTGTCCCCTCAAAGTGATGTAAAGATAAAGCAAACAGAGCAAGTTCCAGGTTAAAAGCACCCAGGACAAACAAACCCAAAAATGTATACCTTCAAACCACCCTTATTACAATCTGAAAATTCTGACTTTTCCGAAAGTGCCTAAAATCAAACAAAAAGTGCCCCCTCCTTCATTATTCCATAACTACCTCATGACCACTCTCACTCCCTCCACATCTGTAAGGTGCTTTCTACTCCAATTTGATTTATACTTCTCATTCCACCGTATTCCCCATGTTGTGATTCCCTTCCCACACACCTCGGCAGAACATCCTACTTCCCTTTTACTCATGTTTTGACTTACCTTTGTTGGAATTTCCCCCTCAAAGGCATCCTGGACCTTGTCTGGGGCTGTGGGCAACTGGACAGTTAACTTGAATGTTCCTTTTCCTGGCCATATTAACTCATGGTTCTTTTTCTCCAGAACTTTTTGCCAAACTGAAGTTAAAAAAAAAAACTGTCAAGAAATTTTTATTCACAAAATTACTCCATGATTTCCAGAGGGTTTCATCATCATCATTCAATGGCTTGGTCATTTTCCCAAGTGAGTCCTTGTGTGGTGAAAAGAGGAAAAGTTTAGCAAGTAGACATGGATTTCAATTCCATCTTTATACCTACTTTTTTTTTAAGCCTTGGGCATGTTCTTTAATAAGTCTTACTTACACAGCCTCAGTCTCTTCTCTATAATAAGTTATTAATGAAGACTGTCTTGTACAAGTGTTGTGTGTTAAAAAACATTATAAAGAACTTAGTTCAGTACCTGATGTTCAGTAGGCACTCAGAAAGGTAGCAATATTTATTCCACAAGTGAAGGAAAGTAATCAAAGCATGCCTCATGGTGAGCCAGTGAAGATTGGGTGCTGGGACATGGCATGATGACAGCTGTGTTTTAGGAAGGCGACTTGAGTGACCATGAGCAGAATGGCCAAGTGCCTAGTGCAAAAGATGTTTCACTCAGTTCTTTAACCTGTGATAAGAGCCTCACATCCAGTAATAAAAGGAGTAGAAAAGAAGGGAGGGGAGAGATTAAAAAAAAAAAATAGAATTAGCATTCCAGGCAGCTGGGCTGTAGTGAAAAAACTGACCAATGAACATAGGAGTCCAAAGACTTGGATTCAAATTCCAACTCTGCCAAAAACTAGATGAGTGACATTGAGAAAATATCTTAACTTCTTGAGTCTGTTTCCTCCCTTAAAGCAGTGCCTGTGAATGAATTTTGTAACACCCACAAGAGTTATGCAAATGTAGGTTATAATTATGAGGAACGGCCAGAGAGAGAAAAGGAAAATCTGTACCTAAGGCCACAGAATATAGGGAATGAGTGACTTTAGAGGAGAGGAGATGTGGTCAAAATAGTTAGATGGCGCAAAGAGGTCAGGGTGAAGGGGAACCTTTGAAAGTGGCCTATTACTCACAGATGTAGCTCTGACATGAATGTTGGGCTACCATGTTGTATTCTGATGTGGATGGTCTGAGAGGCCAAGGATATAGGGAGTCAGTAAGAGGAGCTTGAATAACTTTCCCACCTCACGTATCCATGAAGGGGTAGGAGAAGTGAGGCCTTAACTGGATACTAACTTGGAAAACAAGCCCCGGGGCGCCTGGGTGGCTCAGTCGGTTAAGCGGTCGACTTCGGCTCAGGTCATGATCTCGCGGTCCGTGAGTTCGAGCCCCGCGTTGGGCTCTGTGCTGACAGCTCAGAGCCTGGAGCCTGTTTCAGATTCTGTGTCTCCCTCTCTCTGACCCTCCCCCGTTCATGCTGTGTCTCTCTCTGTCTCAAAAATAAATAAACGTTAAAAAAAAAATTAAAAAAAAAAAAGAAAGAAAACAAGCCCCATTAACAACATGAGAAGGAATGCCAGACTCTAATTTCGCTCTTAATCAGGCAGAAGAGATTTTCACACGGACTCTTAAGGGGCTGTCCTAAGCTAGAGTGAGGACTGAGGACTGGATAAGACCCCTGAAGCCTTAGAACAAGCCAAGTTTTATAAGCCAAGTTGTCTAGAGTCGTGGGCTTCTGTGATGCATTCCTTTTATTATTCCTTAGACTTTGGTAGAGTCCTATCTAGGCATCTAAATGCCAAAGCCTGTTCTCAGATTGTGCACAATATGTACGGCACCATTATTTCAAGAGAGCAGGCAGGAGCAATATCAGTAAGTGATTTGCAACAAGGAGAGGTGAATCTGGGAGGAAAAAGAGCTGAAACTCTGATGTCCAGCCACCCTTACCCCCTGTGGACAACCTCCCTTCTGCACTAACTTCAGACCACCTACATTTAATTTACTTAAGGAGACGGGTTTCCTTACCCCAAAGAGACTGAAAATAATCAGGAGCCAAATTATGACCAGAAAGAATGATAAATGCACACATCTGAAACACGGATTAAAATCATATTAGTCAATTTATACTTGATGTTTCAGAAATTGAGTGAACTATTTACAAGTAAGATACAGCAGGGTGCCTGGGTGGCTCAGTTAGATAAGCATCCAGCTCTGATTTCGGCTCAAGTCATGGTCTTGCAGTTTGTGGGTTCGAGCCTCACATCAGGGTCAGCTCCTTGTTGTCAGCTTGGGATTCTCATTCTCTCCTCTCTCTCCCTCTCTCTCTGTCCTTCCCCTGCTCATGTGAGCGTGCGCACGCACGCACACACACACACTCTCTCTCTCTCTCTCTCTCTCTCTCTCTCAAAATAAATAAACTTAAAATAAATAAACAAATAAAAGTAAGATATAGCTTCCGAATACTTCTGTTTGCTATGCATTAATTTCTATAGAGAAGTGCTGTTGGGTTCATTCTTATTATGTGAATTATATGGATAAAGTTGTGCTACACTGTGGGCCTACACCTGTTGAAGCCAGTTCCTAGAGTGGAGGGTGGAGGGAATTCCTGCAAAAGAAAGAACACCCGGAGGACCCACTAGGGTGGGTCAACCATTGTTGGCAAATTTCTGATAACCCGTTACAGAGGCAATGGTTCCTCTGGTAGGAAACTGAAACTGAATAGGAACCCTCCCCCTCCCCCCAACCACCCAGGGTCTTTGTCCATAAAAGGTTTTGAGTTGTACTAAGTCTGAGTTGTCTGTTTGAGAGGGGCCACTACTGTAGCCTGGGGATGGAGGTAGGGATAGTGGGCTGGGCAATGTGAGGAAAGAAGCCTGGCCGGGACACTGAAACCATTTCTGTTTTCAGGGCTGGAAGAGAATGGTTATCGACACAAAACCGTATTTTGCACTGTTGATATTTTTATGCCATTTGTACTTTCTGTAATCACATTCATTCAGGGTTGTCAACAAACAACAGGGTTTCTCAAACTTTAGCACACCAGGGGCACCTGGGGTGCTGTTTAAATGTGCAGATTCCCGCTGACCCAAACCCAGGTTTCCTAAATCTCTAAGAGAGAGCTGGGACTGTGTCTGTTTAGCCTGCTGTGAGTCAGATGCAGAGGTCTGTGGCCCCAATTTGAACTACTCACGAGGATAACGAGATTCTAAAGGAGAAGGAAGAAGGGTCCCTAAGGGCCAGGCTCATATGGTGTGGACAGTTGTAATCAAAGTGGTAAAACTCCTTGAGGAAAATGAAACCCAGGGGACACGGCTTACATTGCACAGTTGCCCTCTCAGCATTCTTTGGTGAAATTAATCCTTGGAAAACTTGGTACTTTGTTTTCATAAGGGCTGTGAGCCTAACAGATCTCCTGTCCCCTACCTGCCTCGCCTTTTATACACTTAGTTGTGGACCCCTCTTCTCTCTGGGTTTCATTCTTTCCTTTTTGGATCTCTGCCTAGAGCATTCCAATTTCTCACATGTAAGCCTCATTGCCTCTCCTCTAGATCAAATACTTGTCCAAATCCAGCGACAGGAAGCTGGAAGCAGGGGTTGTCCACATCATTTCCTATGAGAGTCCAAAGGAAAAAGCAAATGCTCTGGGAACAACAGGTCACAAGCCTCTCAGTACAGACCCGGTAGTGTTTTGAACAAGCAGATTGGTGGGTGCTTATCTGCACCCTTTCCTAAGGGTGACAACAAACCGGAGGAGGACGAACTCAGCCACTCAGCTGCCTGTAGGGAGGAAGCTTCTCACCCACAAAGCTCAAAACTCCCAACCCAGATCAACTCAGAATGTCACCCCTACCCCCAGGCCAAGGACCACCATGAAACCAAGGGAAGAGGTACCAACGCACCCTCAACAAAGATTCTGCGTGCTGATCAGCAGCACACGGCCTTCTCCCTCCAATAACTTTCTATATTTACACCCAATGTGATTTTAGGCAGCACTTTTGCCCCCAAGTGACCCCAGAAACACTGGGAGAAAATCCCTATGACTCCTCACCTAAAAAAATAACTGAAGAAAAGAGACTGTCTCTCTCTCTCCCTCTCTCTCAGAGCATTGACCTCAGTTACCAAATCCAGAATACCACACAAATACGTATCTTCCATCCCCAGGCTGATTTTCATTGTTCAAGGACTCGCTTGTCCTCACCTAGAATATTGCATGACTCTCCTAAAAGTTCAGATTTCCAAGCTCTCTCCCAAAAGAAGTCAAAGTACTTATTTTCAACCAAATTTATCTCCTGAAAGTATATTTGGACATGCCTCTCCCCTGCCAAGGGGGTGGAGGGCGTTCCTACTCTTTATGGTATCCTACAAGGCCCCCTACCATCTCACCTTTCTCTTAGCCTGAATTTCCTGCCCACCGTTTCGTAAGAAGGAGGTTTAATAACAGAAGGCCTAAGATTTTTAAAATACAGGTGTCTCCTTCATGACCTTATGAAATTTCCCAGACCCCACGTGTTATTTTAGGACCCAGTCTGCAGACCTTGCTTGTACACAGGGATTAGTAGACTCGCTCGCTACTCAAGCCAAACCTCCCAGAGAGCGCCATGCATGTTGCCTGAAGATGCCTTGTGCTTTCCTGCCCCTGCACTGCAGCCCACGTGCTCCCATCTGAAGAGCCTTCCCCAATATTCTTCCTATCAGGAATTGAACTGGCTCTCAGGAATCAGTTTACATGTGATTCTCCCCGGAAGCTTTCTCTTCCCTTAAAATTGTGCTCCCATTAACCTCTGGAGTTCTAGAACAGCTGCTTTAATAGGAAGGGAAAAACTTCAATGGACTTGCAACTCTGCCACCAACACACTATGTAGCCTTGTAAAGTGAGGTGAATAAAGCAGCCTGTCAACTCCTTTCTGTTTCTCCGTGCTACATGTTGAACTCACTTGCGCGGTTCTGCCGCCACCTTCAGGCAACACCGGGAGCGCCTAGAAGCACAGCGCCCCTCGCGCGCTCTTCGTCGGTCCGGCAGCCCCTCGCCCTCCCTCCTGGCTGCTGCTGGAGCCGGGAGGATTCTCCCGCTGCAGGCCCCAAGCCCAAGTTTACCCTGGGGGAAGACCCTGGTTGTCCCATCTCACACCCATCCCTCGCGCCCCTCACCGTCCTCTCGATGGAAGAACACTAGGAAGAGCCCCGGCCTGCCCGGTTCCTGGCGGACCTCACACTCCCCGCCTCCCGATCTCTTCGGGCTCTGGAAGTACATCTGCAACTTGGTGCTCAGGTTCTTCGGGGGGTCGGGGCCCCAGGACCCTTCGACCAACAGCGGGACGGAGCCTGACACAGCCATGGTCAGCTCCGCTAGGCTGCCTCTGCCGCCCGACCCACCCCAGCAGAGGGCGGCTGGTTTTGCCCCTTTCGGTTTCGTTTCCCAGAAGACTCCTCCCTGTCTTTAGTTTTTGGCCTTTGGCTCTGAACAGCTGTCCCAGGATTGAACTACTTACCGCCGCCCACCCAGTTCTTCACCTTCAGCTCTGACCCACAGCAAGTGCTGGGCATCGCCACTCCAAGCATCTGGTCTTCCTCCATTTGTGCACCTGCGTCCCAAAGCTCGGGCACTGTGTGCCACTCACCCAAGTCACAGCCGAAACCAGCATCTTTGAGTCCCGCACAATACCTTTTGCAAACAGAAAGCTTCACTTTTTCTGGAGGCCAGCATTTTACGGGAAAATAGAATGTATTGGCAAACTGTGACTCTTTAAAATGTGTAATGAAGTCCCCAAATAGGCCCCAAACAAATCCTAAGAATTTTACCTTGCTTTTCTTTTGCATTTTGTTCGCTGATCTGTTAATATTATATGTCTAGAAATTCACAAAGGGAGGGCCATACATTCACAGTTCTTTGTGGAATATTTAGTAGGTGGCATGCCCTTGGGATGGTCTCAACGAACATGGTTCCTGCCCTCATTGAGTTCACACAGCTGTGGGGACATAGGAATGATGACTGTGCAGTAGGTGCTTCAGGAGGAAATATACAGGTGTTCCTGGAACAAATTAGGAGGGCTTCTAGCCCGGTGTAAGAGCTCAGGGAGAATTTATGGGGAGGTGACATGTGACCCGAGGCCAAAGGATGATGGGGGTATCGATGCTAAAAGTAAAAGTCAGTTATTTTAACCAGCAAAAATGGGTTTATTTGGTAATAGCAGAGAACTGCAATTCAGGGCAAGCAAACTACTGCAAAAACCATCTGCTTGTCCAACAAACAAAACTGAGGACAAGAAGGAGGAAGTTGGGAGGGGTTGTTTTGCATACAAGGCTACTGGAGAAAGCAAGAGTTCAGGGTGATGACAGTTTCTCATTGGCTGAGTGGCTGGGGTAGTCAGTTTCCTGCTGGGGCTCCTCACTGATAACTCTCTCCTGTTGAGTATTCTTCTGTTGGGGTCTGTAATTGACAATTCTGCCTGTGACTGACATGGAGTGATATGCCGAGACAGCTCTTCCTTCTGGCCTCCCAGCTCCATTTCAGTGAGGTTTCCCTTTATTAATTTTCACAGGGGGATAACCTTGGAGGGCTGAGAAGGGAGGGGTTCCCATAATGTAATTTACTTGTATAGGATCACTCTGGCTGCTGTGTAGTCGCTGGAGTAGAGGCAGGGAGGTCAGCCAAGTAGCTACTGTAGTTTCCCAAGTGAGGGATAAGGGTGGCTGAGAGCAGGATGCTGGCAGAGACCTTCTGAGAAAGGGTGACATTCCAGTTTGACATTGAAGGCACAGCTGCAGGACTTGCTGAAATATGTGCACAGTGGAGAAGATGCTCAGGTATGACTCCATGGTCGTCCATGGACAGCCTAAGCAACTGGCTAGACATAAGGGCATCAACCAGATGGGAGCATCACCTGTGGCCAGGAATGTGAGAGGGAGGCTAGCAATGTATGTACCTTTGACCCGTAATAAAATAGGGTGTTGGAGCACCTGGGTGGCTCAGACACTTAAGCATCTGACTCTTGGTTTAGGCTCAGGTCATGATCTCACAGTTTTTGGGTCCAACCCCTGCCTTGGGCTCTGTGCTGACAGTGCAGAACCTGCTTGGGATTCTCTCTCTCTGTCTCTCTCTCTCTCTCTCTCTGCCCCTCCCCTACTCTCTCTCCCTCTCTCAAAATAAGTAAACAAACCTTAAAGATAAAATAAAAATAAATAAAAGAGGGTGTCAAGTGAGAAGAAGCAATTATCATTCAAAAACCACCACCAGATATAAGGAAGTATCTCGTGGACTGCAGGGACCACATGCACTATCTCCTGGTGAGGAGGGAGGAGAGGGACATGGCAGTGGACAAAGGACTGAAAGGAAGGGAAGGAAGTGGAAGCAGCATGCATAGTCAGCTCTTTCCAGAAGTGTGACTGTGAAGGAGTTAGCAGTGTATGGGGTTACAGGATCAGGGAGCTGTTGTTTTTGTTTTCTAGCTTTAAAAATATTTTAAGATGGCAGAGTCTTAAGCATGTTTAATACTGGTGGAACGAAGGAAGGGATGGTTGAAAATACAGGTTGTGGGAGGAGGTGGGAGGGGGTTCTGGAGGCATTAGCCTCAGGCAGGTAACACTTTTCTCACTGCACCAGGACAGGAAGAGGTGGAGAACAGAGGTAGGTGACTATGGGGGTGCCTGGGTGGCTCAGTACATTGAGCATCTCACTCTTGATTTTGGCACAGGTCATGATCCCAGGGTGGTGGGATAGAGCCCTGTTAAAATTCTCTCTCCCTCTCTCTCTCTGCCCCTCTCCCCACTCGCACTCTCTCTCTCCCTAAAATAAAAAAATAAAAAATAAATTTTTTTAAGTTAAAAAAAAAAAAAAAGAAGTAGGTGATTCTGACTGACTGTTGGTGGGAAGCTATGGGGATTCTCCCTGGGGGATCTGTTTGCTTCTTGAAGGAGGTGGTGAGGTCTCAGGCACAGCCAAAATTAGAGCGGCTTCCCCTGCAGGATTGGACCTCACATGTTGTATTTTAATCACAATGAAACTAAATTTCAGGGTGAAGAGAATCAAGGATGGGCCAAAAGAAATTACTGACTGGGCTTTTATTCCTGCTCAGTAAGTAACAATGCTGAACTGTAGGCGGGCGTTTTCTCCTGCCTCCAGCTTTCTACCTGCAGGTGGCGCACATCATCCAGTCCACCGCACCCTGGACCCCAGCAGGGGAGGTGGGGAGGACACAGAAGGGCCAGGCATAGCTCTCACCACACTGTGGTGACTGCTTGCCCCAGGATGCCTCACCCCAAACAACAACTAAAATCAGCACCCTTCTTTCCCCAGAGTTTGGGATTCCAGAACTGGGCAGTTTATCTTTTTTTCCTTACATTATCATTATACAAGAAATAGAGTGAAACTGAAATCATTAATTTATAGTGGAATTTTTATTTGGCTATCTCTGGATTTTTTTTCAAGAATTTGGGCACCTGGGTGGCTCAGCCAGTTAAGCATCCGACTCTTGATTTAAGCTCAGGTCATGATCTCACAGTCGTGAGATTGGGGTGCCATGCTGAGCGTGAAGCCTGCTTGAGATTCTCTCTTTCCCTCTGCCCCTCTCCCCACTGCTCGCTCTCTCTCTCTCTCTCTCTCTCTCTCTCTCTTTCTCTCAAAAAAAAAAGAATCTCCTTAATTATCAGCCATGTCTTAGGGCTGCTCAGACTCAAAGCCTGTTCATCATCCCTGGATGGAATGGGAAGGAGTTATCAGAGGATCAGGATGGCAGGTCTTGAAAACCAAGGAAAGAAAGTTCTAGGAAAAGCAAATTGCTCATCATCAGCCCCTGAAGTATTTGTCTTTTATCCTAAATGGTTTTGTCCCTATTCACTTGTTGAGTCTGTACCCTACCCCCTCCCACTGTGTGCTTATCCTCTCTCAATTCTCTATCTCCTGAAACTCATTTCCTTCCAAGGAAGCAAGTCCTCTCAGGGCCTGGGAGGGAAGTGGGAGTGGCCAACATAGAAGAGGCTATGTCCACCTATGAAAGGTGAAACAAAATGGAATCATTTATGTCGAGTTTTAAATTGGAGCTGGAGGCCACTAAGGAGGTAGGCCTTATGCCCTTCCTCACTGGGTGGAACTTCTGAACTAAGCCAAACCACAAATACTCCACGGACTCTGCATAAACACCTACAACTTCCTACATAGCTGACTTTTGCTCAGACATAGCCTGAGCAACAAATTAGGTTTAACCAAGGCTGGTTTTCTGCCACCAACACCAATCAAAATTCTTTGTAAACAACATAACAACCTTCCATGCTTTGTCTTTAAAAACCCCAGAGTTTTGCTCCCTAGGGAAACAATATTTGGGTTGCTGCCTAAATCTGTGTTGCCAGAATTGCAATTTTAAGACCCCAAATAAATGCTTTTGTTATAATTTTGTTCTGCCTCTTTTCCTGGTCAACACCCCTCATAGCTTCAGCTGATCTTGCTATAAAACCCACATCTGCATTTTGGGGCTAACTTCCCTTTCTTTACTTCATCTAAATTTCTCCTTTCAGCTTCTCTGTAGACTTCTATAACTTAGCATCAGGCTCCTTTCAACTTCTCTACAAACAAGCATCAGGCCCCCATGTCTCCCACTGAAGTGTATTTTGGGGAAAGGGTGGCTTTCCATCTCTTGAATCAGTGAGTTGTGAGTGCCTCATGCTCATCTCTCCACCTCCCTTTGGTCCTGAGGCTCCTGGCCCAGTTCTCTACAATAGAATGTGACATCAGAAACAAGGCAAGCCACCCTCTGTTGCCACTCCAAATTCAGTCCTCAGGGGGAGTCACCAAAGGGTCACACCCAGTTTCTGGCCTCACTCCCTGTATTCAGGTCCCCTTCAGAAGCTTTGTGTTCTTCGAACTTCCACAGGGTAAGTCCCTAATACCCGTCACCGTGCCAGCATAGTAACAACCCCTAATGGTACTTTTTCCCAAATAGGAGTCATATAGGTTCACTAATATTATCATTGGGTGGGGAGTAGAGGGCGGATTCTGCAGAAGAGTTCAGAGTAGTCTAGATCTAACAAGTCTGTGCAAGGTGAACAGTAAAGCAAAGCAACAATCCTTCCTGGCCACTGAATCAGACACACATGCATGTCTCAAGACAGGCATTAACTCTCAGAGATAATACACTCTAGATCATATTTTAAAAGAAAAACCTAAAATATTTTACTCCCATATCATACAATGCATGACCTCCCCCAGTGATGTGCTGTTAAATATTGAACAACCAGCTCTCTGGAGAAAAACAGTTTGCACATACGTTTTGGTTTATTATACATTTTGTGGATATAAAGATTGCATAGCACATACTTTGCAAATAATAATTAAATATATAATCCTCTTTATTGTAAATTTCAAATAACCAGTTGATCCTCACAGAATGTTTCAAAGATTTCTGCCCAACTCTTATCTTTGTAGCCAGCCTATGGTTGCAATTATGAGTGAGTATAATTCTTACATAAATAAATGTTGGTTGATGCTTCTGTTTACATTAAGTGAGATGAAAATGAAACAAGGAAGACATGTGTCAGAACTCTTATCTGTCACTGACATGAGTTCCTTCTTTGCTGGATTGGACAATAGTTTTCAAATGCTGGAAGAATATTTCTTCATTTGTGCTCTTTAAAATGTAATGGATGCAGGGGTGCCTGGGTGGCTCAGTCAGTTAAGCGGTTAAACGTCTGCCTTTGGCTCGGGTCAGGACCTCACAGTTCGTGGGTTCAAGCCCCACATTGGGCTCTCTGCTGTGTACACAGAGCCCACTTCTGTCCCCCTTTCTCTGCCCCTCCCCTGTTTGCGCGTGCTTGCTCTCTCTCTCTCAAAAATAAAAATAAATGTAATGGATGCAGACATGAGAAATGTTTCAATTTAATCTGCCTTATTAACATCTTCTCCATCGTTTTCTTAAGTCTAGACAATTAACAGAACAATAAATCAAGCCCTGATTTGTGGTGTTTGCCAATTCTATGGTGTAAATATTCCCACTATGGCTGACCTGAGTTCCCAACATGATGTCACTGAATGCAGAGTTGAGAAGGGATAAACAGTAACACACCATTATATAATACTTTACCATACAGATACAGTAGACAGAAATAACTCAAATATAGACAATAATAAAATGTAGTAAAATAATTAGGAAATGATGAATTTTCAGTATTTATTATTTTTAAAAAATATAATCTATTTTTATTTTATTTTACTTCTCATTTAGGGAAGAATTGTTTTTACTAAGGAAATACTGAAAATGGTTGCATAAAATCAAATGGTTCCAAAAGTCTTGCAGTAAAAGCAGCAGTCTCCCCAACCTCAATTGTCCTTTTCATTGGCAAGCATTTCTATTCTCTTAGATTTTCCTTCTGGTAGTTATCGTCTTCATGTTTCTCCCCACCCCATCCCCATTAATTACTTTGGTAGGTTTTCTTTTTTTTTTTTTAATTTTTTTTTAACATTTATTTATTTTTGAGACAGAGAGAGAGAGAGCATGAACAGGGGAGGGTCAGAGAAAGAGGGAGACACAGAATCTAAAACAGGCTCCAGGCTTTGAGCTGTCAGCACAGAGCCCGACATGGGGCTCGAACCCACAGATGGCGAGATCATGACCTGAGCTGAAGTCAGACGCTTAACTGACTGAACCACCCAGGCGCCCCACTTTGGTAGTTTTTCAAATGAATGCATGTCTTAAGAAGTGTAAATATTTTTAGACTCTTAAAGTTTATTAAAAAAACCTGAGCAGTCTCTTGCCCCACATCCTCCCTAGTTCTCCAGATATATGGCTTTTAACTTTTAGCAGTTTCTTCTGCTGTTTTTTCGCAAATAATTATTTGGTCACATCTTAATTTGTTACTTTACACATTAGTGATTTCCTGATATGACAGATGAAGATTTAGCTCTTACACCACTATGCCCACTTTCCCTCCCATATTGTCCCCAAATAGTTATCAATAGTTATTTAAGTGCATTACAGACCACTTAGATTGCTGCTACATTCTTGTATAAATCTCTAGATAGATATGTAGAAGGTATTCTCTTGGTATTTATCCATGAGTGAAACTGCTAGGTTGAAAAGTATGTGTGTCTTCATCCTTAGTAAATATTGCCAACATTGTAAAAGGCTGACAATGTTAAGTATTGGTGAGAATGCCACGTCTGATGCATACGGGTTGGTACCTTACGACAGATTTAATTTGTATTTCGCCAGTTACTTGCGGGAATGTATATGTTTGCATGTATTTCTTGGTCGTTTGAGTTTCCTCTTCTCTAAATGGCTTGCTTCTTTCTCTTATCAATATCTAAGTTCTAAAAATTCTGGCTGCTAATAGTTTGCTGACGATGATCCTTGCAGAGAGCTCCATTGTGTTCTTAGGGTATGTGAGTCTGTGAGTCTTATGCACTATTGATTCCTATTCTTCTCTGTGATCTGTTTTCCCCCCTCTATGGAAGATTTTAGTAAATTCCTTTTTAAAAAAATTTTTTTTTCAATGTTTTTATTTTATTTTTGGGACAGAGAGAGACAGAGCATGAACGGGCGAGGGGCAGAGAGAGAATGCAGAGACACAGAATCAGAAACAGGCTCCAGGCTCAGAGTCCGACGCGGGGCTCGAACTCACGGACCGCGAGATCGTGACCTGGCTGAAGTCGGACGCTTAACCGACTGCGCCACCCAGGCGCCCCTTTAGTAAATTCCTTTTTACTTTTGATGTTCTCTATCCTAATTTTACTGCTGAATGTAAAGGGCTCAGTTATTATCTTAAGTAATTGTTCATGAAAACAAACACATGATGCTTCAAAGAATCTAATCACAACAGGCATACCTAATGCATGAAATAACACACCAAACTCTGATGTTGTCAATGGTTTACAGCATACGTTTTTCTACACATACTACATACATTTACTGAAAATTTTAGGTACTATACACAATTTGCTTCTTTTACTTAGCAGTCCTTGGCATTTTTCTGTCAATATAATTATTAATACAACAATCTCTAAGAAAATTAATATCAACTCCATCTTACTATGAGGAAACTGAGGCACAGGAAGATTAAATACTTGCCCAGGTTCACATAGCTAGTAAATGGTCAAGCTAGGGGGGCGCCTGGGTGGCTCAGTAGGTCAAGTGACCAACTCTTGATTTCGGCTCAGGTCATGATCTCACGGTTCGTGAAATGGAGCCCTGCCTTGGGCTCTGTGCTGACAGTATGGAGCTGGCTTGGGATTCTCTCTCTCCCTTCTTTCTGCCCCTCCCCCATGCTCACTCGCTCATGCTCTCTCTCTCTCTCTCTCTCTCTCTCTCTCTCTTTCAAAAATAGATAAATAAACATTTTAAAAAATGGTCAAGCTAGAATACAAACCCAAGCTAACATGATGCTGTACCCGTGTAGTGACGTTCTACTAAGATCCCTTCTTCAGGGTAATAAACCAGTTCTCTAGCTGTTGGCAATATTCGCTGTCCACAGCTCACAGCAGTATCTCACAGCAGTATCCTTCACTGGCCTTGCCTTTCCTCATCGCAGAGAATATTTCTGTCTCCTACATTTGAGTCCAGCTCTACCCCCAGGCCAAGTTAATCATATTGTATTTATGTGGCCTCAATAACAAAGCTGGGGTAGTGAGCTTGTGAGGAAATGGGGTCTCTCCTGTGTGATGGGTGATTTGTTCATTTCTCCTTGTAATTTTGCCACCTTATGAGCTTATCTTCTTTTGCTCAAACCTGTTTAGGTTTCAGATTTTTATACACAAGTGAATTGTTCCTTTTCATCATTAATGTGTGCCTGTCTTTCTCCTTTATTGATTCTCATTGCCTTAAAAATCCATTGTCGTATATTAATATTGCTCTGACCACTTTAATTTGGTTGGTTCTTGCTGAGTGTGACAGACACTTCGAGTGGGTTGGTTGGTTAGACACAAGGGCAGTCTCTCCTTCCTTGTCAGGAGAACTTCAATTTTGTTTCGATACTCAGCGGCGAAGTGCTTAGGTAAAGTAGATACCCTTTCAGACCCACACTCAACTTATGATTTGGCTAAGCCAGTTTTAGTCATCTAATTACATTCTGGTGGGATTGGTTTAAACATAGTCATGTGACCCAATTTGGCAAAAAGATCTAAGGGGAAGTATGCTGTCTGTCCTAGAAAATATTTTCTTACTCCATAAAGAGACACTTAGGAGAAATCCTTTTTCCCTATTTTTTAAAAATGTTGTCAAGTGGATGTAATCATGGGAGATGCTGCAGCCATTTTGTAACCGTGAAGCCCGATACCTCAGAAACACTGAGAATGGCAAATTGGAGAGATAGAGCCTAAGTCCTTGATGGCATCATTAAACTAAAGAACCAGCCCTAGTACTACCTATCTCCATATTTCTTATTACATGAGTCAGTAAACATTCTTGTAGTTTAAGCCTATTTTAGTTAGGTATTCAGTTGCCTACAGCTGAAAGCATTCTGATATACCTGAATAACTTTTTAATTCCTTTTTGTCAAATGTTCTGTGTCCTTAGTTTGCTTGTATCTCTCATTAGCAGAATGTGGCCGCATTATTTTTAATCCCATTTCTTCTAATTAGTAAATATAAGTGTATAGACATTATATATGACTAATATAGTAGGTCTTATTCCTACCGTTTTGTTTCATGACTTTTTTAATTACCTATGATTTTTCCTTGTTTATTTTTCTTCCTTTCTTGTTTTGTATTAGATTGATAGTTTTTCTTTATTCTGTCTTTCACTCTCTATTTGGTTTGAATTAACAAATTCTATACCTATTCTTTTGCAGATCTTAGACTTAATAGTCTAAAATTAATCAATACATCTTCTCAAACCTGAGAAAAATATATCCCTATCTTGCTATCCTTTTGTTGTTAACTGTTTTTTAAAAGCTTAATCTTTTTAAAAATAATCAGTATGTATTTAGATTTAACAACATGTTTGGCAATTTCTTTGTTTTTGAAGCCCTCTCCTTTCTTTTTCACTCAATTTTCTTCTTTCTAATGTAGACAATTACCCTTTACAGTTCTCTTTTCGAGAGCTTATGGATGGTGAACTTTCTCATTCTGTTTGTCTGAAAATGTCTTTAATCTTAAAGATTTTTTTTATTTTGAAATTACGTTTACTTTACAGAAAAGAGAGAGAGGAGAGAGAGAGAGTGAGAACAAGAGGAGTACAAAGAACTTTTTTTTTTCTGAACAATTTGAAAGTAAGTAGTTGATGAGATTCTTTTCCATAATGTATAATGGTATTAATGTATCACAATTTTTTGATACTTAATTTTATTGAGAAAAGCAAACCACAATATGAGTCCCCTAGAAGCAAATTGGGTCCCCTAGAAGCAAATTCTGAGACAGAGAGGTGAGTGCAGAGGTTTAGTAAGGAGCCCTCTAGGGCGACAGATCTGTAAAGAATTGGATAACACAGATCTGGGCATGGGGAGAAAGTGACTTGCGATATAGTTGCAGCTGAAGCCTCAGCCCAACCTATGAGGAACTGTGGAACTAAAACAGGTTTTTTAATTGTCCCAAGCTGAGGAAAGAGATCTTTTCGTTTGGATCTCTGCATCAGCTAGTTATGGGAGGGGCAGTTGTCTGCAGGCTCAGATCAGTTTACAGTGAGGGATGCAGCTGTGACCTGTCAGCAGCAGATAGTCCTAGCAGCGGGGAGAAAAGATAGTCATTCCTAAAATGGGGATCTAGATGGACACCCCTTTATGTAATATGGTGGTGAAGGCCTAAGTCAGATAAACTTGGGTTCAAAAATAATTCTGGATTTTACCAGCTAGGTGACCTTGGGCAAATTAACCAAAATCTATAAATCTTAGTTTTCTCATCTTTAAAAATAGATATAATGTTACTTTCTAGAATATGGTGTTTTCAGAATTATATAAGATAAAAAGATAAGTATATAAACAGCACTATGTAGTACCTGACTCATAAGTTTAAATGATGCTGTTATATTTAATTAGTCTGCTAGAGGTCTGTTAGAGGTCTATCAATTTATTACTATTTTTAAAAAACTAGCTTTTAGATGTATTGATTTTTTTCTTTCTTTTCCTAATTTTGATTGCATTGATTTCTGCTTTTCTTTTATTTCCTTTCTTTGACTTGTTTTGGGTTGAATTTGCTCCTCTTTTTCTAGTTTGGTAAGACAGAAGTTTATACCATTGTCTTGAGATCTTTCTCTTTCTTAAAAAATATAAGCATCAGGGTGCCTGGGTGGCTCAGTCAGTTAAGTGTCTGATTCAGCCTCTGTGCTGACGGCTCAGAGCCTGGAGCCTGCTTTGGATTCTATGTCTTCTCTCTCTGCCCCTCCCCCACCCACACTCGCTCGCTCTCTCTCTCTCAAAAACAAATAAACATTAAAAATAAATAAATAAAAATATAAGCATCTATCTCACCGTTTGTTTGAGGTGGAGGGCAGGAAAGGGTGATGAGGAGCGATGAAGTGAAGGCTTCTTTCTGGGGCTCCTTAGAAAACATACCAGAGAGGGAACTGGGTAGCTCAGTCGGTTAAGTGTCCAACTTCAGTTCGGGTCATGATCTCATGGTTCATGAGTTTGAGCCCCACATCACGCTCTGTGCTGACAACTCAGACCCTGGAGTCTGCTTTCGATTCTGTGTCTCCCTCTGTCTCTGCCCCTCTCCCGCTTGTGCTCTTTCTGGCTCTCAAAAATAAAATAAACATAAAACAAAATTTTTTTTTAAAGAAAACATACTAGAATTCTTGGTTAGAGATTCTTGGTCCCAGTCTGCATCAGTTCTCTGGAAATGGCTAATAGTGGATATAGCTATTTCCATAGTTAGCCCTTGTCTTCCATATTAACCACAAAACTTTCATTCACTTAATTTTATGAGTAAATGTGTATATTTCTGGCTTCGTTAAGGAAAAAGCATAATTGAGAACTTACGATTTACACGTGTAGACTGTCAAATGGAAAAAATGATTTAATTACATCTACAATAACATTGTGTTCAGCGTCCCCAAGACCACCCACTGGTTTAGTAATTCTCTAGGTGGACTCACCAGATTCAGCATATGTAGTCATACTCACAGCTGTGGTTTTTTTAAAATTTTTTTTTAACATTTACTTATTTTTGAGAGACAGAGAGAGACAGAGCATGAGCAGGGGTGGGGCAGAGAGGGAGGGAGACACAGAATCTGAAGCAGGTCCAGGCTCTGAGCTGTCAGCACAGAGCCCGATGTGGGGCTCAACCCATGAACCATGAGATCGTGACCTGAGCTAAGGTCGGACGCTTAACTGATTGAGCCACCCAGGCGCCCCACAGCTGTGATTTATTACAGAGAAAGACTACTAAGCAAAATCGGCAGAGGGGAAAGGTGTATGGGAAGAGGGTTAAGGAAACCAGACTTGAGATTCTCAGGGTCTTCTACCAGACAGGTCACACAGGATATGCTTAATTCCTCAAGCATCCTATTGTGAAAATGCATATGAAAGGTTATCTACCAGGGAAGCTCTTTGGAGACTCATTGCCCAAGGTTTTTTGGGATGCTGGTCATCATGTAGGCAGTTTTTGTCAAGCCTGCACCAAGATTCCAGATACCCTGAAGGAAAGCAGATGTTCAGCACAAACCATGGTGTTTGTACAAACAGTTTAGGCACTCTGCGAGCCAATTCTCTTATCAGTTAGGGAATTGGGGGAACCCTCCCTAAGTTCAGATGCCAGCCAGGGGCCACTCTTGCAAGCAGGCCTTTCTAAAGATAGCAGGCTTGCTGTGTTAATTCTTTTCTACACAAGCATGTTCCTATCAAATCAATTGGATTAAGCCATATTCTTCAAAGTAGTAACTCGAAATACAAGGTGATCACCTGGGATTACAAGCTTTCTATAATTAAATTATAGGGTACAGGAAAAGTGGCTTTTGACAATATAAAATCCAAATCTTTTTTTTTTTCAATTAAATCCTGCATCCTTAGTAATTTTACTCAAAAACTTTTTTCAAGTCCAGTGAGCAGTGAGAGATGTGGTCAAGTCCAAACTCAGCCAAATAAAGTTGTAGAAATGTAGTTCATACCCAGAACCCAAAATATACCCATAGCCTTGAGTTGGCACAAATTTTGACTAGAATTTGGCCACATAGCCAGAAACTTTAGAATAATTCAGAGGGTCATAAAATCCTCCCTAAACCTCTGGGGAGACTTTGTCATCTTCTTGAGTCTCCTGAAAGCTCAGTCAATTCCACTGAACTGATTGCCCTGGTTTGAACCCTGCCATTTGCACTCCAAAGACATTCTTAGAAACAAAATGGATGATCCACACTAAGCCAAAGTTTTCACCTCTTTTGAAGTATTTAGCAACTTGTGGTGGTCACAGTGATGAACCACAAAGAGTGCCCTAGAAGGAGGGACTTGTAGACTCAGCTACTGGGAGTGCTCAGTCAACAGCCTTTAGCTCTTAGCCCATTAGGGATTGCATCAGCTGCACAGCTACCTTGCCCAAGGTCATGCCCTTCCTGGGGCAGTCCCCACTCCAATGACTGATTCTGGTAGGAGTACAGAGATTCAGCCCTTCCAGCCCAATGTGGAAAAACTCGGATGTGCCCTTTTAGTGCTCAAGCAACCCTTAGAGCCGACTGAGGCCGTTGTCAAGCCCCCACGGCAACTCGACCTCTTTTCCCATTCTTGCTTACTCTGTTTCCCTTCCAAAGGTGCTTATCAGAAGGGCACTCCCTAATAAACATCCTGCACATTACATTTCATGTCAGAGTCTGATCCCTAGAGAAGCCAGCCTATAACATAATAGGGTATGACATTTCAAAGCATCTTTTCACTCTCTTGAATGAAGGCAGATCAGCAACTGGGAACAAGTGTCATCTGCTCAATCCGTGTGTCTTTCACAGCCCAACCAGAGCACCTTCTGAAGAAATCCCAGTGTCCTTCTGCCTTGTAGCTCAGATTCAAGGTATTTGGATGTTGTATCTATCATCAGTCTGAAAGTACAGTCTTGTGGGTTTTTCTACGTACAATAAGGTGGATATCTCAAGGCCCTTCCATTCTAGAAGTCATTGCTCTGTGAAAGAGGTTTGGTAAATTCTGTTTCCATAAATTAGTCATATGCCTGAATTAAAATAAATAAAACCTTCATTTTACATATCAACTTCTTCCCTAAATTCCATAATCTGCCAGTGAAATAAAGACTTAAACATAGAGAAATCTCAATATAAATTACTCTCCTTTTGTATCAGGCAGCCAACCTCACTTTTAAAAATTCTTGGCACAGCAGGAGATGAGTAAATTATTCGTTGTCTTTTGCTACTGAACAATACTCCCCCGAATTTAGTGGTATAAAATAACAACAAACACTTATTATTATTATCTCTCGGCATTCTGGCTCATGCTGGCAGTCTCCCACAAAGTCTCTCGAGGTTTGTAATCGGACTATGACTGAGGCTGAAGTCATCTCAAAGGCCATTTTACTCACAGCGGTCTGATTGCTAGACCGGGACAACCTGAAACAACTGGGGGCTCCTCTGGCATCTCTCCCAGTGTGGGCTTACCACATGGTCCCTCCAACATGGCAGCGGCTCCAGGGAAGCTCAGTAACTAAGGCATATCAAGAGTGGGTGGGGACAGGCAGAGAGAGAGAAACCCAAGCGGTATCCTTTTTTATGACTTAGCCCTCAGAACTGTCACTTCTCCAGCATTCTATTGCCTAGCAGCAAGTCACTAAGCCTAGCCTATATTCAAGGAGAGGAGAATTGGACCTCCACCTCTTATTGGGAGGAGTGTTTCAGAACTTGCAGATGTGTTTGAAACCATCACATTGCCCTAAATTTTTCTTTTGAGCTGAAAAGCAGTTGAGTTTCCTTTGTTTCTTTCTTGGTAGGTATTTCATCCTGGCCAAGTGATACATGTTTTCATATATATTCCAGAAAACAACAGGTAGTTACAAGAGCGACTTTACTGAGGGCTTGCTGTGTGGTCATTACTCAGTTCCCAAGTTCTCTATCCTGTTTGGATTATTCTTCACTTACTATCCAGATGAAATGTCCCAAGTTCCCCTCCAGTGCACTGCAGGAAGGTCAAGAACCCTCTCCAAAATACCGCTTTTCAAAGGACTACATTTTCCCAGAGAAAGTCCACATTGAAATCTGCTTCTTGGCTGCTATTTCCACACTGTTAGAACCATTCTTAGCTTGTAGGCAGTGGGCTGGGTTTGGTTTGCAGGACAGTTTACCAACTCCCATGACAGGGCTGGGGACTCCATATAAGGTGCTTCCCTAAAAATAATGAAATATGGATTTTGCTACTGCCTTGGAAGCCAGGAGTCAGCTGCAGTTAGTTTTTTGTTTTAGATAGTATTTCTACCATACATATTTAGTCCCTGTCTTAATTTCCTGGGGCTGCTGTAACAAAGCACCACAAACTAAGTAGCTTAAAATGACAGAAATTTATTCTCTTGCCGTCTAAAAGCCAGAGGTCTGAAATCAAGGTGCTTTGCAGGGTTGGTTCCTACTGGTGGCTCTGGGGGAGAACGTTCCAGTGCCTGTCTCCTAGCTCTGGTGTTTGCCCCTCAATCCTTAGCTTGCGGCCACATCATTCCTTTCTCTGTTTCCATTTTTCTATTGTTTTCCCAGTGTGTCTGCCTGTGTCCACATTCCCATCTTCGATTTAGGACAGTGGTCATCAGGTCAGGGCTTACTCTAATCCAGTATGAATTCATTTTAGCTTGATTACATCTGCAACAACCCTGTGTCCAAATCTCACATTCACAGATATGGGGGTTGGGACTTCAACGTATCTTTTTGGGGGAGGGACACAATTCTACCCACTGCAGTTTCACTTCTCAAATCACATTCCGGAAGTGGCCAGGACCTAATAGTTCTTTTGTTTTCACTAACTAGAAAACATTCTTTTTTGCTAACACTCTCAGTTGCAGTATGCCCCCTCAAAATACGACTGTAGAAATTCAGGACATGCCACTCCCAAAACATGCTGCTTTGGTATATTGATTATTTTGAGCATTTATAGAACAACAAATGCAGGGAGAGGCTTTCTCTGAACTCCCCTTATCTACCTAAAGACAGATCCTCCAAAAAGGACTTGGTTGTCATAAATCCTCTCCCAAGGAATTTCATTAACTGGGGAGGACTGACTTCACAGGACGTAAGACTAGAAGTCAACACCACACCAAGACAAACTTTGTCACAAACTATCATACCTCCCATCTATTCTTCTAAGGGCCTATTCATCTGTCCTAAAGAAGGACAGATTTACTCTCCTCTAAGAGACCTATGTCCCCCAACCCCTTTCCCTATTAATGGTGTTTAAGTCTGAATTCTGAGCCACCTCGGGTAGTTATCCATTCTCCCTGGGTATCTCCCACGTATACGTGAAGTATACATAATAATAAAGTTCTGTTTGCTTTTCTCTTGCTAATCTGTCTTATATTACAGGGATCTCGGCCAAGAATTCAGAAGGGTAGAGGAAAAATTAATTTTCCTCCACTACAGAACATTGCCCTGGAGGAGCAGACCTACCCTAGCCATCATTTACCTCTGACCTTTTTTCTATGAAAACATTAGTTTCAGTAAGGTTCCCATGACTGGCTGGAAACACCATCATCTTTCCATCTTGTCTAGTTAAGCAGGCAGCAAATAACTGTATTTCTATAAGCCAGTGAAATGTCCTTTAAAGAAAAATCTTTCTCTCTTATAACAATATTAAATTCTTTAAAAATCTAGTTTTGGGGCGCCTGGGTGGCGCAGTCGGTTGAGCGTCCAACTTCAGCCAGGTCACGATCTCGCAGTCCGTGAGTTCGAGCCTCGCGTCGGGCTCTGGGCTGATGGCTCAGAGCCTGGAGCCTGTTTCCGATTCTGTGTCTCCCTCTCTCTGACTCTCCCCCGTTCATGCTCTGTCTCTCTCTGTCTCAAAAATAAATAAACGTTAAAAAAAAAAATTTTTTTTTTAAAAATCTAGTTTTAACAACCTTACGGGATAATTCACTATAAGCCCGTTGATCTTAACCCAACTTGAAACATTCCCTACTCTGTCCTTTTGCCTCCTTGGCCTATACATATTCATGGTTATATGATAGTTATAATGGATATGTATACACAATTTGGTATTCATCCCTTTATGTAACATGATTTCACCAAATATTCTCTATTTCCTGTATCATCTTCATATTTATCATTTTTAGTGTGTCACTAGAGTATATCATTTTGATACAGCACAATTAATCTCTATATTTCTGTATTGTTGGGCTCTTTGCTTTCTTCCAGTGTTTTATAATCATAAAATAAACATTGTATATGTATACTTTTGGTTTTTATTAAACATTATTTCCTCAGGATACATTCTATTCCTTGGTCAGGGGTTAGACATATTTATGATTCTTTCAATAAGGTAGCATTTTGCCCTTCAGAAAAACTGGATCCATTTACCTTGCTATCATTAATGCATGAGCATATCTGCTTTCCTGAAGCCTTGCAGGCTTTGGGGTCTGTCACTTCTCAGAAGTTTTTCTAATTCTTTTTCAAGTACAAAATGAAACTTCACAGAAGGTTTAATTTGCAGTTATTTCGCCAACAAGGTTGACTGGATATTTCAAAAATCATGATTTAAAATCACGTTTCTTCTTGTTGTAAACTGTCTTTTAATCATTTGTATAATGGATGGTTGGTATTTTTACCCATTTATATGAGCTCTTCATACTTTTTAGTCGTTAGACTTCTGTGTTTATGGGCAAGAATTTTCTCCATTCTTCTGAATTTTTAACTCTCAGCTTTATTGGTATTCCTGCCATCAGAGCTAAAACTATGTAAGTAATGAACCTGTCCATCTCTTTTTCATTTCTATTCCATCAATAGTCGAAAAGTGACCCCCACTAATGCTAGTCTGTCCACATATGTGGGAGTGTATTTATTTTGATTTTAAAGTATTTAACTTTCAATCCACTTGGAATTTTTTGGAGAGTATGGCAGAAAGTGTGGGTCTTTTGAATATTCTCATTATTGATAGTCTTGTGCACCAAGGGTCTCAAATTGGTTACCAGTACATTTTAATGTCTGCTAGCACAAATTCTCCTCATAATCCCTTTTGAATTTGGCATACTGTTTGACATTCTGGCCTATTTATTTTCCTATGTAAATAAAAATTATGTTAATTTTGTGAAGCATCTTATTTCTAAATAGTGGCTGGTCACCTGAATCCAATAATGTGTCATGCTGAGTTGAGGCTGAGTTGCAGCCCTGGTTAGGCCTCAGTTTACCTTGATTTTACTCCTGTCTCTTCAGGATATTCAGGAGGAATCCCCTGGCTAACCCCGAATTCTAATCTTTGTCTCACAAGATTTTTGAAAGCTCTCTTCTGCTTCTGGAGGATTCTGCTTTTGTTTAAAAAAAAAAAAATGTTTGGGATGTCTGTGTGGCTCAGTCGGTTAAGCGTCCAACTTCAGCTCAGATCATGATCTCACGGCTCGTGGGTTCGGGCCCTGCATCGGGCTCTGTGCTGACAGCTCAGAGCCTGGACCTGCTTCAGATTCTGTGTCTCCCTCTCTCTCTCCCCCTTTCCCACTCACGCTCTGTCTCTTTCTCTCAAAAGTAAATAAAAGGTTAAAAAAAATTTTTTTAATGTTTATTTTGAGAGAGAGAGCCAAGTAGGGATGGGCAGAGAGAGGGACACAGAGGATCCAAAACAGACTCTGTGCTGACAGCAGAGAGCCCAGTGCGGGGCTCGAACTCACGAACCATGAGATCATGACCTCAGCCACAGTGGGTCGCTCAACTGACTGAGCCACCCAGGCGCCCCTGCTTTTATTTTTAAACCCCAGCCTCATGCATCCCCAGATTTTAACAGACATTCTGAAGGGAACTTTCAAATCTCCTCCAGTAGCTCTGCTGGTCTCTCTCTGGTAGTGGTGTTCTGTGGGCATGAGGCCCTGGATGGCCAGCCTCTGGCTCAGCCCAGGAGGCAGCAACGACCCCTGGGTAAAGTGGTTGTGGGAGGAAGCTTCTCCCTCACCAAGTTTCTTCTTCTCTGAACTCTGAGCTTTTCCCCTTTTCAGTGACTCAGCAGCTCTCCTCTGCCTTAAAATAGATGATCTCTCTTTTGTTTGGACTTTTGGTTATTCGTGGTTTGAGCATTGGTCTGTCACTAGTTCATCCATCCTACTTGGAAACAGAGGTTCATTTCACCTGAAACACTTTCATTTTACCTTCATATATATATAATTTTTTTTTAATTTTTAAAAGGTTTTATTTTTAAGTAATCTCTACACCCAATATGGGGCTCGAATTTATAATCCCTGAGATCATGATCTGATCCCCCCACCCCCCCTTCCTTCTTCTATTTTTTTTTTAAGCTTATTTATTTATTTTGAGAGAGAGAGAGAGAGAACATGGGGGAGAGGCAGAGAGAGAGGGAGAGAAAGAATCCCAAGCAGGCTCCACACTGCCAGTGCAGAGCCAGATGCAGGGCTTGATCTCACAAACCTTGGGATCATGATCTGAGCCTAAATCAAGAGTTGGACACTCAATCAACTGAGCCATATAGGCGCCCCACTTAAAATCAAATCCTCTTTTTTTTTTCATTATTGAGATATAGTTGACATATAACATTGTGTACATTTAAGGTATATAAGGGGTTGATTTGATACATTTATATATTGCAATGCGATTACTACAGTAACATTAGTAACACCTTAAAGTCTTACTTCTGTTTGATATATCCCTGTAAGGGGGAAAAAGTCTCTTCCTCTTACTTAGGTTTTCCACCCATGGCCCTGTTTATTGGACTGACAAAAGACAGATTAAAAAGAGAAAAACAAGTTTATTAACCCGTGCATCATGGGTTACCCATGTGTCACACGGGTGTATGTACCCAGAGATGAGTAACTCAAAGATTTGGTTAGCACTTGAGTTTATATAGCATCCTAGCAAAGGAACAATAAATTTTTAGAGAAGTAACAGGACAAAGGAAAAGACCCTGAGTCTCTATGGGTGGAAAATCGTGGGAAGGCAAATATATGGGAAACTACTGGTAACTAAAGACTAGGCAGTAAAATTTGTTTCATGGATTCCCCTGCTGCCATCTCCAGGCTGAGAAGGGTCTAATGTTTCCAGCGATTGAGTTTTGTTCTTTCTAGTAAAGAGGGGAGGGACGCCTTTGTTAATTTATATACCCTGTTTTTAGGCAAATAGGGAAAAAGTGGAGACCTTTTCTTATTACTTGCACTTGCTGCTTCTTAATTGTCTTCAGCTCAAGATAATTCTTACGTCAAAAGGCTATTTTGGGGTCACCTTCTGGTTTCCTTCATTCCTTAGGAAAGCCTCCCCTGACTTCTAAGACTCGGTTAAATCTTCAGTTAAGTACATCTTACAGCACTCTCTATTTTCCCTTTAATACCTATTGCAATTTTGACGAATTAATTATGTGATTATTCCTTTAATGTCTCTCTCTCCCCTGCTAAATTTTGTGCTCCTTGGAGGCAAGAACTTTATCTATCTTGTTTATTGTTAGATATCCAGTACCTAATACAATGTCAGACATAGAGTCAATAATTATTGAATGAATCAATGAATATCATTTGTTGAATTAATGAATGATATTCAGACCAGTTTCTTTCAATTTCTTCATGCATTTTCGGATTGTTTTTTCTATTTTAATGCCTCATATTTTTTGTCTGTTTTTTTTTTTATAAATTTAAACTTATTTACTTAGCCATATGCTTAGTAATCATCAAAGATCTAGTTTACTGCTTTTTGACTTGAAAAATATATTTGCATTTGATTGCTATACTTTGATCAACTTTTAAATTTTGGCGTCTCTTCCTCCCCGGCTTCTTTATTTATGTAAACCCTAAGCAGCAAATAAATTGGTTTTGTGTGACACGGCAGTGCTTCCCCCAACCATTATAGTTAGAGGTGGCAAACTCAGGGACTGGAATGAGTGATTTTATTGTGATGATTAATTTTATGTGTCAACTTGGCTGGGCCATGGCACCCAGGTATTTGGTAAAACATTTTCTTTTCTTTTTAAATTTTTTTTAATGTTTATTTATTTTTGAGACAGAGAGAGACAGAGCATGAACGGGGGAGGGTCAGAGAGAGGGAGACACAGAATCTGAAACAGGCTCCGGGCTCTGAGCTGTCAGCACAGAGCCAGACGCGGGGCTCGAACTCACGGACCGTGAGATCATGACCTGAGCCGAAGTCGGCCGCTTAACAGACTGAGCCACCCAGGCGCCCCGGTAAAACATTTTCCAGATTCTTCTGTGAGGATGTTTTTTGGATGAGATTAACATTTAAATCCATGGATTAAAGCGGATTGCTCTCCACCATGTGGGGCCGGGGGCTCACTCAGTCAGTTGAAGCCCTTAATAAAATAAAGCCTGACCTACCCAAAGCAAGAAGTCTGCCAGCAGACTGATTTTGGACTCAAACTGCAATTTATCCCTGAGTATCCAGTCTGCCAGCAGATTTTGGACTCAACCAACCTTACACAAGTGTGTGAGTCAATTCTTTAAAATAAATCTCTCTATATTTGTATACACATCTTGTTGGTTCCTTTTCTCTAGAGAACCCTGACTAATACAGTTGTGTGCCTCCCAAGCTTTTTAATAGTAAATTTAATAGTAAAGGGCTTTTCTAACTTTTATAATTGGAAGGTAGAAATGACCTGGAAGCTCTTTTAGCAAAATATGGTCTAAAAGTTATGACAGATATGACACTTGTATATACTGAAAAATTAATCATGCCTACATTTAATATTTTCTTTTTCTTTTCTTTTTAAAAAATACTTTAGGGTGATAGATAAGTGGGAAAGAAGGAAGGAAGAAGGGAAAGACAAGGAAGGAAGGAAGGAAGGAAGGAAGGAAGGAAGGAAGGAAGGAAGGAAGAAGGAAGGAAGGAAGGAAGAAGGAAGGAATGAGGGGAGGAAGGAAGGATAAGAATCACCTCCCTCAGGGGCACCTGGGTAGTTCAGTCAGTTAAGCGTCTGACTCTGGCTCAGGTCATGATCTCATGGTTTGTGAGTTCAAGCCCTGCATCGGGCTCTGTGCTGACAGCTCAGAGCTTGGAGCCTGCTTCAGATTCTGTCTCCATCTCTCTCTGCCCCTTGTGCTGTGTCTCTCTTTCTCTCAAAAATAAATAAACACTAAAAAAACATTAAAGAATCACCTCCCTCAGGGCAAAAAATACTTTCACATCGTCTTCCTTCCCTCCACCTTCAGGCACTCAGTTTCCAGCTCCTCCTCCTATGCAGCAGCCTAACAGGGCTGGAGAAGGAATGGCTATGACTTCCAACCAGTGTCATAGGTTGTGAAGATTTTGCAGACACTAAAGGAAGCATGGGCCTTGCTAATTGCTGGGGAAAGGGCCATAGGCTGGGAAAGGAGGGAAGGCTCAAAGTTGGGAGAAGTAGAAGAGGGAAGAGGGGAGAATGAGGCAACGTAAGGAGGAGAGGAGGATTCCTTATTTTACATGCTTCACCTATGAAGTTCTGGATGAGGACACTGCATGTATGGTCCCTAGGGATGAGTTATATCAGATGTATGTGATCTCCTTGTTCCCCTACAGTGAGGCTTCTTCCCCTAGGGAACCAGGAGTAACGAGCATTTGGAGCATTCTTCACTGGGTGGCCTACATGTGTTCACCCCACAAAGAGAGGGGAATAAAGTAACTCTCTCACTCCCACCTCCCCAGTTAGTGACAAACCTGAGCACCTCAATGCGAACAGAGCCCACTCTGGGGGATGACTGTGCCAGTGTTTGGATAGGGTCTAATTACCTCAACAGCCTCTACCCTCTGTGGAAGGGAAATGGAAATTCTCCTAAGGGCAAAGAATTGTTGAATCCGAGTTGAGACTTTGTCTTCTTTAATTTGGGAATTCGTTTACTTACGGTTTCTAAATGTACAGTCTCTTCTATCTTTCCTCTTTCTATTTGGTATGTTTTTAATTAGGCCTTATCTATGGTACACCTGCACACCCTGACTTGCTTTTCATAGTGGCTGTTATAATTTATTCTTCTACATCCCCAATACTCGATACTGTTAGACATTATTAAATTTTCCCAAGCTGATATATGTGAAATAATATGTCATTACTGTTTTAATGATGTTGAGCATTTAAACGATCTATTTATTGATTATTCTAGTTTCCCTCTTCTGTGAACTGCCTTTTCAGTGGTCTTGTTCATATTTTTGTAGAGATTCTTGCTTTTTCTGTTGATGCATAGTTCTTGATATTGTCATGGATATGAGTCCTTTACTGGTTGTCTGCATTACAAATCTTCCAGTGTTTTTTTTTTACCTTATTTATTGCTTTTTAAAATTATCGTACAGAAATTTTTAAGGTTTAAGGGATGGTATTTGTTTTTTTAAATAGGTAATACATTTGTGAGATTCAAAATTCAAAAAGTATGGAGGTATGCAGTGAAAAGTCTCCTCCTATCCCATCTAGCCATCTAGTTTCCTTCCTTGCAGAGAAGACAATGCAAAAATGCTATGATTCTACATTAAGTAACCTTGTACATATATCAATCATCCTTCACTTTTAAAGAAAAAAAAACATTAATGTTTATTTATTTATTTTGAAGGAGACAGAGCACAAACAGGGGAGGGGCAGAGTGAAAGGGAGAGAGAGAATCCCAAACAGGCTCTGTGCTGCCAGCATGAAGTGCAATGCAGAGCTCGACACAGGACTTGACATGGGGCTCGATCTCATGAACTGTGAGATCATGACCTGAGCTGAGACTTAACCGACTGAGCCACCCAGGCGCCCTATCACTCCTCATTTTTATCTGTATGACAAATTCCTAGCAGTCGGATCACTGGGTCAAGGATAATGCACTTGTGATTTTGACAGTTATTGCTTCTTGTGTATCCTCCCAGAGATATTCTATGCATATCCAAACATGTGTGAAAATTTGGAAGAATTTCTCTTATTTGCGCAGACTTGTATTTTCTCCTGCATTGTAGACTACGATGACCAGAAGGCTCTTTTGCCAATACTGACTGTTAGAAATCTCTTTCTACTGGAATTTTGAAATCATTCACTTCACTGTCTTTAAGCTTCCAGTGTTGGTGTTGAGAAATCTGAAACCATTCTGATTCTTGATCCTTTGTATGTTTTATTTTCTTCCCTCTGGCAGTTTGTCCTTAGTGTTCCTGAAAATTTCCCATGGTATACCTTGGGATTAGTCTATTTTTTTTTTTTTTTTTTTTTGCTGTTGTACTGAGCACTAACTACAGGCTTTCAATCTGGAAACTCATGTGCCTTAGTTTGGGGATTTGGGGAATAATTTCTTTCATTGATGATTTCTTCTGTGCTTTCTGATCTCTAGTTCTGGAATTACTATTAATCCAATGTTGGGCCCTTTGGAGCTGTCTCCTAATTGTATCCTTGTTTCCTTTTTTCCATCTTTGTGTGCTTTTACTTTCTGAAATTTCCTCAACTCTATCTCCCATATTTTTCACATGTTATTACACTTTTTAATTTCAAGATCTCTTGTTTCTTTTTTTTTTTTTTTAAGTTTATTTTTGAGAGGGAGAGAGCCCGCTCAAGCAAGCAAGTGGGGGAGGGGCAAAGAGAGAAGGGAGAGAGGATCTGAACTCACAAACTGTGAGATCATGACCTGAGCCAAAGCTGGACACTTAACTGATTGAGCCACTCGGGTTCCCCCTCTTGTTTCTTTCTTTCTTTCTTTTAAATTTTTTTTAATGTTTATTTTTGAAGGAGAGAGAAACAGCATGAGCAGGGGAGGGGTAGAGAGACAGAGGGAGACACAGAATCTGAAGCAGGCTCCAGGGTCTGAGCCATCAGCACAGCGCCTGATGCGGGGTTCAAACTCACAAACCACAAGATCATGACCAGACCCGAAGTTGGATGCTCAACCAACAAAGCTACCCAGGAGCCCCTGCTGTCAGTATCTTTAGGGTAAAATTTCCTCTTGACGTGGACAGGTGCAAAGTAAAAATGTCCAATGTCTTGCCTGAAAAGTAAAAGTCTGGCTTCTGCTATTTTGGGAGTCAAACAGGGAAGGGAGCTTTGGGAGAGTTGTCCTCTCAGGATTTAGTATTTGGTATGCATTTGGCCACAGACTCCTCTGTTTTTGCTATAGTACCTAAGACCTCATCTTCTCTTCTAAAATTTAGTCTTTGACCCTATTTCTTGACACAGAGTTGCTAAATACCTTGGAATTTCTTGGGTGTGGCAGTAACTTTTGTTCTAATGAAGTGACTTTTGCTGGTTTCCTGGATTTGGAATCAGTCAACTAAAAAGGTCAAGCCATGATTAGGAGGTTGGAGCTTTCAGAGCGCCTGGGTTATCGAACTCAAGGAGGGGGATATGGGGACACTGAGTATAAATCAGTAGAAGCACAATCAGTCAGAAGTACAGGGAACAACCTGGGCTTTGAGATTGGCATCTGAAGTGATGGGGAGGTGAGATAGTCTCATGGGGCTGAGCCCTTGTGGGATCTGATGCTATTTCCATGTAGGTAGTGTCAGAATTGAGTTAAATTGTGGGACCCCCATATAATGTTGTAGAGAATTATTTACATTGGGAAAGACCCCACACATCTGTTGTCGGAAGTGTTCTGAGTGTGGAAGTGTAAGTAAAGGAGAAATAGAGAGCAACAGTTTTTCCTACACAGCTTGTAAATGTGATAATTTAATCAGTTAAGCTCATAAAGCATGTTCACTATAAGAAACAGTATTTGTTCTAATAAACAGTTTAGCAGAAACTGAATTGGTTCATATTAGCTGTAAATAATCTTACCAGCATTGTGATAATTAGCCTACCAGCTGAAAATGAATTCACAAATCCTGGGTTCAACTAACCTGTCAGCATATATACTACATGGAATCTGTTTCTCTACTCTAGATGAAGAAAAAAATAAATAAAATGTTTCCTCTGATTCATTCAAGCAGAATGTGTGTCCTCATCCTCCCACAAGTAAGGGGAAGGATTAGAGGGAAAAGAAAGGAATGAGAAGGAGAAAGATGCTAAAAGAAGTAAACAGAGAAAAGGAGAGAAGATATATGGGAGAGTAAAGTCATCTGACTACCAGTCACAATTGTAGTTTAGGTTTTCTGGTCTCAGATCAATCAGGTACCATCAGCCTGAACTCTGGAAATCCATAGAAAAGAAACCTAGTTCATCAGTAGTTAGCAAAGTTAAAGCCTTCCAATTTTGGTTAACTGGAAACAGTGCGTTATTAAGAGAGAAGTAGAGACTATTCTAGTCATATGTTTAGAGAATGTTAAGCCAACTGGGAAGGAGAGAGACATAAAAGGTTGAAAAACATGATTTGGCTTCAGACTGGTGGAAGGTAGAGTTTATAATACCTATATAATTATTGGGGTGTCTGAGCCTGGGTGGCTCAGTTGGTTAAGCGTCTGACTTTGGCTCAGGTTATGATCTCGCAGTTCATGAGCTCGAGCCCCACTGCGGGTTCTGTGCTGACAGCTTGGAGCCTGGAGCCTGCTTTGGATTCTGTTCCTCTCTCTCTCCGCCCCTCCCCTGCTGACACTTGGTTTCTCTCTCTGTTTCAAAAATATAATAACTATGTAATAATTGATTGGCCTATATTTTGTTTCTCAAGAAACGATCACAACTTTAATAGCATGGGTGTATTATATTCAAGACTTCTATGTCTTCTAGTGAAGCGGGAGTATAGCAAAATCAAGTGGGGAGTCCTTGAATATTGGAGGAAACAGAAGACAGCAGTTTACACTGCAAGTCAACTGCAATGTAGTTGCAGTACTACTACCTAACCTAAGTAAAAAGAGTCCTTCCATGTTTCAACCTGGCTTACTAGGATTCTACACTGGAGCTGGGAGCCAAGGCCCACGTAGTAGCAGAGCGTTATTTAACCTTGCTTTGTTCTCTAGGTCTTTATTTCCCTCAAGAAGTTCAGGAGGTGGTGTCTCATTGAAGGTAGATTATGGTCCTTTGCACCTCATAATCCAACCATATGTTTCTCTAGAAATATAGGGCACCCTACTTTGACATGACATTTATGTAGAAACATACAATGAAATACTATACAATCATCAAAATTATATGTAAGATATTTAATGACATGGGGGAAATAATACAGATATATTATGAAAGAAGAACTGGATTATTAAACTATAAGGAAAGACTATGACATTTTAAGACTTTATAATTATATATACATAGAAGGAAAATATATAGTGGAATAATTTGGCAATTAAGATTATGTTTATAGTAAAAATTAATAACATGAGAGTAATACAATGTTAAATGAAAAAAAGTAGATGCAATATTGTATAATTAAGTAATTGAATAAAGTGTGATTTTGACTTTGTTGAAGGTGGATGTAGAAGAAACTAGAAGGGAATGCATAAGAACGTTGGCAGTGGTTTCCTCTGAATGTTGCAGTTATGGGTGATAGAGTATGGTGAAGAGTGCTGTTTTCTTTATACGTCACTCTTTTTAATGTGCATGTGCTTATTTATGATATAAACCCATCTTAAAAGTCTTCAACTCTTAAAAAATGATGCTTCAGGATAAATAAGCTGCTAAACATTTCAAGAATTTGCCTAACTCCAATAGAAGGAAGAGATGAATCTGAAGGGCCACCATCTGTAAAAAGAATGAGATATGTACTGCGTCCTCCAGAAGGTGGAACAGTGATTAGCAGGCAATAGATTCGGAAGAACAGATATCAATTCAATGTAAACAAGAGTTTTCCAATAATTAGAACTGTCTCAAATGGAATATCCTTAAGATGTGGAGTGTTAGAAGCGGTCAAGCAGAGGCTAAAGGACTTTTGGCCCTGGGAGTAGGAGAAGGTGAGAGAGAAAGATGAGAGGACAGTGGGCCTAGATGGCCTCTAGAGTCCTTTTCACTGCTAACATTTTATCAAAGTATTAGTCATTCACTCATTTATACAGCCTCTAAGATGGTCCCCAATGATCCCTGCCTCCTGGTGTCCATACCCTTGGGTAATTCCCTCTTACACTGAATGAGCTGATCTATGTAACCAATAGGTTACTGTAGAAAAGATGGAGTATGACTTCAGAGGCTAGATCATAAAAGATATCATGGCTTATTCTTTTCTCTCTCCTGAATTGCTGACTGTAGAGTAAGCCAGCTGCAAGCAGTCTAGAGAGGAGAGGACTCCTGCCAACAACCAGCAAAAGCTGTCTAGCTATTTGAGTGATTCACCATAGAAGCAGATCTTCCAGCCCCAGTCAAGCCTTCAGATGACTGCATCCCCTGCCAACATCTTGACTCAACTTCCTGAGTCAAGAGACCCTAAGTTAGAATGACCCAGCTAAGCCATGCCTGAATTCCTTACCCAAAAAGCCACTAAATTTTGTAGTAATTTGTTATGTAGCATTAGATAATGGTACAACACATTTTTGCCTGATTTGTTCCACAATAGATTTGAGGTAATACTCTTTGATTCTGTCATTAAAAGCTGAGCTATTGCTAATAAGCTATTAGCTAATAAGCATTCTTGCCTCTTAAGGAGGCAAAATTCACAGTTATTACAGATGCACAACAGCAGCCTATTCATTTAATAGTACAGTTGAGCTCAACACAGTTTGATGTCTTAACATGTTCTGTAAGGACAACAGCTTGGTTTTAAAGTGATTCATCTTAAGTCTTCTCTGCTAGAAAAAAGTAATGTGCTCTTTGTTTTCCTACAGACTTGCTGTCTGTAAATAGCTGTAGCTATAATTGTGTCATCTACATTTCTTAGCTTCCACCCATCAATGTGCTCTGAAGAGAGGTATGATACAAATTTCAATAGAGCATTTTTAAAAGGCTGTTTTCAGCATTTTAGCACCTGACAGATTTTTATCTATAAAAACAGGCCAAAGGCAAAGACAAAACCCCTATAAATTGTTTTTATGAATAGACGACTAAATCATCTCTTTGAGATTAAAAAAAAAACCCCTATTTTTCAACACCTAAAAGTTATGAGATATTCTGGGTAAGCCTGATTATCAGAGAACACCACAAATAGGCTTGGATGTTGTACATTGTCTGTGACAGAGTCAAACAGATCTGTGGGATTGTGAGGGTTCTTTGATGGAGGGGTAACTAATCCTGCATATCCAAGTGTGTAGACTCCTGTAAGTACTCGCACAACATAAATATGCTTTCTCCCATTGCTGTCTGGTCTGGAGTACTTATCATTAGCAGAATAACTGGCATCAATAGCAAAATAAGTTCCCTTTCCATAGGCTGCAGCTGTAAAGAGAAACACAAAAGCCTTTCTAAGAACATAAAATTATCACAGTATGTAGAACAAAGCCCAAACCTGACACAAAAACTTTTTAATGTAGTTCTTGCCCACCAAAACCACTTTTCATCATTTCTAAAATTTACTCCATCTATCCTCAGAAGGTTGCCATCCTCCTTTCTGGTGACACACAATGAGCCTTATCCTGACAATGACAATATGGCTGCCATATATGGTTCTACACTGCTTGGGTGTGAATAGTCAACGCTAGAACTATCATTCACCTCACTCTGGTTGGCCAGATTACTCACTTCCTTACCATTCTTCCCAGCATAACTGCGATTGAAGCCATGCTGATTGACATATGGCACTGAGTCTGCAGCTGTCCCATGATATAGGACTCTCTCATTATCTGTATGGCCATTCTTGATGTCCATATGCTTTTTCTTTATCTGGTAGCTCTTCCAGAGCCATATATTCTGTATCCTCTCTATCTGCAAATGACAAAAAAGCAAAACATTTTGAAAATGACTTTAGAGCTCAGGATATTGTGTTTGTTGTGGATTTTTTAAAAAGCAATTTGGAGGAGAAGCAGGAGGACTGGAGGAAGGAAATGAGAAGGAAAAGAAAAATAAAATGCAAATAAATAGCAAATTCAGAGAATAGGTAGCTTTCCACCTTTAGAAAAAGGCTAGGTTAAGAGTACCTATACTTTGTAATAGTGCTGATTATTATCTACTTTATATAACAGAACTTATAACTTACATAAAAATGTTTGCCTGGAATTCCTGGAGATTTACTAACATTCAAATTCCTACTCAAAAATTTGTCAAGTAATGATTTCCTTAACGCCCTCTGATCTCTAAACCCATTCCATTGGCTTCTTCCAGTAACAGTTTTCTTGTATTGCTCTGATTATGGTCACAAATGACCTCATAACTGCCTAATCTAATGACTATTTCTTTCTAGACCTTCAATAACATTTCAAACCATAAATCATCCCCTCCTTGAAATTTTGTCTTTCTTGAAAATTTTTTAAAAATATCATTCCCTACAGTTCTATTTCCTTCTAGAAAATGAACTTATTAACATACATTCAGTAATCATCTATTGAACATCTACTATGGATCAAGCACTGTGTTGGATCTCTGCCCTCAGTCTAGTGGGGGAGAAACACAAGAAAAAAAAATCACTACCTCCCAGAGTGATAAGGGATGGGTTAGGAGAATACACATGGAGTATGAAAGCATAAGAAAAGGATCCATGGTATGTGAATGGAGGACATAGAGACCCCCTGATTGCCACCAGCAGCCATCCCACAATTATGAAGGGAGTCCAGCCTTCGGATGAAGGTGACAAAGCCAGAGAAACTGGATCCAAGACATCACTGAGTCACTGGATTCAACTGTTCCAAAGACCATCCTACTTCTGGACTTTCCATTAATTTCAAATACATTTCTTCTTGTTCAATCAGTTTGAGTGAGTTTGTAAATTGTTAAGTGAAAGGATCCAAACATATATATGTCGCTTTTGGGAATCTTCTTCATTACTGCTAAGGAAGGAACCATGAGATTTGAAGTCTAGGAGCTTGAGTGAGTCAAATTAAAATAAATCTAGTAAGGCATAAAGGAAGGAAGAGTGTTATTTTAAAAAGATATCTTTGATGTTAGTTCTTCAATATTTGAAGGAAGTAATTTTTTAGGCACAATATTACCTTCTCTATTTTGTAGGAAAGACAAGTCTCAGAGAACTTGTCCTTTACGATGTCGTATTCTGACTGTCCGGGTTGTAGTTCGATCACACAGGACAGCTGCTGATTCATGTCAGTCCAGTGTTCAGGAATATTATCTGGAAAGTTAACATTTGGTGAAAACACAATATCCATTTCCAGGGACCATTGAAAATCAGGGCACTTCCTATGCTCTTTTTTCTCATTCATCTAATCCTGGTCTTTGAGAAAAAACAAAACAAAACAAAACAAAAAGCTACACATTTCATCGTTGCTTCTTTTATCATCCTCAATTTGTCAAACACAGATGAAATGAATGGTTCTGACGCTAACATGACATATATTAATACCTAGCTAAAATATTTAGGTAAACTTAGGTTCACTATAGCTTGAAATTATAATTTTCCTAGACAGCGCTGTGCAATTAATTCCATAAGAAACTGATTATAAACATGAAACCCGATTTATTGATGTCTTCATATTTATCAGTTTATTTAGCGTGGTCCTTTATTATTTTTCTTTTGAAACATGTACCTTGCCGAAGTTATTTAAAACACATTGTTTTGTACCCTATCTTCTACACGAAATAGAGAAAGCACTATATAAAGAAAACAGTGGAAATTCTAAGTGAAAGCTTTCATATAAGATGATGATGCTCAAAATTTTCCTTTGCTTTCCAATGGCTTCCGGAACCTTCTAACACATTGAGGCTACACACCAAGTTGCTGAGATGGCTTGACGACTAGAAATATGGACAGACTGTAGTAGAGAATAAAATGCCAGAAAATGGCACAATACCACAGATAAAGGCCAAAGGATTTCTCCTTACAAACAAAGCCAGAATTTGCTCATTGTTAGTGAAAGATATAATAATCCAGGAACTCTCTTCCTGTTTAGCGAGTCCATCCAGGGAATGAAGTTCTGATGACAAAAGGAAACATCAAACCCTAATCTAGAAGCTCTTTTCAAATTCTGCTTTAAATACTCAAGCAACAGAGTGTGTTGTTTCTGCAAATTAAATTCTTTCCTTTCTCCCACTGTCCACTCCCTCCAGATCTTTTGGCCTCATCATGTCTAGTCCTAGGTCTTAGAGTCCTCTTGGACCTGCTACATTCTTTTCTCTGAATACAGCAAGCAAGCCTGGGAAGTAAATAAAGTTTTTCTTTGGGCTGTCTCTTCTTTCATGTCATGAGTTTGCAGAGCAGAAAATACCAGTGCTTGGAATCAGAAGACCTGATCAGCCTCAACCTGTGACCAGCCATAAGACATGGAACAAGTAATACCACTTCTGAGTGAATTTTCATGATCTCTTTTGCAAAATGGAACTGATACAATCTGCTCTATCACCTCACGGGATTGTTTCAAATTTAAAACATAATGAAGGGTGTGAAAGCACTTTTAGGGAATGCCAAGTCCTTTATTAACATGGTTATTATTCTCAAAAAAACAATTAATCTTGATCTTTCCTACATCCCAGAGGTATATTAAAGAGGGAGTAAAGCTTATGGAGAGCTACAGCTTAAGTCACACACTTAAACCACACCAAACCGTGCTACCTTACTCTGTGGACAAAAGATGACTGTGGTTGGACAATTTAGAGATGAGAAAACCTAGTCCCAGGAAGCCTGAATATTCACACATCCATTGTTACATGGAAGGCCTCCATCCAAAGAAGGAACAGAATTGTGTTCTATTGACTTGCAGCCCAGTGCTTCATGGGAAATAACACGATGGCTCTTTTTCTTTTTTTTTAAATTTTTTTTTTCAACGTTTATTTATTTTTGGGACAGAGAGAGACAGAGCATGAACGGGGGAGGGGCAGAGAGAGAGGGAGACACAGAATCGGAAACAGGCTCCAGGCTCTGAGCCATCAGCCCAGAGCCCGACGCGGGGCTCGAACTCACGGACCGCGAGATCGTGACCTGGCTGAAGTCGGACGCTTAACCGACTGCGCCACCCAGGCGCCCCTCTTTTTCTTTAAGTGTTTACCATGCACCAGTCACTTTCCCAAGTGCTTTTCCTATAAATCTCTTTTAAAAGATAAATGTCACTCTACTTTCCCATTCCTGATGTTTGGGATAAATGCCCCCCTGCACCTCTCCTTGTGCACCCTGCCTCAGTTTCCTCTCCACAGGTGGAGGTGGAATTATACACCAAGAATCCTGGCTCTGCTTTCAGCCTTTACTCTCTCCACCTTCACAGCCTCCATGAATAATCCAGTCCACACTCAATGGCTTCAACTCCCACCTACTTACACGACTCTCAAGTCCATGTCTCTAGTGTCTGATATTCAGCTGGTGCTCAGTAAAAGCTCTCTGAATCAATCAAAGCTTTAATGTGCATTGGAAAAGCAATTGTGGACCATCGGCTCAAATGCAACTCAAAGTTGTCCTCTGTAAATTCTTTTTTAAAGAAGTCCACATGATAAATTCTTACTAAAATTCAAGTTTGTGTGTCTGCCAACAAACTTCCTTTTATCTGACATTTTATCTGCATTATTACTTTCATCTAACAGCGAAGATTACGTGAGGCAGTTTTGTTGTTTGTTTTTGCTCCAAGTGCCATAGGGTCACTGGTCTAATCATTTTAGTTAGCTTTTATTTGCTTGTCTCTTTAACTTTCATGTCTATTTTGTAAATTTCATAAGTCAATTTAAATTCTCGGTGTAAGCAGGGAATGGATGAACCAGTTTCTCTTAATTTTTTACTTTACTGATAATGACTTATTGCTCTTGTATTTAAATACAAATTTTCCTCTACAAAGACCAAAGTGGGGGGCATGTTAATTTATAAATCCCTAGATACTCTAGTAGGTATTATAATTTTTAACTATCCAGCAGCCTTTTCCCCTTCTTCTGATAAAAGCATCCTGAATTTCCTTTGGTGAACAACCCTTCCCCATTCAGTTCAAGTATAGAGCATATAGACTCTGTATTGCTAATTAGTGTAATTCCAGTTCCCTCGCTGCAATCATTACCTAAGCTGATTCAATCAGAATTTCAGCTATATGTGAACACCTCTGTTCCCAGGCATCATGTTCCTGATGATAAGTATATATTGCCACAGGATATACTCTTTCCTGTTGGACCTGACCATATAGGGATATGAGCCTGAAGCTGCTAACAGCCATCTTTCACCATGTGAAACCTAAGCCTAAAGACAACACAGCTGACAAGAGAGTGAGAGATGAAGAAAGTCAGGGTCTAGATTATATAATATGAGCACCTGGATCAAACTGGACCTGAAGCCAGGTATGAGTCAACTTTATAGTCATGTGAGCCAATTAATTCCATTTTTTTGCATAAGCCAGTTTAAATTGGATTTTCTATTATTTGCTATTACAAGAGTATTAACAGATCCAACTATTATTTTCATTTCTGTTTAGTGCATGCGTGTGTATGTGTGTGTGTGTGTGTGTGTAACTCTTACATATGCTGTATGTGGAGGCACATTGAGAAGAACAGTTGTCAGAAAATAGGTGTAGGGGTGCCTGGGTGGCTCAGTCGGTTAAGTGTCCGACTTTGGCTCAAGTCATGATCTCACCGTTTCCAGTTCCCAAGTTCGAGCCCCGCATTGGGATCTGTGCTGACAGCTCAGAGCCTGGAGCCTGTTTCAGATTCTGTGTCTCCCTCTCTGTCTCTGCCCCTCCCCCACTAGTGCTCTGTCTCTCTCTCAAAAATAAATAAACATTTAAAAATTAAAAAAAAATAGGTGTAGAGAGAACTGAAATTCCTACTGGTAGTGTCAGACAACAATTTCCAGTTTAGGGAGGCTCCTGATGACAGGTACATTTCATCACTAGTGAAACTCACAGTGCTCTATGAGTGAGTGCTCCAAATAAACAAAAACAGTGATCTCAAGAGGAAGCTGTTTTTCTAGGCAGTACAGAAGCCATAAAATGGGGGACAGAGGGGCAGGTCAACACAGATGCTTAAGCATAATGCATACACACACACCTTACAGAGAAGCAGCTGGGAATCTGCCTGCTCATGAAGTAGCACAACCAAATGACCCTGACCACTCTCTTCTTGCATCTGCTTCTATTCCCAGGCTAACTTGTCTGGTGGTGGATAATCAATAAACCAGTACTGGTCCACTTGTTCACAGCTACAAGGGACACTGAGAGTAACACTAATCAATAAGTATATAATGAGACAACTAGCTAGGATTTTCAAAGCCCATCCTCCTCCTCTTCCTGCTTTCTCACTTCTATCCTCTTCCTGTTCCTTTGCTATTCCTGTTTCCCCAGGAGTAATTTTGCCCCGCAGAAGAATAATCAGCTGACAGGAGGCTGCGTTCCATAGTTCGTGCACTTTTCCCATATATTATAGGAGGCTGTCTGTAAAATCCTAAAACTGATAAAACACTGAGCATTAATATCTAAACATTTGCTAAGTGATATGAGAGAGAACCACATGATCTTTTTAAAGAAGAACATCTTACATGCAGTCTCGAAGAATGTGGACTGAAAGACGGGTGATGCAGAATTTTCTCTCTTTTTCATGTTGTCATAGAATACATTTAGCAGTTCAGACAGAAAGATGACAACTTTAACTTTTTTTAATGATGGCGTGGAATGTTTCCAGGCGAAGTCTACAATAGCACTGATCATGTCATCAGCAACTATGACTGGGTTTTTTCTGGCGTTGCCTGAAAAAGAAAAAAAATTTAGATGACAAAAAGAAGCTTTAGCTGGTGTTAGTCAAGTGATAATATTTGGCAGATGCAGTTTTTGGTGCCAAGAAAGAACGCAGCCTCTAACAGCCAGAACAGATCTGGCGCTCATAGCTAGGTGTTGGCGTTCTCTGGCTGAACTCAAACAACTTCATAGAACAGCATCAAATGTAACCACTCTGTGGCTGTGATGAGTCAAGTCAAAAACCACCACTGAATAATCATGTCTGACCACAGATAAAAACATGAACACCAGCCAAATCACAAAAATGGCCAAACGCTCTCCATCTTGACTAATATGAGCAAGTGCTGCCTCATTTATAATCATGGCTTCAGCCACACTTTCTCCTGTTCCAGGTAAGATACCCAGTCATAGAACTATGTCTGCTTCCTTCAAGTATCCAATCCAGAGCAAAAGCCCACTTACCCTAGACTGCCAGAAAGTCAACCAACACAAGCTCACATCCCTCAATGATTCCTTAACAACCCCTTGGTGAGATGCTGTGTGGTTCTTTACAGTGCGTGCTCCTGGTGGTCTCTGACTAAAGGGCTTTGGAAGCACAGAGAAAGGAACAGGTGATTTGGGTGCAGAAGATCTGGGTTTATGCCCTGGTTCTCCACTGATTAGCTGTGTGATCTTGTGGAAGTCATTTGATCCCTCTTACATTAGTTTGCTATGGATGCCATAACAAATTGCCATGACTGGTGGCTTAAGCAACAGAAATGTATTTTCTCACAATTCTGGAGGCTAGAAGTCTGATACCAAGGTGCTGGAAAGATTGGTTTCTTCTGAGGCTTCTCTCTCAGGCTTGTAGATGGTGGTCTTCTCCCTATGTCTTCACGTGGTCTTCCCTCTGTACCTATGGGTGCTCTAATCTCCTAACAAGGACACGAGTCGTATTGGATGAGGGAGAACCCTGATGACCTCACTTCAACTTAATTACCTCTTGAAAGACCCTATCTCCAAATACAGTCAGGTACAGAGGTTAGGGCTTCAACATATGAATTTGGCCAGGGGAACATAACTCAGCCCACAACACCTCCAAACTTCAGTTTGCTCATCTGTAAAATTGGGATGATAATAGAAGGTAATAGCTAAGAGACATAAGGACGTGGCAGCTAAGAATATAGTAATAAAGGGCAAAATGGTAACAAAACCCACATAACATAAAAAAAATGTAATGGTTGCAATGTAAAGACCAGATTTCCTGGATTTGAACCTAGTTACACTGCTCACTAGCTATATGACCTTGTGCTTTAATACTTTAAGTTCTTATCTGCAAGATGGGAAAACTAGGAGTCAGGGGTGGGTCCAGGTTTTGTAGGATTTGAAACTTATACATCTTGGAAAACAAAACAAAACAAAATAAAAATATAAAATTATGCATATAAGTGAATATTTAGACTAAAAAAAAAGAAATCACAATAAAGTATAAATTTTAAAATGTTGAAAATCATATTCTCAAGTCAACTTTCCTTAACTATATTCCAAAAATGCTTGCAGCCTCTCCAATGCCCAGTGCCAGGAAAAGTCTGAGGAGTCAAAGTGGGAAGAAACGGTGATCCTAACCCACAGTGGTTAAAATGCCTTACTTCTGAAGCTTTACTAAATCATATAACCATGTGATGGCTTCATTAGGGCCCTCTCAGTCCATTTTAAAAAGCCTGTGTAGGGGCACCTGGGTGGCTGGGTCAGTTAAGCTTCCGACTTCAGCTCAGGTCATGATCTCACAGTCCATGAGTCCAAGCCCCATGTCAGGCTCTGTGCTGACAGCTCAGAGCCTGGAGCCTGCCTAGGATTCTGTGTCTCCCTTGCTCTCTGCCTCTCTCTCTCTCTCTCTCTCTCAAAAATAAATGTTGACAATTTTTTAAATAAATAAATAACCTGTGTAATTGAGCACGAATGAATCATGGGGTGGGTCATTAGCATCACCTTCAACTGAGAAGAAATTACTGTATGCTATGATAGAGATGGGGGAGGAAAGTGTTCCTCAAAACTGTGAGCAAGACAGACCTGAACTTGTTGCTTAAAGGATGGCGACTGCATCCTATTCACTGATTTTATCCCTAGGAATTTGCAGTGGGCCTGGGAAAGAGCATTGCAATCTAGTGAATGTGCCAATGAGGAGCCAGTGAGAGATGCTGCTGTAAACCCAATGGGGGAGGTATTAAGGCTTTGGAAATAAACAGGAAGGCTGAAACAGAACAACCCCTGGAAGATTTAGTAGAATGTGCTGACTGTGCAGTCTGGGGGCACAAAGAAGCAGGGTACAGAACAGCTGGGGGCATCATGGCACCCCTGCAGGAGGAAACCAGGAAATGATGCAACTCAAGAAAAGTGGCTGTTTGCAAGGGATGATGATGTTGAATCTGGATTCTGATATAAAGTTTCCGGTAACAGAAATCTCCCAGAGGAGATCTGGGAGAAGGAGAAACGCTGATCTGAGAGTCAGTGCAGAAAAGGCAATTGATATAATAAGAACAAATAAATCCCCCAAAGGAAAAAAAATGAACAATAAGAAAACCATGAAGTTAAGGACCAAACATGGAAAGATACTTAGGGAACATACAATTAAGGACAAAGATGTATGAGAGAGGCATAGGCCCCATAGATGGCCCTCAGGGTCTGAAAGTTTGCCTACTCTGGTTTAATATCACTATCACTGCCTGGACTCAGCATGGAGTTCATAAACAGTGAGCCTAAGTCTAAAGGAATCTGGATTATTCAGAATCTCTGAGTGATGAGAGGCTGCAAACCTGTTCCGATGGCTGGAAAGGAAACAGAAGTGTACTTCCTCTGCTCACACTCTTCCAGAACAGTGGAAACTGTTTTTCTGACATCATTTTCCCCAAGAACATGAATTATTATCTTGCACATTAAGTATCCACCTTGTGTAATTATAAAATCTCTGTGAGGCTGTACAGCTGGAACAAAAGAAATAAGGAAACACATAGCACATTACTTACAGGAAGCAACACGATGACCACTGAGAAATGAAAACAGCTGAACTCAGAAAAGCCGTGACGATTCCTGACCAAGTCCAGCCTCCCTCCATCTAGCTAGTTTCCCTCACGGGGACTGTGACAGGCTCATTTTCTTTACAATCAGGATTCTTCCCCCACCCCTTATTATTATTATTTTTAAATTTATTTTTAGTCTTAAATTTACATCCAAGTTAGTTAACATATAGTGCAATAATGATTTCCCGTAGATTCCAGTGATTCATCCCCTGTGTATAACGCCCAGTGCTCATCCCAACAAGTGTCTTCCTTAATGCCCCTTACCCATTTAGCCCATCTCCCACCCACAACCCCTCCAGCAACCCTCAGTTTGTTCTCTGTATTTAAGAGTCTTTTATGTTTTGTCCCCAGCCCTGTTTTATATTATTTTTGCTTCTCTTCCCTTATGTTCATCTGTTTAGTATCTCAAATTCCTCATATGTGTGAAGTCATATGAAACTTGTCTTTTTCTGACTAATTTCGCTTAGCATAATAACCTCCAGTTCCATCCACATTGTTGCAAATGGCAATATTTCTTTTTTTTTCTGATTGCTGAGTAATACTCCATTATATATATATATATATATATATATATATATATATACACACACACACACACACACCACATCTTCTTTATCCATTCATCCGTTGATGGACATTTGGGCTCTTTCCATACTTTGGCTATTGTTGATAGCACTGCTATAAATATTGGAGTGCATGTGTCCCTTCAAAACAGCACACCTGTCTCCTTTGGATAAATACCTAGTAGTGCAATTGCTGGGTCGTAGGGTAGTTCTAGTTTTAATTTCTTGAGAAACCTCCATACTGGTTTCCAGAGTGGCTGCACCAGTTTGTATTCCCACCAGCAGCGCAAAAGAGTTCCCCTTTCTCTGCATTCTTGCCAACATCTGTTGTTGCCTGAGTTGTTAACTTTAGCCATTCTGACTGATGTGCAGGATTATTTTACTCAACAACTATATTGTTGATATTTGGGGTGCTTTTCAAAAGCACTGTACCTGCATTAATCCACTCAGTCCTCAAAACAAGGCTATCAGGTGGGTACTGTTTTCTCCATTTCACAGGTTAAACAGAGGCTCAGAGAAGTAAGGTCCATAGCAAAGGTTGCCAGGGATTTGAACCTAAGCAGTCAGTGTCCAGAGCTCTTAACCCCCAAGCTGCTGTCCAGAAGAGCAATTTATGTGCTCATTTAGCTAGATTAATTTTTCTAGGAGACAAAAGCAATGTATTCATTGGTGTGGAGGTGTGAATGGATGAAAACTCCTCCCTCTCTCTCGACCCTGAGAGCTCTTGAACACATGGAAATCACCAGAGCTTGTTTTAAGGCACTGAGTAAGTACCTGAGGAAGGCGGGCCTCTGGCAAATACAGGAGGAGGAGAGTGGGCCCACCCTGCCCTGCCCAGGCACTCGCTGCTGCCCCTCGGGTGTCCCAATGGCTGTCCCATCCCAGGCAGCCTCAGTTTCCAGCTTGTTCGATACCCTGCTTCATTCTCTGCTTCTGCCTTCCAAGGTACAGCTAGCTTTTCCAACCCACAAATTCCTGCTAACATCCTCATGTTAGTGGTCAGTATTCCCTTCCTCTGACCCCTCTCCAGGAATACATTCATTCCAGAGAAAACGTCTTAATCAGAGGAGAGCTATCAAGATAGAACTTTGAGGCACAAAAGCAAGTCAGTTGTGGGACTGTTTGTCAAACATGAGACCTTGTGACTTTTTAAAATCACGCTTGTAGCTGATAGTCTCCTTGGCAAGACATGAGTCCTGACTTTGAAGGATAAATAGTTTAGCATCACTCTTACAGATTCCCCACTGTGGTATAATAAAAAACAAATATTTGATCTTTGTTCATGGTTCTTGGCTCAGAGTTCCTCGAACACTTTGGAATCTCCTGAGTAATAAGTCTTTTGTAAGCAAATGAGAGGACTCTTGAGGGTTGTGAGGCTAGATAGCTTCAGAATGGGGGCTGGTCTTCAGAAAGACCAAGCCATGGTCAGAGTCCCACCCTCTGACCTTTGCAGACCTCCATCAAAAACACAATGATTTAATTAATTGTGACCACATACGAAACCTCCATAAAAACTGCTAAAAAACAGGATTGGGGAATTTCCGGGTTGGTAAACACATCTGGGTACCGGGAGGGTGGTGCATCTGGAGAGGGCAGGGAAGCTCTGCGTCCCTTCCCATATACTTTCCCCTTTGCATCTCTTCCATTTGGCTGTTCCTGAGTTGTATCCTTTATAATAAACTGGTAAATGTAAAAAAAAAAAAAAAAATAGTGTTTTCTTGAGTTCTATGAGTCATTCTAGGGTACCGCCAGACCTGAGAAGGGGGTTTTGTGAATGCGTGAATTTATAGAGGATGAGTGAGAAGTACATGTAGCCCCTAGGACTGGCGACTGGTGTCTGAAGTGGGGGAGTCTTGTGGGACTGAGCCCTTTACCCTGAGGGATCCAATGCTAACTCTACAGGTACATAGTGTTAGAATTGGAGAATTGGTTGGGGTCAGAAAACACCTCAGACCCACCCAGGCTCCACATTTCTTCACAGCAAGTAGATGTGGCGCTATAGGAAGTAGAACAGGGTTGGGAAAACTGAAAGATAATTTATACAGCACTTACAGTTTACGTAACTTTTCACACTCATTGTCCTGATCCTCACAACCACGTGTGAGCCAGCCATTACCATACCCCTCCTTAGTAGAGTCATCTTACAGATGAGAGAAACAAAGCTCTGACAGATTAGATGGCATGCCCAGGAGCCCTCAGTAAACGGTTGAGCCTGGACCGTTGGGACCCAGTTCTTTTTAATAGTCAGGAAGAGACAGGTGAGATGGTGGGAGAAAGGACGTCTTCCACACGGCCACAGTTACACCACCTGTATCTGCTCTCCCAGGGAATCGACCTTTTTCCAAAGCACTCAACACTCCTCCCGTAGGTCCTATTAGAGTACTCAGCCCTCTAATTTGCAGTAGATTGTAGCCAAAAGTAACATGTAACCATACCTTGTACAGCACATTCACTTTCCACAGCTGGTCCGGCACCTTCCAAAACTGCTTTTGACACCCCTAAATAAGACATGTTAGTGGTAAAAAGCATTAGTTAAAATCCAATACAAGACTGTAGCTTTTGTACCTTAGACTTTTATTCAGCTCGCCCCTTAGTGTGTAATTCATGGATACCCCCCACAGAAAAACCCATCTTTTCAATAGCAACCTTCATTCAGTAGCTGATCAATAAACAATCTGAGCTGCAGCATGATGGCGCTGCCCAACAGCCGACAGTCTCCTGTGTCTGCAGCTTTACAGGCTCCATTTGTACAGGGATAGTTCTGCGGTTATGTGAAATTGTTTGCATTCTACCCTTACTATCTGATAAAATTGAAAAATATAAAAATGAAAGTTCTGATGCTAATGGGAAGCATGGATCTCAAAACTAAAATAAAACTGAGCATTTTGCATAAGCTTTTTGGTTTTAATTTTTTGTTTTGTTTAGCTTTGTTTTTCACAGGTAGGCAGCTGCCTTCAGGCCAGTGAATCTTCCAGTCAAGGTTGTGGCTTCACCGCTTTGGTCACCACTAATGACAGCCAAGTTGAATGGCTGAAAACACAGACTATGCATTTTGACAGACTGTTAGAGTTGCCTCCACCATTTACTGGCTAATATGTGACTAGTCACTTTCTCACCTGTTATACAGAGGCTAGCACAGTACTTCCCTCACAGGGTTATTTGAACATTAAAAGAGGCAATGCATACAAAATGCTTAGCGTGGAATCTGGTACTCAGAAAGCATTGAATAATTATCAGTTATTTTATCATTTTAACAATCTATCTTCTATCCTCTATCTATCTACTGTGTCTCTTTGATTCTGTGTGTGCATTATGAATTGTCTCTTTTTTAAAAATTCCTTTTTTCTTAGTATGTGTGGGTCTCTGACTTTGCAATAATGGAGGTGTTCTTCAAATGTCAGATGATCTTTACCAGTCCATTCATGTTTAAGAGTGAGTTTGGGAGGACCATGTAAACGACGCTTGCTGACTAGTAGGCTTTAGTGTAAGGTAAGCAGGCAGTAAATACTAGGCTTTAAGGCAGCCGGTTTCTCCCCAGAAGGCTCCACCGATCTCATGTCTTGGAGGGCAGAAGCCAGTGTGCTGTTCTGGGAGCCCCACAAGGACGGGCTGGGCACTCACGGTTCAGTACAGAAACTCACTTGAATACTATCCAGCTCCCCCTTTCATCTCACCTGTGCTTCCTGCTCTAAGTCCAGAATCTCTCTGGTTCTGTTTCTCCAGAGAATAAACCTCCCATCTCTGGCCAAGGAAGAGCAAGGGAAGTTACTGGTGCATCAGATGGATGGAGGATAGAATGAAGGATGTGAGTGCTACTCATACAGAATTACACCAATTCTTTTTTTTTTAATTTTTTTTTACATCTATTTATTTTTGAGAGATAGAGAGAGACAGAGTACAAGTGGGGGAGGGACAGAGAGAGAAGGAGACACAGAATCGGAAGCAGGCTCCAGGTTCTGAGCTGTTAGCACCGAGCCCGATGCGGGGCTCAAACCCACAAACCGTGATATCGTGACCTGAGCTGAAGTCAGACGTCCAACTGACTGAGCCACCCAGGCACCCCAGAATTGCATCAATTCTGTTTTCATGTCTTTACTTGTCCTCTGCCTTCCCAGGTACCTGCTGCCTCCAACTCTTGTGTCTCTAGGGTCTACCATTCTCTCCTGCTGATGCTAAGTTTTCACCACTCTGCTTCTCATATTCTAAAAGTACATTGTTGTCTCTTGTTCATTATTGGTCTCCCTCTGACTCTCCCTTTCCTTGTGGGTTTATGCCCTTTTATTTCCTTTACTGATGCTTTTTTTAAAGTTTATATTTATTTATTTTGAGAGAGAGAGAGAGAGAGAGAGAGAAAAGAGAAAGAGAATGTCCCAAGCAGGCTCCTCACTGTCAGCATAGAGCCCAACATGGGGTCCAGTCCCACGAACTGTGAGATCATGACCTGAGCCAAAATCAAGAGTCGGACGTTCAACCTACTGAGCCACCCAGGCGCCCCTCCTTTACTGTTGCTTCAATAGAATTTTCCAAAGAAGCAGGAACAAATGCATATGTTCAATTTACCATGTTTCACATAACTGAATGTTCTTTATGTCTACATTTTGAATGACCAATACATTGGATGGATATTCTACATATTCACTTCCACATAGTAAGTTCCATGATATTTTGCAGTTTCGAAAATGTTTAAACTTCTATTTCTTTTTTTTTTTTAATTTTTTTTTCAATGTTTATTTATTTTTGGGACAGAGAGAGACAGAGCATGAACGGGGGAGGGGCAGAGAGAGAGGGAGACACAGAATCGGAAACAGGCTCCAGGCTCCGAGCCATCAGCCCAGAGCCTGACGCGGGGCTCGAACTCCCGGACCGCGAGATCGTGACCTGGCTGAAGTCGGACGCTTAACCGACTGCGCCACCCAGGCACCCCCCAACTTCTATTTCTATTTATGTATTATCTTACCCTTTTAATCTCAAATTTAATGCTTTGTATTAAAAATATATTAACATAAGCTTATATGTATGTAAGTTATAAACAAATAGACGTGGAGAGGGCATGCTCAGAGATGTTACATCAATGGAGGTGGTCAGATATTCCAGGAAAAATCAAGAAAAGGCTGAGTTTCATTTCTGGATCAGTGTGACATAGAGAAGGGAAGAGTTACAAGAGGTGAGATATGAGTGCCAACTGAGTTACATAAAAAGAGAAATAAAAGGGGCACCTGGGTGGCTCAGTCGGTTAAGCATCTGACTTTGGCTCAGGTCATGATCTCACAGTTCGTGAGTTCAAGCCCCGCGTCGGGCTCTGTGCTGACAGCTCAGAGCCTGAAGCCTGTTTCAGATTCTGTGTCTCCCTCTCTCACTATACCCTCACCCCCTGCTTGCACTCTGTCTCTCTCTGTCTCAGAAATAAACATTAAAAAAAATTAAAAAATAAATAAAACTTTCTTAAAAAGGGAAAATAAAAATAGAACTTAAGCTTATTAAATTAGAAGTGTGGCATTTTGATAGGGCTAAAGTGGGGATGAGAGCTAACAGAGACTAAATCTGACATGTCAGTTACACCTCACCTTTACATGGTTACACCCTGTCTAATCCTCCTCTGGGAAATCAACATCTGACAGGCAGAGAAACTGAGGCTCAGAGAGGTTAAATGATATTTCCAAGGCCACACAATGGTAAGAGGCATAGTAGGGATTCAAACCCAGGTTTTTCTAATTCCAGGGCTTACCTATGTTCTGCTATATGCTCCATCTACTGAGGCAACATTAGCCACAATTTCCCTCCCAGACGCGAGTCATCTTAATAGTTACAGTCAACTACATTGCTTAAATAAAATACCTGATTTCAGATTAAATGTCCTTGTTGTTGAGTTTACAATCACATCTGCCTTTTCTTTGGTAATATCTCCAGTAGCAATCTGGAAAGTAACTGCACCAATTTTCATTTCATATGCTATGAACCCAGGGTCGGAGACAGTCTTGAAGATTCCTGAAAAGAAAGCAAGCAAATGAAAGAGTGGATGGAGAAAGAACAAAAAGAATGGGGCTTTATTCTCTTCCCAGTCCTCTTTCTTTCTCCTATATAAACCCGAACAGTAACATGCCTCCCAGCCTGTTAAGCTGCTGGGTTGTTTGTTTGTTTGTTTGTTTTGAGGAAATTAGAAAATAATGTTTTGTAGCAGTAGGAGTATCATTTTCTGAGTTAAATAGGATGAGGCAGAAACATCTGATTGGTCCATCTGCCAGTCTGCAAAAGTTGCTGTAACATTATAAGAAAGGCAAGAGGAAGGATAGAGGGCAAAATGCTCCCTCGTGTCATCCCTACACCTCTTGGGGACTTTTTTTCAGCTTTTTTTGAAGTATGATTGACAAATAAAAATTGTAAGTATTTAATGTGTACAATGTGACGTTTTGACATTCACATACATTGTGAGATGATTATCCAACTGAGCTGGTAACATACCCATTGCCTCACACTTTGTGTGTGTGGGTGAGTGTGTGCACATGCATGTGGGAGAGGTGAGAACACCTGAGATCTACTCTCTTAGTAAACTTCAAAAATATGAAACATTAGGGGCACCTGGGTGGTCCTGTTAAGTGGCCAACTCTTGGTTTTGGCTCAGGTCATGATCTCACCGTTCATGAGTCCAAGCCCTACATCAGGCTCCATGCTGTCAGCACAGAGCCTGCTTGGGATTCTCTCTCTCTCCCTGTCTGCCCCTCCCTCACTTGCTCTCTCTGTTTCTCAAAATAAATAAACTTAAAAAAATTGATTTAAAAGAGTATGAAACATTATTACTAACCTTAGTCCCATGCTACATATTCGGTCTCAAGAATTTATTCATCTCGTGACTGAAAGTGTGTACCTCCAATGATTCTTTTATTGCCATTTTATAGAAATGGAAATGGTCTCAGTGGCTAGGTCATTTGTCTCATGTTCAACAACAGCTCACTATCTCCAAATATGAGCTTTTCCTGTTGCCTCACATCTCCCTGGGGTAGCCATATCGAGGCTGCTTGGAGGAAATTACCTTGACTGTGTTGGCACATCACCGTCCACTCTACACTCTGAGGCTTTACAACTTAGCTGCGCCATTTATACTCATCCCTTAAGCTCTTCAGGTCTCCCCTTCAATATGACACAGTGGCAACAGAACCACCTGCCCAGGCAGCCATTGTGTAGATTAAATAATATATATGAAGGGGCACCAGGTGGCTGAGTTGGCTAAGCCTTTGACTCCTGATTTCAGCTCAGGTCATGATCTCACGGTTTGTGAGATCAAGCCCCACATCTGGCTCTGTGCTGACAGCACAGAACCTGCTTGGGATTCTCAATCTCTCTCTCTCTCTCTCTCTCTGCCCCTCTCCCCACTCCTCTCTCTCTCAAAATAAATAAATAAACATAAGACAACTTTAAAAAAATATATGAAAGCAATCAGTGAAGTTTAGGGTGTCGTACGTATTTTAGTTATGTATGCGTGTGCGTGGTTCTTCAAAGGCCTTTACTGGATGAGTCCTTCAGAGTGGGAGGACACAGGCCCAGGAGGCTGTGGGCAGGTCCTGCTCCCAGCTACCCACACCTCAGTGGAATGAACTCTAGGCAAGGCAGGCTCCAGCACATTCACTTCTCCAGGGGCACGGCCTCTTATCACATACATGTGCGCCAACAGCACGTGGAGGCAAGAGCAGTGCTTCAGGCTAGCACGTCCAGGGCATCCCCCTCAGCGTACTATGCCCGCAGCAGCCCCAGGTAGGCCTCCCACTTGGTGTGAGGATTTTGCTGCGGGTGAAGCAGCACACAGGGATGATCAAGGAAGCCACGGAGTGGTCGCCGGTCCCACCCCTGGCCTCTGTCTTGCTCCTCCATCTTCAATTATCTTTAATTATCATACCTTAGAAACCCTGGCCTCATTACCAGGGATTTGGTTCGTATCCTTATGGTACATGCTGGATAGCTGGTTTGTGCAAGCATCCCCTGAATGGCCCTGTTAATCACTATCTTGAAAATGTAGAGGGGTGCCTGGGTGGCGCAGTCGGTTAAGCGTCCGACTTCAGCCAGGTCACGATCTCGCGGTCCGTGAGTTCGAGCCCCGCGTCAGGCTCTGGGCTGATGGCTCAGAGCCTGGAGCCTGTTTCCGATTCTGTGTGTCCCTCTCTCTCTGCCCCTCCCCCGTTCATGCTCTGTCTCTCTCTGTCCCAAAAATAAATAAACGTTGAAAAAAGAAAATGTAGAGATCCTGTCCTCCCTCTACATTCCCATCAGGCAGAATGTGCAGAAGAGCATGTTGTTCAGTGTTCAAGGCCAGGGGCTGGTTGTGGGGCGTTGGCCAACGCTGAATGTCCTCTTATAATGAAGAGTGTCCAAGTGTCAGGCCTTGATCTCCTTGGAAATGCTGGCCACACAAGGAGGGGAAGGGCCACTGATAGTTGCTAGGGTAAGTTGCTGTGATATGAAAACTTGCTGCATACAGATCCCAGGAGCAGAGCCTTTATCCCGTCAGCCACTCCCGGACTCCCTGTACATAAGTTTCCCCAGTAAAGCTATGTCTCAGTTGGTGTCTCTTTTCTTTGGCCTCACCGGACCAACACCCACCCTAGGCTTAGAGTTTGCTGGGGTGCAGTAGCACAGGGTCTGTGTGATTTATTCTTTGTGTGCTCAGACAACAGAACATGCTCTAACACATGCTCTAATACCCTCTCCATCACTGATTTGTTGCTCATGTGAATTAGCTTTGCCTCCTTCTGTTGGCCTTAAGCTACCACTGAAGAGCTACGAAGCAGAGGGAAGTAATTTCCTCAGCAGAACAACTTTGCCAGACCTTGGCCATCTCCAGCCATGAGAATCCTGTCCTTGTCAGGATTTCCTCTTGACCATTTAGTGAATTCATCTAAAAATGCCTGGAAATAGAAATATAGTTACCGACTACAACAATATTCTGTAAAAATATTAATCCAATTCTTTGGAGCATTGATCACCAAACATCATTTAGGAACAATAGTTCTCCCTAGATTTCCACTTACCCAGAGACTTTTTAATTAAAGGATTACAGTTCAACCTAGGAATTTTCACAGTATATATCAGTGCTGATTTAGTTTATTTCAAGGAAAGCCCACAATTCTATCTCAGATACCTGAGAATAACTAAGAACTTAGAAAAGAACACTATATTTGATATCTTTTTAAAGTACTCATGTTAGTAGTTTATAGCAATAGCCCTTAAAGTCAGGTAACGAAAAGATAATAATAACTACTTCTGCAACCAGTTTTGATGCTTGCTATATGCTAGACACCATGCAGAACATTTCAAATACATCTTCTCTTAATTCCCTCATCAACTCAAAAAGGCATTATTGTCATATTCACTCTACACATGATAAAACTGAGACTCAGAGAGGTTGCCTCACTCAACCTTTAAATGGCACAATTGAAATGCAAACCTAGCGGTATCTTTCTTCTTTATACTTTCATATTGTTTGCATTTTTGCTATAACTAAGCACAATTTATATAAAATCAATATAACTTTTTCAAGAGTGAAAAACAGATTTCAGTACTCAGAGTGGACCAATCAGCTAAGGAGTGCATCTCAAGGAATGTCACCTTACAAGGTCAGGTGTCAGGGGTTAAGTACTTACTAACTGTGCTTTGACTGCTTCTCTACTACTGAATACTCTACTGATGTTTCTAGCTTAAGACCCTCATAGATTTGGATAGACTGGCTATATTCTAGCCCAAAAGCAACAACACCAACAACACCCTAAATTCTTGAGGTTTCTCTCAGTTGGTCTTTTCCCTATAAATAAAGCCATGACTTAGCTTTCATTCAGTCAGTGTTAAAATGCCTTGGCCAATTTTATGCCAATAGCTTTCTGCTTTTTCCTAAGAATTTATTAAGTACAAATTATCTTGCCTCTTGCTAAACTATCTGGGAAGGATTGTATGAGTTCTCAGTGTTATAAGTCTTACGACAACTCCCTATCAGTAACCAACACTTATGGACAGGGAAGTGAAAACATTATTATTTATAGATCTACAAAGACATCTGACTGCACTTAGGTTCACTTGCCCGAATGACCAGAAGAGATACGTAACCGTACCTGATGGATTTCGTTATCACCTGGATGTATCAGAAAGTGAACTTCTTGTAAGGTTTTCAGCCATGCACTGCTACTAAATTTGAACACTTCTGAAAGGATTAGTTCAGCAAAAGTAGCTTTGGGAAAACTCAAATTTCCTGTTCCAATCATGGGAAATGTGATTGATGAAAAAGATAACTCTTCCATAGTTGTCAAACATTTCTTGATTATATTTGCCATGATCTGAAATGTACAAAATACATTTCTGTAAGTTAGGGCGTAAGCTGGTGAGAAATAGAGAGAGCTACAGCTCCAAAAACTCTGACTAGGGCTTCTCTGCTATTCTTGGCTTTGTCTGGGTCTAGGGTGTCAGAAAGGGAACCTAAGAGGGAAGAGGACATTCCAGGAAGATTCTAACTCATGCAGGAAGAAGGTTCCAATAGTATGGGAATGGTCACATAAACAATGGTGTCTTGTTGCAATTAAAAGCGATGTTTATGAAGAGTTTCTAACAACACGGGGAAATGTTTAAGTAAAAAAAAGCAGGACTAAAAAAATGTTTGGAAGGGAGTCTCAACTAAGAAATAAGTATGCATAAAATTGATTCAAAGGGATTGCAATAAAATGTTCACCAAAGTTATCTCTAGATGGCTGGATTATAATTTTTATTTTTGTCTTTGTACTTCCTATATTTTGTCCAATGTACATGTATTACTTTTATATTCTAAAAAAAAGAAAGTGGAAGTTAAACTGGGAATAGAGGTGAGAAGTCGTCAAAAGAAGGGCAATGACCCTTCATCCTTTACCACAGCTCTAGCTGCATCTCTGTTATACTGAAGGATCATTACACTAATTTTCAGATATCATTCTCAGAGAACCCCAAGGATTGTTACTACTTTCAAGGTCAGTTATACTGTAATAACTGGTAGCTGTGATGGACTGTTCATGGAATGTAATAAAGATTTCAGTAAATTGACAAGGCTCAGTCAATACCAGGGTTTCTCAACCTGGGCCAGAAAAGTCTGTGTTATGAAGGTTCATGTATGCTTTGTAGGAGGCTTAGCAGCATCCCTGGCCCCCACTTCCTAGCTATCAGTAGCCAGTGTAACAAGCCAAATGTCCCCTGGGGAATAAATTCACTTTGCTTGAGAACCACAGATTATATCCTGCCAGAAGATTACCAGAGCTATCAATGTAGCAGAGAACTAAGGATTTTCTCTACCTGCTGAGAAGACCCTGCTCCATTATCCCAGCCTGGTGCCACGACATGCAGCACAGCTTTGCAGTTCAGATTGCAGCCACTTGTCATGAATATGCTACCCACTTTCTCCTCTGTTCCCTGCCTGGTGGCATATAACTCTTCCTGGAGCTTTGGACCAGCTTTCTGCAAAAGAGACTGAGATAGTGGTCCTCCTCCAAGCTGAAGATTCATGGGAACAGTGTTGACAATGACATCGGCCTTAAGGAAAACAGCAACATGTTTGTTAGAGATCCAATCCATAGTTTTTAAGCACCTATGACTTGCCAAGTATTATGAGGTAATGCACAAGATACGTTTGTCTATCATACTGACCTCCCAGCCCTACCCTCAAGGGGCTTACAATCTGTTGTTAGTACTTAGATATTGTAATGGGGTGAGCCCCAAAACTTAGAAATTAAGGAAATATATCACCCACTACTGTTAAGTTAACATATGATAAGTCAGAGTAGGGCTACGAAAATGAGCAAACAGAAAGGAGAGTCAGAATGAAAGGTAGAAGCGGAAACAGAAAGATAGCTAGACAGATGGAAACAAAAACAGAACTCTGAAAGAGACCACTGAGGAAGAAAGAGTATGTTTTAGGCTGGCAGGAACTGAGAGTAATTGTTTTGACTTGATTAACATACCTAAAGAAAGAATGGGTCCATCTGAAGGGCGAGGGCAAGGAGGGGGTGCAGATTCTGGTCTAACAAAGGCCTAAAAAAGGTCTAACAAAGCCCTAAACAAAGGAAGGTCATTGAAGTGAAGGTAGGCAGTGTCCACTCAAGCCATTCCAGGGGTATGGAGATCTCCAAAGCTTGCTGAGGCCATCCCCTTGGTGAGATGGGGTCATGACCTGATGCCAACAGATGTTAAATATTCAATTCATCCAATTCTATTTATTCCTATTTTGTATTCAAATTTAGAGGGCAGAATGCTTTGCTCGTGTGGATTTTGAGTATTCTGGTTCCTTGGGAGCTCTTCTTCATTGTAAATTAAAAGGTGGATATGTCTTTGGGCCACATAACAGTTATATTTCTCACTATCATGGGTCCACCTCAGTCTTGTATGAGGTTAGTTAACATAAACTAATCTCAGGACCTGAGAAGCTTCCTGCAGGGAAAAGTCAGTGAGCCTTCCACAGGGCAGTTGGTTAAGCATCTGACTCTTGATTTCAGCTCAGGTCATGGTCTTACAGTCCATGGGATTGAGCCCTACATTGGGCTCTGCACTGCTTGGGTTTCCCTCTCTCCCTCTCTCTCTGCCTCTCTCTCTCTCAAAATAAATAAATAAACTAAAAAAAAAAAGTCAGTAAGCTTTCCAAAAAAACAAGATTCAGCCCATTTTCACCCTGCTCCCTGGTTACTGATTCCTACACAGTTTGGAGAAGCAATATATTAACATGTAAAACAGCAAAATAGTCTTAATGTTTGTATCAGTTCAAGATAATCAAAAGAAACTGTGTTAAAAATACAATTAGTAATTGCTATAGAATTTCAAAAAAAAGCAGGAATCCTTTAGACTGGACTGGTTAGTAGAGTCTTTACAAAGAGGATAAGGGATGAATCTGGGACAGGGGAAAAGAAGGCAGTAAGCATTCTAGGTGGGTAAATATTTAAGAAAACACACAGAATTGCAAAAGGTCAGAAAGCAGTCCAATTTAGCGAACGGAGAGTGTTAATGGTAAGAAACAGGGCTGGAAAGAGATTTGGGGCCAGATGATGTAAGACTTCGTAAGCTCACACTTTTTTGGGCTTTATGCTGCAGGCAGTAGGGAGCACCTGCTAAATATGCATCAAACAGCTATGGAGAGAATAGACAGGAGGGTGAGAGGGGTGACTGGGGGTGCTGAAAGACGAGTTGACTGTGGGAATGAAAAGGACAAGAGACAGTGTGCAAGGAGGCTGGGAAACCAGTTGGATAGGGAAAGGAACTCAGAGAAGAAAGATTTAAAGGGCTCCAAAGTTTATATGGCGCCATCCAACCATGAGAATAGGTATCCTGACAGTGTTGGCGAGAGTTTATCAACAGACTATGTCGTGAAAAGACCTCAGTTTCCTCATCTATAAGATGAGAGTATGTAATATCTGTCTCAGATTGTAGCACTGATTGGGTGAGGTAAACTTTCAAGTGGTCTGTCCTAAGTGGATAATGATGATAGCTATCATTTTTTGAGTCTTCACTATGTGCCAAGAAGGTGCTAAGTGCTTTGTGTGGATTATTTTACTTGACCTACTGCACAGGAACCCTAATATTGTCATCATCCATAATTACAGGTAAGGACACTGAGACATAAGGGGGAATGTTGACCAAGATCAATGGCTGGTCAGTGGTAAAGTGGGATTTGAACCCTGCCAGGACTAACTTTGGAGTTGGTCTGCATAACCACTACACTATGCCTTCTAGAGTGAAAAAGAAACTTCCTATACTTTTACATGAGCCAGATGTTTTCTGGTCTGAGTATGCTCACCAAACAATCTCATAATAGGCAGCTACAGAGCTCTCTATTACCCACAGCCATGGCAATTAGCTTCCTCTTTGCAAATTAAATAATTATAATTCCAGTTTTATAAATAAGTCTTCTGAACTTGATTAGTGCCACCTTTCTGAGTAAAATTATAAGATTCAAATTTTCACCTTGAAGCTCTGAGTCAAGGTCCTGAAACCATGTGACAAAGAGAAGGACTCTAGCTACTCTAGAGAACATGAAGAAACTGGCTGGCTGCCTCCCTGCTGCTATCTCATTAGATGCAGCAAAAGCAAAGACTATTTCCAATGGCTTATAATCCATGAGTCTCCAAATTTCTCAGAAGAATTCTCCTTTCATTAATCTTGAGTGTATGCCATCTGGTAAATATCAAGTGTCAAAATGGTGGAAACTACAGAATTCTGAAGAAGAATCCACATCAGTAAATCTCTTCATATTAGAATCACTTTGAATTCTTTTAAAAACTACTGATCCCTCCCCCCCACCACATACCTGACCAATTAAAATCAGAGTCTCTAGGGGTAAGTTCTTGGCATCTATAGTTTTAAAAGCTTCCCAGATGATTCTGATGTGCAGCCAGCACTATCATGGATGTCAACTACAGATGGGATATAGTGCCTGCACCTCCTGCTAATTGGTGATTCCAAGGGGAGGGGAGGGGGAGCAACAGAAAGGGAGGCAGCAAAAGCCAGGCTGAGCATTTAGTACCTGTACTGGTAATCTTTCTCCTTTCTCATTCTGCCTGTGTCTCAGAAAGTGCTCAGACAGGAGCAACAGGGTATTTGTGAAGGATAATATTATAATAGGATGTGTATATGTCCTCCCCATAAATGCCGATTGGAACAGGAGAGAAAAAACAGAACTGGGTTGAAAATAGGTAAAGATAAGTTATAGAGAAATAAAAGAGGTGCATATGCACAGCCTGGTTTGTGGTCAACTTGGATCTCTTCACATGAGAACACATGGAATGCAGGGGATGGTGAGTATAGCCCTGCTTGAACCTCGGGTGGGTTTAACTTCCCAAATTTATATGGTCTTCATCTTTGACCTTAAATCACAGAACCAGTTAATTAGACGCCATTGTTTCTTGATGGATTTACTAAATAATACCACTTGCCTGGAAATAAATAACATCTCCACTTATCATCACAAGCTTTAGACCTTCTTTGGTTTGGGTTGAGGCTATCACATGTCTGTTGGAAAGATCATTTTTCCAGCTGGCTTGGTCTCTTGACTGTGGAGAAAACAGTAAAAATAATTACCAGGCAATGCTATCTGGAGACTTTCCTCATAGGTGTCCAAACAGAACCTATTAGATTCATCATCTCTCTGACTCAACTCATAACCCAACCCTAAGATTCAAAAGCAAATAATGTATTACCACAGTGTATTTAACACTTCAAATGCCAGTGAGCTCTTTTACTTATTCCCCCAAGAATTCTAGCTTAGGAGACCCTGCTCATATCCCCTGGCTCTTACTATTTAAGGGCACTTGGGTCTTATTTCCAGCTGTATTTCTTTTCTTTCTTTCTTTTTTATTTTTTTAATGTTATTTATTTATTTATTTATTTATTTATTTATTTATTTTTGAGAAAGAGAGCAGGTAGGAGAGGGGCAGAGAGAGAAAGAGAGATGGGGGGGGGGAGTGGGGGAGACAGAACCTGAAGCAGGCTCCAGGCTCTGAGCACAGAGCCTGACACAGGGCTAGAACTCACGAAACTGTGAGATCACGACCTGAGCCGAAGTCAGACTGAGCCACCCAGCCACCCCTCCAGCTGTATTCCTTGTCAGAGGAGTTTCTGTAGTGCCAAAGCCTGCTTTGCTTGCAGGTGTAGCAGAGAGGAATTGCAGGTAAATTAACCAGCCCTCCCACCACCCCCTCTCAAGTCCTCATCCAATGATTGATAGGAGTTCCTGTAAAACCACCCCAGCAACCTTGCCTTCCAGGTAGGCCTCACTCTGAGTTTCCCCAGTGGGACTAGTGGTAATGGATTTGAAAACACACCATCAGTATCTTTTACTTCCCTATTTAGATCATTTGCACTTGAATCCTGTCTCAGGTTCTCTTCTGAGGGAACCCAAACTAAGACACACCCCTTAGTTCTCCACAACAACGCATTTATAACTTGACTATTCATCAGTCATAGAATTTTAGAATTTAAAGGGTCATCACAGATCATCCAGTACAGAAACTTCATGGGCGGGGAGAGGGAGACCAGTGTACAAAGAGATGAAACCACCTACTTAAAGTCAAATTATTAGCTGATAAAGGACACAATCCTTGAATCTGCTCTTCACAGAATCTGCAAGAGGAGCTGATCTGCCTGACAGTATTGTCACACTTACTAATGGTAAAAACATGGGATACATCACCACCCCATCCCATAAACCTTGTCATCCACATCTGTCACAGACATTAATTGGTATCAACACTCTTTCTCAATCAATGCAGATAGTTTCAGAATCTTGCTCAACGCAGAGCTCCAGGCAACAACTGTCATTTGATCAGAGGTAACCCATGAAATGAAATGTATTTTCCATGTCTGATCTAACTCAGAAAGGATGTGACTTTTCTTTGCTTAAAATAATCTTAGAGAATTTTCCACACTCTACTTTCTATAACAAATAGGAAACTCCAGAAGGACTGGAAATGGGCTTGAACAGTCCCCTTCACTTGCTCAAGAATTTCATTTTTTATACTCTCCTGCATGTACTGTGGTATGTTTGCTGCAAGCATTATCAATGACCTCCCACCCTGGTGAGCAGTGGGATAAATGGGTATTAAGAAGGGCCCTTGTTGTGATTAGCAATAGATGTTATATGTAAGTGATGAATTGCCTAATTCTACTCCTGAAACCAACATTACATTCTGTTAACTAACTAGAATTTAAATAAAAACTTGAAACAAACAAAAAAATGACCTCGATCTCCCACCCTGAGAATTCCTCGGGTATAGACTCTTTCAAAGCACTGATATGAAGACTAGAAAACCTTTCAGAAGAACCAGCTACATTCTCTATCAAATTTTGTTTTTTTCCTTTTCAATGTTATGATTGGTGTCTTGTGTTAAATTCTTTTCACATCCTCCAAACAACCTGTTATTATGACCACCTCCTTGACTATATCAGACTCAATCGAAGTCCTATCATCCTCTATGCTGTTTTTTATGTCTTCCCATACTGCTGGTTTCATATTCAACTCGGTGACTTTATATTTAAAGATGACATGGCAGAAGTTTTTAGAAATGTCCTCTTTCCAAGTCTTGATGACATTGATCTTTGTTCTTCTTTGAGTGAGTTCAGTGGTCGCAGACCTGAATGTTACCTCTAGCCTCTTACAGTTGACTTGGTGCCATGTTACCTCAGAGTGTCACCTTCCCCTTTTATAATTTATCATTCCAATCAGGCAATGCTTCTTCTGCATGATCTTCCATATGAGAGGATGCAGAGCCACCCAAAATGGTGCTAGCAACTTTCTCAGGGGCTTCTCCTTTCCATATAAGGCTACACCCAAAGTCACATAATATGGAAACACAGTAATGGGCCTTTCATTGAAGACAAGCTTTTTGGCCAAGTAGGTGTCCACCACTAAAAAAAGAAAAAGCAAAAGGTAGGTATTCAGACAAAATCTTTGGCACAAAAAGAAATCCTGATACTAATGAGACTCTGCAATATAGTATATCTCCCTAAAATGGTACCACCACTGTCAGGCAGCTCAATGAAAGATGTGACATTCATGAATGCAATGGACCCAATTCGCACTGAATGAAATAGATCTATTCCATTCATGTTTACTTTGTAGTGAAGGTCTGTACAATTAATCTGGTATTCCCATTGACATTCATTACAATATTGGGGAGGTGATTTTTTTTTCTGAAAAAACAAACAAAAAAACAAACAAACTTGGTTCTTAAAGATTCAATAAATACAAACAATTATGCATGAGCAATTAAAAATGAACTGTTAGAAGTAAAGCCAATACCATTTTTAAAGGAATAGTTGTAATAGTCAAAAATAGTTAAAAACAATTGCATGCTGTAATAAAAAAATTTCATAAAATTATTCAGATTCCCTAGAAGCAGAGCCTGAGATGAGGATTCATGTGAATTATTAAAGTTGTACCCTCAGGAGAAACCTGTAGGATGTGAGAGACAAAGACAGAGAATGTGGTTCAGGTTAAGCCTGGCTTCTGCTAATCCTGCAAGGAGCTCTGGAGTATATAAATTGCATCATGGTGTTATCCCAACCTTGAGACAGGGAGCTGGGTTTTAGAACCTCATACCAGTCAGTTATTGTCTACAGGTCATCCTGGTTGGGTGATGAATGTAAATTCCCAGATACCTCCAGTTCCCAGGCCTTTAGTCTCCTGAAGGCAATCCCTCTGGAGAAGGTTGTGAGTCCTTCACAGCAATACCTATAGCAGTTGAATTATGAAAGAACCTAATAAATAAAAGAGACCCCAGGACTTTTGGAGAAGCACCAAAAGAAAGGAAGGGCACTAAGAAAAGTCCAAAGAATAACTGCACAAGTTTGGGAGAAAGACAGTGTGGCTTAGCAGCTAGTATAAAAACATCTAAGGGATTTCGGTTGACAGTAAATTCTGTACAAATCAACAGTGATGTAGGTGTGTTTAAGAAGGAAAAAAGGGGGCGCCTGGGTGGCTCACTCGGTTAAACAACTGACTCTTGATTTCGGCTCAGGTCACGATCTCACAGTTTCATGAGTTCGAGCCCCGCATTAGGCTCCACGCTGACAGTGCAGAGCTTGCTTGGGATTCTGTCTCCCTCTCTCTGCTCCTCCCCAACTCGTGCTATCTCTGTCTCTCTCAAAGTAAAAATAAATGTAAAAAAAAAAAAAAAAAAAAAAGAAAGAAGAAGAAAAAAAAAGTCACCAAATGCTGGGAAGCACATGGAGCAGTAGGAACTCTCATCCATTGCTAATGGGAATGCAAAATGGTGCAGCCACTTTGGAGACAGTCTGGCAATTTCTTACAAAACTAAACATACTTTTACCATATGATCCAGCATTTGTACTTTATGGTATTTATCCAAATAACTTGAAAACTTATGTCCACACAAAACCTGTAAATGAATGTTTATAGTAGCAATATAGCTTTATTCATAATTGCCCAAACTTGGAAGTAACCAAGGTGTCCTTCAATAAATGAATGGAGGGGCGCCTGGGTGGCGCAGTCGGTTAAGCGTCCGACTTCAGCCAGGTCACGATCTCGCGGTCTGTGAGTTCGAGCCCCGCGTCAGGCTCTGGGCTGATGGCTCGGAGCCTGGAGCCTGTTTCCGATTCTGTGTCTCCCTCTCTCTCTGCCCCTCCCCCGTTCATGCTCTGTCTCTCTCTGTCCCAAAAATAAATAAACGTTGAAAAAAAAAATTTAAAAAAAATAAAAAATAAAAAAATAAATGAATGGATACATAATAGATATGATGCCTCCATAAAACAGAATATGATTCAGAGATAAAAGAAATGAGCTATGAAGCTACAAAAAGGCATAGAGGAAATATAATGCCTGTTGCTAAGCACAGGAGCCCATCTGAAAGACTACATATTATATGATTCCAACTACATGACATTTTTGAAAAGACAAAACTGTGGAGACAGTAAAAATATCAGTGGCTGCTTGCAGTTTGGAGGAGGAAGGGAGGGGTGAATAGGTGAGCACAGGGGATTTTCAGGGCACTGAAATTATTCTGTATGAAACTATAATTGAGGACACATGACATTATGCATTTGTCAAAACCCAGAGAAGCATCCAACACTAAGAGTGAGCTCTAATGTGATGGAATTTAGTTAATAATAATGTAGCAATACGCTTTCATCAATTGTAGCAAATGTACCACACTAATGCAAGATGTTAATACTAGGGAAAACTAGGGGTAGGAGGCATTCTCCTTACTTTCTGCTTAATTTTTCTATAAACCTAAAATTGTTCTAAAAATAAAGTCCATTCATCTTAAAAAGGGTAGTAATGAGATTTGAGGCTATAATTTAAAAAAAAACATAGTAACAAGAATATGTATGGTGAATAAATAACCCTATTCTACTTTTGACTGGTAAAAATAGGCAATACCTGGGGTATGGTACTTAGTTTAAGGTGCCAAACATTGCAAAGGGATTATGAAAACTAGCTATGGTGTTCTGAAGAGGGAAACTGATGCTGTAAAAGGATTCAAAACCACATCACATGAGGATATATAAAAGGAACTGAATATATTTAACTTGCAGAAGTACAGATAATAAGTAGATGAAGGGAGCCGCACGTAATAGTTGTCATTAAACATTTGAAGGGTTATCTTATAAAGGATTTATTTCTACAACTTTAAAAGGAATAACAAGGACTAATAAGTAAAACATATTTGGGCTTCATATGCTGCTAAATTTTTTTAATAATTAGAACTGTCCTAAGGAAGAATGGGTCAACTTGGGGGACAATGAGTTCCTAGCCAAGCAGAAGATGGACCATCACTTAGGGATGTGATTTTACATCTAAGACAACCATTTTTCTTTTTGGGGGGGCAAGGGAGATTTTTCTCTAAATTCATTAGCCTATTTCTTTTTCTTCCTTCCTTCCTTCCATCTGTCCTTCCTTCCTTCCTTCCTTCCTTTCTTCCTTTTTTTTTTTTTTAGAGAGAAAGAGAGCACACAGGTGTGCAGGAGTGATGGGGGGCAGAGAGAGAGGGAGAAAAAGAATTTGCTGTGGGGCTCCATCTCATGACCCTAAGATCTTGACCTGAGCCGAAATCAGGAGTTGTATGCTTAACCGACTCAGCCACCCAGGTGCCCTGACTAGCCTATTTTCAAATACATGTTACCCAGTAGAAATAGTTTATTACAGTACTTTTATGTCAGAGGTGATAACAGTATCAAAATGAAGGACACTGAACTATTCAAACATCACTTAATAATAGCACTTTATCCTGTAGCAGCTGAGACCTACATTTATCTAGAACACAATTCATATCTATTATTTCCCATCAAATTAGTAACTTATGCTTTCCATTCTTTCCTAATTTGATAGTTGTAATAACTTTATTTATTGAATACCTGGTTTGTGTCAGGCAGTGTACAAATATTATCCTACTTAATCTTCATAACGACCCTGTGAGATAGGTTTTATACCCACTTTAAATGAGGAAACAGAGTAAGGAAGTAACATTGCTATCACTATCCAGCTAGTAAATTTTAGAATTTAAATATGTATCTTTGGGATTCTAAAGGCCAGTGATGCTCTATTTCTATATAGAAGGTTTAGGAGTGACAATCTGGCTAGAAGTAGGGGGCAGTATGTGGAACTTGTCTTAAAGCTGTATTTCCGGGGCGCCTGGGTGGCGCAGTCGGTTAAGCGTCCGACTTCAGCCAGGTCACGATCTCACGGTCCGGGAGTTCGAGCCCCGCGTCGGGCTCTGGGCTGATGGCTCAGAGCCTGGAGCCTGTTTCTGATTCTGTGTCTCCCTCTCTCTCTGCCCTTCCCCCGTTCATGCTCTGTCTCTCTCTGTCCCAAAAATAAATAAACGTCGAAAAAAAAAATTAAAAAAAAAAAAGCTGTATTTCCTTGGATTGTGTAAGTAAGATGGCACCAATGATCCCTGATAATCATGCCTTTCTATAATTTCCTTCCATCTTGTATCAAAGTTGGTCTCTGTGACCAACAGAATATGGCACAAGTGATGCTGTGTCACTTCTGACGCTAGATGACCAAAGGCACTATAGCCCTTGCCCCCTCCCCTGCCACCCTCTCTCTCTCAGATAACTCAGTCTGGGGGCAGCCAGCTGCCACATCACGAACAACCCTATGGAAAGGCCCTCAAGGCAGGGAAGTGAGGCCTCTGGCAGCAGTTATGTGAGTGAGCCTAGAAGAAACTCTCCAGTCCCCATCAAGCCTTCAGATAACTGCAGCCCCAAATAACAGGTTGATAGCAACCTCATCAGGAGTCCTTATCAGAATCACCCAGTTAAGCTGCTCCCAAATTCCTCGCCCTCAGAAAGTAGGATAATAAATGGTTGCTATGTAAAGCCACTAAATTTGGTATGGAGCAATAGAAAACTAACACAGACTGTATGCTTATTTAGGATGGCTTGAAGAGGCAGGCTGGTGGAGACAGAGGGGATAAGGTTAAACCCCCTACTCCCTAATCCTTTGTGTCAAAGTCATTGCTGAATGCCAACCTCTGATAACTATGCCAACAATATGAATTTTAAGGGTCTTAACAAAAAAATATAAACAACAACAAAAGCCTCAAAACCCAACCAAACAAAAACAAAACAGAATATAATAGAAAACAGAGTATAACAGTTCCTTAGCAAGAAATGCATGTTGCAGCAAAACTTTTTTTCCAAATTGCAACAAATGTTTTTGTTTTTACATAAGGTATGGGTTGGGATATAAAATACCTATTTTTATGGTGCCCCACGGTTTACAAAAAGTTTGTAAAATGCTGCACTACACCCTATATCACTCTGCCTCTCCTGATGGCTTCTTTAGCTCACAATGGTTGGAGTGCAGACTCAGGCTTTTAGCTAACCCAACTTGCACATTATCTCCAGAGACACTGACTGTGCTTAGCCACTAACCATTTACCAGAGTATAACCATAATTAACTGTTAAAAAAAAAAAAAAAGCTCTTCAAATGTCAACACTAGCTAAGGACTAGGTGACAAGTATGCAAGAGAGATGGGACCTTCATATTTTGCAACTTTGGGAGGTTAGTATGAGTCCTAAGAATTATACCGTTTTAAATGTAGAAGTCTGCTAGGTGAGGGCTACCCACACTAAACATTTGTCTTCTCATAAAGTGCCAATTAAAAATGTCCAGTGGTATGGGGTGCCTGAGGCTCCAATGGTCAGGTGTCAGACTTCAGCTCAGGTCGTGATCTCATGGTTCGTGGGTTCAAGACCCATGTCGGGCTCTATGCTGACAGCTGGGAGCCTGGAGCCTGCTTCAGATTCTGTGTCTTCCTCTCTCTGCCCCTCCCACACTCGTGCTTTGTCTCTCTCTATCTCAAAAATAAATAACCATTAAAAACAATGTCCAGTGGTATCAATTCATTGCTATATGAAGAATCAGATATTATTTCAGTCTAATCCTAAGACTATTAGCTTCTTAAACTACTATTGAAAGTTAAGCTCCTTTTCCTTCTAGAGAGGATCTCAATTTTTGGCTTTCCTGCTTAACTGGTTTCCTTCCAAGCTATGTGAGAAAGATCCTAATTTTTGCTTCTCTTCTCTTGACCTCATTCATTTCCATCCCCCAGCCTTCTATCTCCACCTACAGTTTCAGGGATATTTTTTTGCTTTAGCAACTCTTCCTAAGGATCATAGTTAGGAGGGGATGTGCAGATGAAATATGGCCATTAATAATGGTATTTATTTAGTCATATTATCTAAAATATAAACTACTCTGTGGCATAAGCTCTTTGGGAGTTTGTTACTACCTTTAAAATGGTTCATTTAATTTTCCAAATTCTTATCATGCTCTTTGAGAAGTGATCAGATTATGAATACATCTTGAACCTAGAGTGAACAGGATTTCCTAAAAGACTAGGTGTGGGATATGAGAGACTCCCAGGTTTTGGCCTGAGCAAAAAATGATGAGTTTTTGAGGTTAAGTGCGGGGGCGGGGGGGGGGGGGGTTGGGGAAGAGGGCTGGAGCCAATGACCAAGAAAGAATTCTTGAAGACGTCTTCAGTGCAAAAGGTGATGTTATTAAAGCACAGGGACAGGACCCATAGGCAGAAAGACCTGCACTGGGGTTGTGAAGAATGGCTGGTTTTATACTATTGAGTTGGGGACGTAAAGTCAAAAGGGAGGCCTCCAGAGGGACATTGATAGGCTAAAGAGGACTCCTAAGATACCTGAGGCCTTGGTATTGTCAAGCTGTGTTTTCCCTCTACTAAGGCATTAACATTAGGATGGTAGGGGGTTCCAGGAGAAATGCTACACTCTGTATTTGCCTTAAGTATTTGTCAATGGGCTGCCGGTTATAAGGATATTCAATTTTACCTGCCATTTTCTTCTTGCCTTTGTTTCCCATATCACTATTGAGGGTGATGCTGGGGCTCCAGAAAACAGAGTTTATAGGTTTCTGGAGATTAGTCTATTGACAAGATTGCCTTTTTCTTATAATTTACCAAGACATTTGTAAACTGATGCAGACCCATGTCCTATATGACTGTGATCTCTATCAGTTAGTCATTTGTTTTCTTTCCTCTCCTTTGTCCTAGGGTAGCCAGGAGTGCCTGAGGAATATCACACATGTCCCACCTAGGGTGTGTGTGTGGTGTGTGCTAGTGTGTATTTTGCCCTCAGCCTGCCTCAAGCTCCCTCATCACTAGGAGGATGGAACTGCTATCAACTGAGATGGGAAAGCCTGTGCATAATGCAGGTTGGTGGCATAAGGTGAGAAGGACTAGGAGTTTTGTCTTGGACATGTTATATTTATGTCATATACTTTTAGGCAACCAGGTGAATAGGTCTACTAGCAGTGAAAATTGACATTGGAGTTTATGAGAGAGTCTTGACTGGAGACATGAATTGAAAGTCATGGATACATAGACAGTATTTAAAGCCACTAGATCTCCAAGGAACTGAGTGTAGACAAAAAGAAGTAAAGAACTGAGCTCTAAATTAAAAGTTGAAGAAAAGGTAAAATGAAGGAAGAATGAGAATTAGCAGCTACCGAGGTAGGAGAACAAAGTGTGGCATCCTAGCAGCAAGTGAACAAAGTGCACTTAGAAGGAGAGAGTTATTTATCATTGAGTCAAATGCTATGAAGAGATCAAGTAAAATTAAGCCTGAAAACTGGTTCGTAAATTTAGTTTAGGAGGTCATTGCTGAACTTGACGAGAGCAATTTTGATGGAATGGTGGGGGTAAAGCCTCCTCTCAGATGGATTTGAGAAAGAGTAAGAGGAGAGAAAATGGGGATAAGTAATGACAAACTCACCTGAGAAATTTTTCTGCAAAGGGAAACAAAAAAATGAAGCAGTAACTGCAGAGAAATTGAGGTCAAGAGAAGTTTCTGTTTTCTGGGGTTTTTTTTGTTGTTGTTTTTTGTTTTTTTGGGTTTTTTTTACTGCACAAAAAACAATTCTTTTATCTAGGTCTTCACAAAGACCTATTCAAAGCCTTGAGTTAATTCATGGCATATTCCAGTAAGAATGGGTGGCTTTGATGGTTTTCCTAACCACTTGTGTGGCTTCTAATTTGACTTCATTTGTGCATGAAATGGTTAATAATAACTGTAAAGATTTAGAAAGAAGAGAATCAATTACCTTGGTAGTCAGAAAACTCAACCAGGGCTGAACTCTTCTCTGGGAAAAGCTGTGCATTGGTTACTCCTTCTCCATTTGTGGGGTTTTCCAAGAAAATTATTATGTAATTTTATCAACATGAGGTGGCAGATTTTCAACCCTAATGGTTCTTGTCAGTTCCAGAAGTCTTGGGAAAATCTGAAATTGCTGAATTCTATAGTGTCTGACACAAACATTAACAAATGCCTTGTCATCTACAAATAAAAATCAGTTTATTGGTACTATAATCTCATTTCATGGCAAAAGAAAACAGATTTTAAATAGTAACTTGATTTAGAGGCCATAACTAAGAATTAAAATTTAGATACTATATTTCTACATAAAGTTAAATTTCACAGTATCAACTTCAACCTATCCCATGTTGCTTACCGAGAATGCATGAGTGCACACTGGCCTCCACTTAAGACCGTTTTGGGAACATGTATCAACAGCTGTCTCTCTAAATGAAATCAAGTATGTGCAGCCATTGTGTAAGCTGATAATAATAATGATTATAATATGATATTGTTTCCTCACTCTAATTTCTCTCTGCCCCCCCCCCCCACCAATTTCACCATATCTTGGTCTCTATTTGGACATGTCATTGTCATAAAAATAAATTTGTTTATGCTCATAGGAAATTTGAGGGCATAGTCACAGTGGTTAAGAAAATACACTCAGGGGGTGCCTGGATGACTCAGTTGCGTGTCCAACTCTTGATTTTGCCTCAGGTCATGATCCCAGTGTCAAGGGATCGAGCCCTGTGTCAGGCTCTGTGCTGAGCATGGAGCCTACTTGGAATTCCCTCTCTCTTTCTCACTCTCTCTCTCCTTCTGCCCCTCTCCCCTGTTCATGGTCTCTCTCTAAAGTAAAAAAAGGAAAGAAAAAAAAATACACTCAGAAGTCAGAATGTTACTAGCGGTGTGACTGTGACCAAATCATTTAATTCTCTCTAAACCTAGATTTCTTTATCTGTAAAATGGCGGTAATAACAGTACCTATCTCATAGTGCTATATGTTTTAAGAAGAAGCAAGTAAAAATTTAGCACAGTGCTTAGCATAGAGCAAAGCACTTGATAAATGCTAGTTATTAGGAGTACCAGAAATAATAATACATAATCCTTTGCAATTGTCTTACTGGGAGTTAGAAAGAGCACAACTTTTAAACAAAACCCACTGTGAGATGTCTAGAATCTCAAAGTAAGATACAAACGCAATTCGCAAATGAAAGGTTAAAAGATATTGTCTGTCTTACCAGCATTTTTGAGAAAAGTCGTGACAGCAACTTTAATATTGGGCATTATTTCCACCCTGAAGTCACCATTGGCTTCTGACCGGCCACTAATCAACTCCACAAGCAAGGAGAGCACATTCTCAGGCATGGTGTCTTAGATATTGTGAAATGCAATCAAAATGGAGGCTTGTAAAGGGTATTTTGAAAACTCCTCTATTTCATCCTCTTCCATTTCATCCATTTTATCCACTCTTCTGAAAAGTATTACTTTTATACTGAGGTCTTCCAACTTAGCAATTTTTAAGGAGACAGAAATGTTTAAGATGTTAGAAAGGCTTTGGCCTTTATATTACTTTCTGATGTTTCGGAAGAAAATAGATTTCACTCATTGCCTTATAGGAAGGAAGGAAGGAAGGAAGGAAGGAAGGAAGGAAGGAAGGAAAGAAAGAAAGAAAGAAAGAAAGAAAGAAAGAAAGAAAGAAAGAAAGAAAAAGAAAGAAAGAGGAAGGAAGGAAGGAAGGAAGGAAGGAAGGAAGGAAGGAAAGGCAAGGAAAGAAGAAAGAAAGGAAGGAAGGAAGAAAGGAAGGAGGAAATAAAGGAAAAGAAAATAGTAACTCTGGCTAAATGATCATGTAAAATTAAATATTATTCTTTGTAAGGTCAGATCTTCTCACCAAATCACAAGGAAAAAAAAAAACCACACAAACATGACAATAAATGATGGTGCTCATCCGCTGACATAAATTACTAGAGCTATAACTTGTTACTGAAAAGAAAGAAGTTCCTGTTACTGCATAATGAAAGGGCAATCTACAGATAACCAAAGTACAAAAATACTACATATTCACAAAGAAGACTGGGTATGGGGTAGACATTTATGGGGAGAATAGAGACTATTGCTTTCATTTTTCACTGTTTTTAACCCTTGAAAGAGAAATAAAGGAACTTTAAGCATGATAAAGAGGCTTACTCTGAACTCAGAAGTTAACAGTATTCACAGTGAAGAAACATGACAGTCACTCTCCTTAGAAATGTGAAAACCAAAATAAAACAAAAACTAAAAATGTGCTCCGTTACCACTTCTATTTTTGATACATTTTTCAGAATTCTTCCTGGTCATCAAAATAAGGTAGTGAAAAGAAATGAGGATAAATATAGAAAGGAAAAGATATCCAAAACAGTCATTCTTTATAAATACTACAAACACATATTATGAAAAAATTTTAAAATCATCAACACCATGAAGACAATGAAAAGACAATCCATAAAATGGGAAAAAATATTTGTAAATCAGAGTTGATAAGGGACTCGTATCTAGAATATATAAAGAACTCTTACAACTCAATAATAAAAAAGCAAATAATCCAATTTAAAAATAGGCAGAGGATTTGAACAGATGCCTCTCCAAGAAAGATATATATATGGCCAATAAAGACATAATAAAATGTTCAATCGTTAGTCATTAAGAAAAGGCAAATCAAAACTGCAATGAGGTACTACTCCACACCCACTAGAATAACTAAAATTTAAAAAGACAGACAATAACAAATGTTGGCAAGGATGTGAAGGAATTGGAACCCTCATACCTTGACATACCCTCATACCGTGGGACTATAAAATGACACAATCACTTAGGAAAATACTTTTGCAGTTCCTCGAAAAGTTAGAATTACCTTATGACCCAGACGTTTCACTCCCAGATAAGAATATACCCAAGAGACATGAAACCTATGCCCACACAAAAACTTGTTCACAAATGCTACGGAGAGAATGTGTGCCCCCCAAATTCAGGTGTTAAAAATCCTAAATCCTTGGGGCACCTGGGTGGCTCAGTTGGTTAAGCGTTCGACTTCAGCTCAGGTCATGATCTCACAGTCTGCAAGTTTGAGCCCTGCATCAGGCTCTGTACTGACAGCTCAGAGCCTGGAGCCTGCTTCGGATTCTGTGTCTCCCTCTCTCTCTGCCCCTCCCCTGCTCATGCTCTGTCTCCCTCTGTCTCAAAAATAAATAAAAACATTTTTAAAAAATTTAAAGATACCAACATGATAAATTATAAAATTTGACAAAATGAAAGCAAATATAACTTAAAAAACAAGATAATACCAAATGAAATGATAAGGGACTTTGGCCTGCTACACTTTAAAATGCATCTTTCCACAGCCTGGAACAAAATATTTGCAAAAGACAAAACTGATAAAAAAAAAAAAAAAAGCTGTTATCCAAAAATATAAAGAACTCTTACAATTCAACAATAAGAAAACAACCTGATTTTAAAATGGGCAAATATTATCATCCAACAGTGTATCACTGGAAATTTTAGGTAAATAATACTCCTCAAATATTAATCAATAGCCTCTTCCAGTGATGAGTGATTTACCATGTCTACGATCTTAGTTGCCTTCTTCTCTTCTAGGAGTAATTAATCTGAGTGTGACAACTTAGTTTAGGCCAGAACACTAAGACATTCAATCTAATGGACTTAAATTAATTAAAATAAGATTTTGACTCATCATCAGGGAAATACAAATCAAAACCACAATGAGATACCACTTTACACCTGTCAGAATGGCCAACATTAACAACTCAGGCAACAACAGATGTTGGCAGGGATGCGAAGAAAGAGGATCTCTTTTGCATTGTTGGTGGGAATGCAAGCTGGTGCAGCCATTCTGGAAAACGGTATGGAGGTTTCTCAAAAAACTAAAACTAGAACTTCCCTACGACCCAGCAATTGCACTACTAGGCATTTATCCAAGGGATACAGGTGTGCTGTTTCAAAAGGACACATGCACCCCCATGTTTATAGCAGCACTATTAACAATAGCCACAGTATGGAAAGAGCCCAAATGTCCATCGATGGATGAACGGATAAAGAAGATGTGGTATATATATACAATGGTGTATTACTCGGCAGTCAAAAAGAAATAAATCTTGCCATTTGCAACTATGTGGATGGAACTGGAGGGTATTATGCTAAGTGAAATTAGTCAGTCAGAGAAAGACAAAAATCATATGACTTCACTCATATGAGGACTTTAAGAGACAAAACAGATGAACATAAGGGAAGGGAAACATAAATAATATAAAACGGGGACAAAACATAAGAGACTCATAAATATGGAGAACAAACTGAGGGTTACTGGAGGGGTTGTGGGAGGGGGGATGGGCTAAGTGGGTAAGGGGCACTAAGGAATCTATTCCTGAAATCATTGTTGCACTATATGCTAACTAATTTGGATGTATATTAAAAAAATAATAAAAAATAAAATTAAAAAATAATAATATTATGGGGGGGAAAAAAGAATAGATGATGTTACGGGAAGTATACTAGAAATTCCGGATATACTAACTTTATTCATAACTGCCAAAACTTCGAGGCAAGTAAGATGTTCTTCTACAATAGGTAAGTGGATAAATAAACATTGGTACATCCAGACAATGGAATATTATTCAGTGCTAAAAATAAATGAGCTCTCAAGCCATGAAAAACATGGAGGAAACTTAAATGTATATTACTATGTGAAACAAGCCAAATCTGAAAAGGCTAACAAATGATTCCAACTAAATAACATTTTGGAAAAGGCAAAACTATGGAAACAGTAAAAAAAAAAAAAAAAAAAAAAAAAAAAAAAAGCAGTGGGTACTAGAGATTAGAGGAGAGGGAAAGATGAATGGCAGAGTACAGAAGATTTTTAAGGCTGTGAAACTATTTTGTATGGTACCATAATGGTGGATAAATGTTACTAAACATTTGTCAAAAATCATAGAATGTAGTATACCAAGAGTAAACTCTAATGTAAACTATGAACTTTGAGTGATAATAACATGTTAATGTAGACTCACCAATTGTAACAAGTGTACCACTCTGGTGTGAGATGTTGATAGTGGGGGAAATTGAGGGGGCCAGGTGGTATATGGGAACTTTCTGTATCCTCTGCCCAATTTTTAAAAATGTATCTTTAAGTAGTAATTATAAAGCTAAACAGTTCTAAATTAAGAATAGATGATGTGATGCAGGCAAAAATCTCTTTGATCTTGGCTGCAGCAACTTCTTACTCAACACGTCTCTGGAGGCAAGGGAAACAAAAGCAAAAATGAACTACTGGGACCTCATCAAAATAAAACACTTCAGCACAGTGAAGGAAACAATCAGCAAAACTAAAAGGCAACCAACAGAATGGGAGAAGATATTTGCAAATGACATATCAGATAAAGGGTTAGTATCCAAAATCTACAAAGAATTTATCAAACTCAACACCCAAAAAACAAATAATCCAGTGAAGAAATGGGCAAAAGACATGAATAGACACTTCTCCAAAGAAGACATCCAGATGGCCAACTGACACATGAAAAAATGCTCAACATCACTCATCATCAGGGAAATACAAATCAAAACCACAATGAGATACCACCTTACACCTGTCAGAATGGCTAACATTAACAACTCAGGCAACAACAGATGTTGGCAGGGATGCAGAGAAAGAGGATCTCTTTTGCATTGTTGGTGGGAATGCAAGCTGGTGCAGCCATTCTGGAAAACAGTATGGAGGCTCCTCAAAAAACTAAAAATAGAACTACCCTACAACCCAGCAATTGCACTACTAGGTATTTACCCATGGGATACAGGTGTGCTGTTTCGAAGGGACACATGCACCCCCATGTTTATAGCAGCACTATCAATAATAGCCAAAGTATGGAAAGAGCCCAAATGTCCATCGATGGATGAATGGATAAAGAAGATGTGGTATATATATACAATGGGGTATTACTTGGCAATCAAAAAGAATGAAATCTTGCTAATGCAACTATGTGAATGGAACTGGAGGGTATTATGCTAAGTGAAATCAGTCAGTCAGAGGAAGAACAACACATATACCAGGTGCCTGCATGGCTCAGTCAGTTGAACATCCAACATTGGCTCAGGTCATGATCTCACGGTTCATGAGTTGGAGCCTCGCGTCGGGCTCTGTGCTGGCAGCTTGAAGCCTGGAGCCTGCTTCAGATTCTGTGTCTCCCTCTCTCTCTGCCCCTCCCCCACTCACACTCTGTCTCTCTCTCTCTCTCTCTCTCAAAAATAAGTGTTGAAAAAATTTAACACAATTTTTTAAATGTTAATTTTAAACACTCCAAAAGTAATAGAATAAAGGTTCTATACTTATATATTTCTATAAATATATAATATATAAATATATATCTATACTGTAATATCTATAATGTATAATATAGATCTATAATGTAATATCTATATATAATGTATAATGTATAATGTATAATCTATACATTATAATGTATAATCTATAATGTAATATCTATATATAATGTGGTATCTGTAATCTATAGTCTATAATATTATTAATTTCTATATAGATTCTACATTTATATATTTATATGCTTGTAAATATAAGAACATTTATTCTACATCATTTGGAGTGACAAATAGATTCATTAAGGGGAATTAATAATCCTAAGCATGTGTACAGCTAATAATAGATTTTTTTTTTTTAACGTTTATTTATTTTTGCGACAGAGAGAGACAGAGCATGAACGGGGGAGGGGCAGAGAGAGAGGGAGACACAGAATCAGAAACAGGCTCCAGGCTCTGAGCCATCAGCCCAGAGCCTGACGCGGGGCTCGAACTCCCGGACCGCGAGATCGTGACCTGGCTGAAGTCAGACGCTTAACTGACTGCGCCACCCAGGCACCCCTAGATTTTTAAAATATATGAAGCCCAAACTGATAGAACTCCAAGGAGAAATAAATCTGTAATTATACTTGGGGATTTCAGCATCCTTTCTCAATTACTGATAGAACAACTAGTCATAACATAAGTAAGGATATGAGGACTTGAACAATATTTCCAACCAACCTAATCTAACTGACATCAATAGAACACTTAACCCAACGACCACAGGATTTATCAAGATAACCATATTCTGTCTAGAAAACAAATCTCAGTATATAAATTTAAAAGGATTCAAATAACACAAGCATGTTCTCTAACCACTGTGAAATTAAATTAGAAAGCAATAGCAAATTAGTGATAGTTCCAGCTATGTGGATGAAAATCAACTGCCTTATGCTAAGTGGAAGAAGCAAGGCTCAAAAGACTATGTGCTCTATGGTTCCACTTATATGACATTCTGGAACTATCAGCACCAAAATCTGACCAGTGTTTGGCAGGGACTCACCTTGAGTGAGCTTGATTCCAAAGGAACTGGTGGGAATTTTCGGGGGTGGGTGAAACTCTTTTTTCTATCTTTCTGTCTTTGTATCTTTTATATCTTTTGGTTGCCACACGATTGTGTACATTTGTTAAAAAACAGACTGTATACTAAAAATTATAAATTTGCTGTATATAAATTGTACCTCAATTTTAAAAATGAAAGGATGTCAATAGCATTCATATACACAAATTGAAGATATAATGAATGAAAAATCTCATTTACAATAGCAAAAAAAAAAAAGATAAAGTATTTAGGAACAAACTTAACAAATATTCTATGTAAAAAAACTATACACACTCTTTAAAGACACAAAAGTAAACCCAAACAAATGAAATGATATCCTTTGTTCTTGATAGAACATGTCAACACTATCTCAAGATGTCAGTTGTCTATAATTTATAAGCTTAATGCAAATCCAGTACAAATCCCAGTGAGCTTTTTTTTGACACTGATCATAAATCAGAAGTCAATCCTAAAGTTTATAAGATAAGCACATAAGAATAGCTAGGAAAACAGCAGGAAGGAAGAGCTCTTAGGGGAGCTAGCCCTGATATTAAAATATATAACAAAGCCTCTCTGCAGCAGATGAATAAACATGTCAATGGAATAAAACAGAAGTTCTAGAAACAGCCAAAGTACGTATAAAAATCTGGTATATGATAAATGTTGTATCTCAAGTTACTGAAGCAGTGCTAATCTTTTTAATAAATAGTGCTGGGACAAGTGGATACCCATTTGGGAAAAAGATAAAAGTTTTATCCATTCCTCAAATCATAAACAAGAATAAACTCCAAATGTATCAAAGATCTAAATGTAAAAAATAAAGCATTACAAATAAAATGCGTGACTATAACCTGGGCGATGAGGAAAGCTTTTAAAATATGCCCCAAATTCCAAATGCAATAAAATAAAAGATTGGTAAATTTTCCTATAAAAATAAAAACCGTTTGCATGGGGGGGAAAGCCACCATAAGCAAACTCAGAAGACAAATGACAAACTTAAGGTAATAGTCATAACATTATATTAGTGATAACATTATTATCACAGATAAAAGATTAATATCCCTGATTTATAAGGAACTTTTGAAATTTGAGAGCAAAGAGACCAAAGATTCCCAGGAAAATGTTGCCCGACACTCTACTCTCTTCCGAAACAAGTCGCGGCGGTAAGCTCCTCCCGAGGAAGAGAGGGTTCGAAGGCCGAGCAGTCTCCGAGACGCCTGGTGGTGCTGTGTCGCGCGCCGCCCTCCGCACCGCCTCCCGTGGCGCCCCTCACCATTCTCCCGGAGGAAGGGGGCCAGGAAGCGGGTCGGGCTGCCGGGCTCCCGGCCGACCTCGGCCTCCCGGCCTCCCGATCGCTTGGGTTCTGTTCGCACAGCCACAAGTTGGTGCGCAAGTTCTTCGCGTGTCCGGGCCCAGAGAAGCACGGAGCAGCTCTCCCCAGCTTCGCGGGTCCACTGTCACCGCCCCGGACCCACCCAACCGGCGTGTGCCTTTTCTTTCACTTTCTTTTCTGTGAAAAGCACTTCTGTCTTCCTTGTGGTCTTGAGGTTGCAAACAGCTGCCTAAAGATTATATCATCCATTGGGGACAGACATTGCTGTCACAAATTTGGTGGCCAGATTCTGAGCTCTGCGATTGGTCAGGTGTGGAACCCCAGTTGACTCCACCTGTTAACAGTGGGCATAGCTACTTTATATTATCATGGCGATTAAATGAGGCAAAGTATGAAATACTCTTCGAATTTCTTTGCATTAGAAAGAAATGTAAGTGTGTCATAAAAGCAAAGTGTCTGTAAAGGTGAACTTTCCACCTGGGTGGCTCAGTCCGTGGAGCATACCAGTCTTGATCTCAGGGTCTGGAGTTCAAGCCACAAGTTGGGTAGGAAGCCTACTTGGAAAAAAAAAAAAAAAAAAAGGAAAGAAAGAAAGAAATAGAAAGAAAGGAAGAAAGAAAGAAAGAAAGAAAGAAAGAAAGAAAGAAAGAAAGAAAAGAAAACATTAAAGGTGAGCTTTCCAAAAGGGGCTCGGGCCACGTGTATACTCAAAATGGGTAATCGAAGAGAGTTTAATAAAGTAATTACCTATATAGGTGAAGGCAAGGGGTTAAGAGAAATCGGTGAGAAATGTTGAAGCAGCCTCACCCTCCCCTTACCATCTAGACTGAAGGGACAAGGGAGGAGTGTGTTCTACACCTGTTACAGGAACCCAAGTTCGACTGCCCTTGGTTAGAAAGGCCAATACACAAGAGAGGAGTTTTGACTGAAAAGGAATATAAGCTTTATTCAGGAGGCTGACCACCTGGGGAGAAGGCAGACTCTTGTCTGAAAACCAACTTCAAGGTTTCTGCCTGGCCGATAGATTTTTACAGGAACTTTAGGGAAGTTAATCAGTAAAAGGAGAGCATAGTGGTCTGTAGTCTGTAGCAATTCTTATTTTATTTTATTTTATTTTATTTTATTTTATTTTATTTTATTTTATTTTATTTTTACTTATTTTTGAGAGAGAGCATGAGTGGAGGAAAGGGCAGAGAGAGAGAGAGAGAGAGAGAAGGGCAAAGAGGATCCAAAGGGGGCTCCATGCTGACAGCTGAGAGCCCGATGCAAGGCTGGAACTCAGGAACCATGAGATCATGACTTGAGCCGAAGTCGGAAGCTTGTGGGACTCAACCATCCAGGTGCCCCTGTAACACTTCTTGGTTGCATGCAGACTCAATGGTGCCAGCTACAGAAGTTCTCATGGTGGTTGTGTTTTGGTGTGGGGGCTGGGTTGTGCAAGAGGGTTTGGTTCCAGTCTTTCTAGGAAACAATGCATGATCTATAGATATACCAAGAAAGATTTAGTTAATCAATCACACGGGCTAAATGTACTTGCTAAAACTTAGACTACTAAGTTGGCCGGAGGGGCAGAGGCAACGGCTTCAAACCTGGTAAGAGCCATATACCTACAGGAGAGAGCCATTCCAGGGGAGCCATGGCTGCTTTCCAGAGACAGCAAGGGAAATAAGTCCCCCAACCACTAGCTTCCCCTACCTTCCTATCTCTTTCTGGTACTTACCATTGTTGAACCTAACCAACAATCAGGGCACAGAATGGAGTTGATGCAGTCCCAAGGTGGTGGATTTTGATAGCACATCTGTATTAATAAAGATAGGTATAAAGTATTAGGAACACAAGGAAATAGGGATTTTGTAATTTGAAGACAAGTTTGGAGGAAAGTGTTACGGAACCAGGCTGGAATGCTGGCAGAAAAACCAAGCGGCACTCAGAGCTCTTGGTGGATCTGAGATTTATTTAACACTGGCGGGCTCAGAGGAGACCGTTTCTCCAAAGATCTGAGCTCTGAATGAAGGGGGGAAGGGTAATTTATAGTTGTCAGCTTCCATATCTATGGCGAGTTTTCGCGCATGGCAAACAGGGCAAGAAGAACCTGGAAGAGGGGTCTCTAAGCTAGAGACCAGAGCTTGTTTTAGTCCCATAGGCCATCTTATGGTGTAAAACTTTATTCATTTTCCCAACATTCCCCCCTTTGCTACCTTTTTAAAAATCTTTTATTAGGCATCACTTTTAGCTCTAGCAGTTGGTACCCTCAAAGGGCTAAGATACATGCTGCAGTTTGGCGAGCGACAATGTTTTAAATAAAACATACCAGGGTATTTAGTATACAGGGGCCGATGGTCACAAGTAAAATTATAGAAAGGAGGGGCCCTGCCAGGGCAGGGAGCCAGGGTGCCCAGTCTGTGAGATCCCATCTTCTCCACTGACTGATACTTTCCTGTTGTCTATGTTGAATTCTTTCCTTGAGTTCTTTAACCTTAGTCCTGACTATTCCTGATTGGCTTACAAAATAGCAACATTCCTCCCCCAGAAAGATACAAGTCCCTCCTTTTTCTGAAGTGAGGAGATCGAGGGCTCGCCTATTTTGGAGGGACACTGCTGCCAGGGAGTTTATTTGGCTTTGTCAGGTTACCAGGGAGTCTGCCATCCGTTCCACGTCCAGCTTGTTGGTGCAGTCTCTCTCAGTCCAACAGCAAGAAGCAAGATCAGGGCTATGACACCAGTAAGGGGCAAGGGCTGGCAGAGTTGCATCCGAACCCCTGGGCTCAGTCCACACGTTGATTCCTCAAGCTGCTGCCGTGCACAGGCCAGCCAGCTTCTGGGGTGTGGCTGGAGCAGGGCTGGAGATCTCAGGGTCCAGTGTCTTTTTGAGGGTCAGTTTAAGCGGGTTGATTGGATCTGGATCACTTCTCCAGGTTGTGGATTCCCCTGAGTTGGCCTTCTTAACTCTGGAGTGATGGACCCATGGGGTGATAACCTGAAACTGAATCCTCTATTTGGTTGTACATCTGTAAAGTCCACCTCCAAGTCTTCGAAAGGGGTGGGTTTCTGGTAACTGTCAGATCAGGTTTAGGGAAGATATGGTTTGCATATTTAGAGATCCATCCTGTTTTCTAGTTGTTTAAATAATCATATGCCCATGGGGTCTTATTATTATCCCCACAGAATAACAAGCACAGATTGTCTATACATGAAATACTGTAACAATTTTTCTGAAATTTACCTCAAGTTGTCTAGTTTAGGCAAACAACAAACATTTAAAGACAATCATAACTAGAATTTAATATCCATAATGGTGCATTGTTGAAACATAGTTTTTCTCTCTAAAAACCCCCCTTTCCAGAGATAGCCAAATTGAGACCAATGCATTTGTAGAACAAGTCCAGTCTTAACAAACTTGGCCTAATTATTTACGTAAGCCCAGCAAGAATAGCGATTTATCATGAGGATCTTTTAAAGTTTGCTTTTCTGGAACCTTTTATAAAGAATCTCCAGGTTGAACTTTTAGTAGCCTCTCCAGGCCAGAAGCCAAGCCAAATACCTGCCATCAGACAGGCCTGCAATACCTGTAGAATTGGGCGAATTCCTCTTCATGAGGTCCCCAAGATATCCTGAGGTTCCTGCACCTGCCAGGAAGTGACCTTCTTTACTCACCTGGTGAAGCCGCTGGGAACTCTGTAAGCAAGGTATCAGGTCAACACTTCCAAGGGGCTTTATGGCTCCACGTTTCATAAAGCCAACCATAGTCCCTTAAACCTGTCTGGTCATATCTGAGTCTATGAATGTCACTCTGAAATATGACATTCCAATCAAAGCCTTGGTAAAATAACCAGTATTTCCAATGGTGACCTGTTACAAGATGAACAGATTCTTATTGAACTTATGCAAACAATTGTAATTGCCATGAAAGAAAGAATACTCACTGAGAGTTTTTGAATTTCAGGGGAGTTATGTAGAGAGAAAAGACAAATGCTTCAGCTTACAAATGAATACTTTATGACATTTCTGTATATCATAGATATCTTAAGAGAAAGTTTCCTTAATCTGGAAGAGCAAACATTAGACAACCAGCAATATTTTCAACAAGAATCACAAAACTATAATCTTCCTTAGTTCATTTAATCCTATGTTCCTAATTCTTGTTCAATTTGAATTCAGCTTTTTAGTTCTGGAAATTCTTACCCATTTTAGTATTAATCTTAAAGATGTCAAATACCTGTATTTGCCCCAAATTCCTTTTTATAAATCTCATTGAAGAAGAAACACATTTTGTGAGAGAATACAAACAATTATAAATGACAAAATCTCGGGGCTCCTGGGTGTCTTGGTCAGTTGAGCGTCTGACTTTGGCTCAGGTCATGATCTTGTAGTTTGTGAGTTTGAGCCCTGCATTGGGCTCTGTGCTGACAACTCAGAGCCTGGAGCCTGCTTCAGATTCTGTGTCTCCCCCCTCTCTCACCCTCTCCCCTGCTTGCGCTCTGTCTCTATCTCTCAAGAATAAACAAACTTAAAAAAAATTTTTTTAATAAAATAAAATAAATGACAAAATCTCAGACACAGACATTGTTAAAGATCTGATGAGAGTTCATTATGATGCAATTGACAAAGAAATTTGGTTATTTCTGTGACACATAACATTTCAAGTAATCAGAATATTAAGTGATGGCCTTATACCAAAACATCAAATAACTTTAGGACTTGAATATATATTTGGGCAGTTACAACATTTACCTGTGCAATACAACCTAAGGTTTACCATTGTATGACAGTGCTTTTCCAAGTAACTTAGCATCCCAAATAAAAGGGCCTAATTGGTAAAAAAAAAAAAAAAAAAAAAAAAAAAAAAGACTTCATTTACCATTTAAATCCTGGGAAGTTTGTTAAAACCTTAGGAAGTTATAAGTACATCCCAAATAGGATTACAGATCATTACAAATCTTAAAACTTTATTTATTCTATCAAGGTGAAAATAAAAGATCCTAATGGTGAATGTATAGCATTATATAGTTGTTACCAAAACCTAGCTCCTTTAACATTGAGAAGTTTTAACTAAGTAATCAAAGACCTGATAAAGATACAACCTAAAACTTTGGTTTTCCTGGAAGACAAACCTTTGTTTGCATTGTTTTATCAAGAGCAGATCAACAGTCCAAGAAAACTTTGTCATTTGAGTGAGAAAAGCAGAATTTCAACCTTATACCAGTGTACTTGTAAAATTCCATTCATCTCAACCTTAGTCCATCCTGAGCACACATAAAATTCCTTTCCAAAGATTTCCCTTCATGAACCTTCTACAACTTTGCTTTGCCTTCAAACTTTGTCCCAAAGCCATTTCTCTCCAAATAACCAGTCTCATTTAGGACAAAATTACTTTCTTCTACCCTCAACAAAAATGTATTTCCATTCCTTATATCTTTCTTAACATACCTTCTACTTTCCTACATACAGGGTTGCTTTCTTTATTTCCATCAGTCTTAAGTACACTTAGCAGAATTTTAACTCTTAGGAAACCTTCGTCTTCAATTGAGGACTTAGTAACCAACCATCAGAATTTTTTTAGATGGTAAATTCATGAACCAATTAAGTACAAAGCATGTTTTCCAATAGGTTCAAATAGCCTTAATTTCTCTGCAATAAGAAGTTAAAAACACAAACCTATGTTCAGTAATCAAAGCTTTAGCAATTCATTCTATTTGGAAAAGACCTATATGTCCAAAGGGGTGCACTTTACTTTTTGACCTTGAGGATGGGAGGAGGAACCAATGGTGCCTGAAGCACTGAGGGGGATACAGGACCCAGTTATGTAGACCACATCCAAGTTGGTGCAGAAACAGCAGGCGGAGGGGAAGGCAGAAGAGGCAAGGTGCCAGTAGAAGGCAGAGAAGGAAAACCTAATTCAAAACCTTAACTCAGACAGAGGAGCAGACGCCATGTTTTTTCCACCAAAGTGGAAATATGGAGTCCACATCAGGCAAGAGAAGGCCGGGAATTTCCCCGAAACAAATGGAGTTTCAGCAACTGCTTAAGCTGCTCTACCAAATTAACTGAATCCAAGAAGAGGGTCATGGAGAACCAGAGATTTATAGCCCTTCAGTCAGAAGCACAGGTAACATCCTAGGCTTGCTTTTGGCATCTGAAAGGGGGGGGGGGGGGAAGTCCTGTGGGACTGAGCCCATAGTCTGGGGAATCTGATGATGTCTCTGGGTAGAGAATGTCTGAATTGAGTTGAGCTATAGGACACCCAGCTGGTGTCAGATAATTGCTTGTATGTATGGAGGGAAAACCCACACATGGAAATTGGGTGCAGAAGCTATCTTTAGAAAAACATCAAATATCTTAAAAAAAATTTTTTTTAAATGTTTACTAACTTCTGAGAGAGAGAGAGAGAGAGAGAGAGAGAGAGAAAGAACACGAGTAGGGGACGCGCATATAGGCCTGAGGCAGGGCTCGAACCCACAAACTGCGAGATCATGACCTGAACCAAAGCCGGACGCTTAACCGACTCAGCCACCCAGGTGCCCCAAAACATCAAATATCCTAATACTATTTTCAATTCTTTCCTAAGGGAAAAGAAAAAAGGAGTAGGGAAATAACACAATTTGTTCCTAATACGTGTATATTTATTTATTTGTTTGTTTATTTTGAGAGAGAGAAAAAAACAGCGGGGGAGGGGATGGGGAAGTGGGCTCCATGCTGACAGCAGAAATCCTGACACAGGATTCATGACATGAATCGTGAGATCATGACCTGAGCTGAAGTTGGAGGCTTAACTGACTCAGTCACCCAGGCACCCCGTATATAACTTTATTTAAAGCAGATACAAAAAAATAATGAAGCAGACACAGATGATAATACCATCACAGAACAAGAGCGGTAATCCAAAGGCTCTCCAACCGCTGGCACCATGAAACTTGCCTTTGAGCACACATTGCAGTCAAAGATCCAGAACTTAGCAGGAACCAAACTTTTGCTTTTTTGAAGCAAATTTAGCCAAAAGTTCTGTAGACACAAAACAATCCTAATAGTAAAAACTGGAATCATCAAAAACTAAATGTATAATTTGATTTTTTTAAAAAGACCTATCCCTTAACTCTCTGGACAAAGGAAACGATTCTGGGTTTTTAAGTTCTTCATATAGGACCTCCTTGGAGGAAATCTTCTTTGGGCACTGTGCAGGAATCCACTTCTGAGAGAAGCCCAGAATCATGGGACTCCTCAGCTTGCCCAGTTGGAGCAGGGTAGCTCTGGGGTGCAGAAGCCTTGGTGCCAGACTACCTTCTTCAAATCCCAGAACTTCTACTTATAAACGATGTGACCTTTGTCAAAGTACTTATCCTCTCTATGCATCAGTTTTCTCCGTTATAAAATGGGGATAGTAGTAGTATTAGTCCCAGGTATAAAGCCCTTAAAAAGAGGATAAAATAAATCTATAATAAATATTAGCTAAGCTATTACCATCTGATTATAAAAAATGTATATGTGTGTGTATGTGTATCTTTAGGAAAAGAAAAAGACTTCATCTTTTTTGGAGAGGGGCTGGGACATGGATAACCAGATAATTTGCTAGTATAATTTTCTTCTGACTTGGAAAACCATTTAAAAGTGCATTTTGACATGTCATATATCAATAGCAGGCTCAACTTGCTTTGTCTCTGTCCAGAGATAGTACCAGGGAGAGAGATTTTAAGGAAGAAAACAGGACTTGGTGGGACTTAGTAAAAGAATGGAAAAACTATTATGGGGGCTACATAACTGAGAAAATGATAGTCTGTGGAAACTAAGGAAAGGTTATTTATCTGGAAGCAGGGTATACTTAAAAAGTATAGTGATATCCAGAGGAAAAAATGTTCAGAAACATGTAGCATTAGTACGACAGGACAAATGCACCCCATATGGCAGATTATTAAACTCAGGAAGGAGCAAGGACCAAGTTAGAGGACTGGTCAGAGTTCAGAGTTTAGAGGTTAAGTGTTCTGGACTAAAGAAACTCAGTTTTCCACATCAGTAGTAAGGTCTCCAGATATGGCTTCTTTACTCCTGCCTCTGTCAAAGATTCAGGGAGCATATAACCCTCTGCTGGGTTATTAGTAACCTGAGTCAGGCAGCAAAGCATTATGAGGCACCAACTGCATACCAGGCTCTGTACTGTGAAAAATAATAGACTTATTCCTTTGTTGCCCAATCTCTGCTTCTGGCCACTTTTTTGGCCATGAGGGAGGGAGGAAAATGTGTGTCTCTAATTTTCCATAACCAAAGCCCTTTCCTCTGCCACTCATACTAGGATTTTACTTTTAGGGTAAAGAGAAAACAAACAAACAAACAAACAAACAAACCCCAAAAGGCTATGTCAGAGACAGCAGTAGAAAGAGGATCAATTGACAGCTACTATTTCAACTGAAGAACACAGATTATTTCAGACCCCCAGTACTCCACTCCCTACTCCACAAAGAAGACACAAGAATGAGGCACAACACCTCTGCAGCAAAATCACATTGATTTTGGAGCTTTCTTTAATTTTTAATTTTTTTAATGTTTATTTTTGAGAGAGAGAGAAAGTACAGGGGAGGGACGGGGGTGGGGCGGAGAGGATCTGAAGTGGGCTCCATGCTGACACAGAGAGCCCAGTGTGGGGCTGGAGCTCATGAACTGTGAGATCACAACCTGAGCACAAGTTGGATGCTCAACCAACTGAGCCGCCCAGGCGCCCCTGGAACTTTTATCTTCCATAAAAAGTAACACTCCAGAAATGACAGACTAGTAGATTCTTACTTCTAAACAGACCACTTCTTGAGATGAAAAAAAATTTAAAGATGTTTCTTCAACTGTGTCTTTTGAAAGCTTGGCTCAAGACATCCTTCCAGCAGTTTTCTTACTCAATTCCTTTATCTTTCAGCTCTTGTTTAACACGTTTCAAATAACCAGGATCAGGGTAGCCAAACCTGCAGAAGGAAAAAGCCCTTTAGCTTCTTCACAAATGGTCTTAAGAAATCTGTACAGTAGATTCCTGGCATTAACATTCAGTGTTGCAAACATGAAAACAATCTTAAAGACAGATGACTTATAATCACTTGTAAGTGTGTAGAGGTGAGTCATTTAGCTGGTAAGTGAGCCTAGCTATCTGCCCAGGATCTGCCTTCCAACAAGATGTTTTCATTTTCAGCTCATTGGTAAGCAGTCACTTTCCTAAAGTCATACTATACTACATTTTTATGGAGAATAATAATTTTCTACAGGAGAATTTCAAATTTTCAAAAGTCTCAGGATGCATTCTTTTTTTTAAAGTTCTTTTTTATGTTTATTTTTGAGAGAGGGATAGAGTGTGAGTGGATGGGGGGGGGCAAACACACACACACACACACACACACACACACACACACAGAATCCAAAGTAGGCTCCAGGCCCCAAGCTGCCAGCACAGAGTTACTAGCACAAAGCCCGATGCGGGGCTCGAACCCATGAGGAAACTGGACAGCTATATGGAAAAGAATAAAACTGGACCACTTTCTTACACCATACCCCAAAATAAATTCAAAATGGATTGAAGACCTAAACATAAGACTTGAAACCAAAAAATTTCTGAAAGAAAACATAGGTAGTAATCTCTTGGACGTTGGTCTTAGCAACTTTCTTCTGGATATGCTCAGGCAAGAGAAACAAAAGCAAAACTGAACTGTTGGGATTACAGCAAAATAAAAAGTTTTTGCAATAAAACAAAAAGGCAAAATAGTGAATGGGAGATGATACTTAAAAATGATAAATCTGATAAGAGATTAACATCCAAAATACATAAAGAACTTATTACAATTCAACACCAAAAAAACCCACACAAATAACCTGATTTAAAAATGGGCAGGGGACCTGAATACACATTTTTCCAGAGATATATAGATGGCCAACAGACACACAAAAAGGCACTTAACATCACTAATCATCAGGGAAATGCAAATCAAAACCACAGTGAAATATCACCTCACAGTTGTCAGAATGACTAGTATCTAAAAAAACAAGAAACAAAGTGTTGACAATGATGTACAAAAAAGGGAGCCCAACAGGTGGGAATGTGAACCGGTGCAGGCATGATGGAAAACAGTATGGAGGTTCCTCAAAAAGTCAAAAATAGAAATACCATATGATCCAGTAATTCCACTGCTGGGTATTTACCCAAAGAATACAAAAACATTAGTTTGAAAAGATATATGCACCCTATGTTTATTGCAGCATTATTTATGATAGCCAAGATATGAAAGTGACCTAAGTATCTATAGATAAATGGGCAAAGAATATGTGATATGTATCTATATCTATCTATATGTATATACACTCTATAGCTATGTAATAGAATATTACTCAGCCATAAAAAAGGATGAAATCTGCGGCACCTGGGTGGCTCAGTTGGTTGAGCACCCGGCTTTGGCTCAGGTCATGATCTCACAGTTTGTGAGTTCAAGCCCCACATCGGGCTTGCTTATGTCAGCACACAGCCCTCTTTGATCCTCTCCCTCTCTCTTTGCCCCTCCCCCACTTGAGCTCTCTCTCTCTCTCTCTCTCTCTCAAAAATAAATAAATATTAAAAAATTTTAAAAAAGGATGAAATCTTGCCATTTGCAACAACACAGATAGACCTAGAGATGATTATGCTGGGTGAAATAAGTTAGAGAAAGACAAATACGCCATATGACTTCACTTACACGTCAGATCTAAAATACAACACACACACACACACACACACACACACACACAGAAACAGTGTCACAAATACAGAGAACAAATTGGTGGTTGCTGGAGTAAGGGAGGCTGCTGGTTGGGGGAGATAGGCAAAAGAGGTGAAAGGGACTAAAAGGTACAAACTTCCAATTGTAAAATAAATTAAGTCACAGGGATGAAAAAAATACAGGGAATATAGTCAGGATATTATAAATATTACGTCTATAATGTATATAATATACATTATATTATGTATATAATATATATATTGTATATATATGTAGTTATTATATTATAATAATATAATATATAATAATATATATTACAGAATTATTATATTCTGTAAAATCAGAATATAATAACAACTTTGTATGGTGATAGTAACTAACTACACTTGTGGTAAGCACCACCTAATGTACACAATTGTGGAATCAACAGCTGCACACCTGAAACTAATATAACATTGTATATCAACTATACTTCAAAAAAAGACTTTATTGTATCCAATCCCACTGCTATACAGTCTCCTTATAGCCACATCCTCAAATTGCCATATTTTATAACCTCTAAATCCTATTTAGCAATCATTATGTTTCAGAAGGTTCTCACTTTTGCGGGCCCCCAAAACGGGATGTTTTGTGGTGGATGTCATTCCATGTAATGACATCTGAGATTCCTAATACTCGAGACTCCCCCACCGTAAAAATCAGCTTTTGGTTAAAGGCCCTACGAAGCAGTCTCAAAACTTCAATTCCTTCCTCATTATTGGGCAGGTATGCTGTTCGTTGTATTCCAGAGTATGCCTTTCCTGGGTTTGGGTGCTTTTCCTGTATGAAGACAAGAAAATATCACCTGAAAACACTCCCATGTCTAAATTTTACTCTACAGATAGACATGCTCATTTGTAGATAAGGAAAATCAAAAACAAACAAAATATTAAAGGTTTGTGCATATTCCCAATAATTCATGTATCTCCTCTCTCCCTACACTCATGCTGGAAACACTATTCATCTTCTGATTTGCACCATTCTAACACATAATCACCACTCACTCTTTCTCTGCCTTAATAGACACAAAAGATACCTAAGTTATAAGCAAACATTGCTACCTTTATCACTATTTAAAGCCCTTGCATATATAACCATGAAAATAATACCCTGGGAAATCCAGTAATTGGCAAGAGAACAGTCTCTTGCTCTGTAATTCTGGAACATACTGGATAGAAACCCATGTACCTCAAGAAACACTTACTGTTTGAATGCCTCCTTTCATGTTATAATTAATCACAATGGAGCCACAGGATTCATAACCTGGAAGTGAGTCTCCTAGGACAGTGACAGTCATGGTTCCCTCTGGCTGATTGCCTTTCTGGATACCATAGGAAGTCTGGCACACAGGACAGACCGGTTTATAGGCCATGGCTTTGTTGATACAAGGGGAGCAGAATGCGTGCTTGCACTTGGGTAGCACTTCTTTGTTACTAATCATGTCCATGCAGATGCTACATATGTCCTCTTCCTTGTCCATGCCTGACGCCCCAGAACCGGCAGAGTGCTGGAATGTGGGTGAAGCTGTTTTTGAATCATTACTGTCATTGTCCATGGATGTTTCATGGTCCTCATTCCATTTGTCTCCAGCTAATGGGGACATCCCCACTTTTTTAAAGATATACTGCTTTGCCTTTGCAAGGTGATCTGGCAATCCAATCAAAGTCATTGACTCTTGATTCAGTACAAAGTGTACATTTGGATGCTTTTTCCTAAAGCCATCAGCAAACTTGGTCCCATGTAAGTGCATTCTCTCTTTGCCCAAAGGTTTCAGCGAAAGAACTTCTCTCATCACCTGACATGACACATGTTGACAGACATCAATGAAACTTGCATAAGCATGGGCAGACAGATCTAATTCCTTGTCCTTAGGTTCAAATAGGATGCAGGTTTTCTCAGTGTTTCCTGAAACCTTACATTGAGTGTCATACTTTTTTTCTATCTTTGGTATCTCCTGGAGTATTTCAGCTTCTAAAAGCTTATACTGAAAAGTATCAACTTCAATTCCATTCATCATGCTTCTGGGAGTTGATATTTTCACAGGTCCCATGACAAGACTTTCAGAGTCTTTCAGAGCAAAAAAACATCTGGCAGCTGAAATGTCATCTTGGGTCCCAAGGAGAGTTAATTCTCCTCCTTTCTCCTTTATAAGGAGCTTTGTAAACCGATGACTCAATTCCTGTTTGATTTTATTTGCCTGCTTACTGTCTGCGAAAGCAACACATTGTTGCTCCAGAAGTCCTACAGTTTTCTGAAATTCACTGACAAAAACCTCCTGAGCTGCTCTGAGGTCACCTGGTTGATTCGAGGTGAAGTCTAAATAGACTATGTTCGAACTCTGCTGGATTATTATTTTTACACCAAATCTGTTCTGTATTGAGTCCATTTTATCAGGATAGATAAATTGGAAGTATTCAAAGAAAGGCAAGGGAATTTCAAAATGGCCACTTTTTTCTTCTGCCCTGTTTTTTGGTTCAGGGGAATAAGGGCAGCCGTTCTGGTGCTGATGGACTGGCTCCTTCTCTGTTGTCAAAGAGGAAGATTCATGTTTCTGCCCCCTTTCCCGGAGTTGCTTATTCAAGAAGTGATGTATTTTTTCAATATCTCCGAAAGTACCACACACCTTCTCAATTCCATTGTGCCCTTCCATCTTTTTGATGTTGGGGCAGATGGTGGTTATGTGTTCCCTCTGCTCTTTAGAGAAGAGGTCACAGTTCAGGTCAGCTGTGACACTAAGAAAGATCTGAAATTTTAAAAGGAACAAAAAAAATCTCTCAGACATCAGCTCAACAGTCTCCTGTCAGGACAGTGTCTAGAGACCAGACAAATAGCTATTATGTCTTTCCTTAGCAGAGAGGGTGACTTCTTTCAAACCCTTTTTGCGGAGGATGCCGTATGCTACAGCCCAGAGGTTCTCAGCTCTGTCTGCACATTAGAATCACCTGGGGAATGAAAACAAAGCAAAAGAAAAACAAACAAACAAACAAACAAACAAACAAGCCAAGGACCAGGTCCATCTCCAGAGAGTCTGATGTAACTGTAGAGCCTGGGCACGAGGCGTATTTAACAAGTGAAGTGGACAAGAATTCCAGATTCTAGAGCCTCCCACTCTCTCCGCTATTGGGGAATGGAGTGAAGGGAAGGTACTTCTGCTCTCGGGCCAGCAGCTGTGGTTCTCACAAGAGTCTGTGAGCTTGGAAGGGAGTCGTAAATCTGAAAAGGATGTTTTTTCCTATTCTTTTTTTTCCTATTCAGTTTTTTCACTTCTTCAATTCCCCTCCTTTTTAAAAACAGAAACAAAAACAAAAATTAAACACCTAACTGCATGCAGTATTGCTGGGCCCTCTAAATCCTGTCCTTTGAGAAGCTCTAATATAGGACAAAAAAAACAGCAGTTAAGCTAAAAAGGACAGAGGTAAATTGAATGTAATCGAAAAGCCAGATTTCTATGATCTGCTCCCCTCAAGGTTTTTGCATGTGCTATTTCCTCCACATGTAACATCCTTCCTCCAGATCTTCTTTCAAATGTTTCTCTGAATGCGGCCACTTCTTACACCTCCATCAGGACCACCCAGACTCCAAGCCACTGTCATCTTGCTCCTGGCCTGCTGCAAGCCCTCCTAACTGGGCTCTCACCTCCTGCTTCTGCTCTGGCCCCTTCTGAGGACACTCAGTCCTCCACACAGCAACCGTTACATTACATTTAGAAATGTAAATCAGATCACCCTACTCCCCTGGTTCAAAATGATTGATCAGATGAATCCCCTAATATTGAAGTTAAAATCCAAAGTCCCTACCTTCATCCCCCCAAAACCTGACTTCTGGCTACTTCTCCAAATTCCTTTCCTGTCACTCTCTTCCTTGCCCACTGCCTTTTAGTCACACCTGTCTCCCTCCTTGAAGCCTTGGGGTTGAGGATAGAAGCTCCTGTCTCAGTACCTTTGCACTTGTGCTTCCCTCTGCCTCAGACATTCTTACCTCACTTAGTTAGCTCCCTTACTTCATTCATGTCTCTACTCAGACACTATCTCATTTGAGAGGTTTTTTCCTGATATCTTATTTACAACAGTGGTCTCCAGATCCTGTGACAGTGCCTGGCACACAGCAGGCAGTTGATATTGATTGGTTGAATGACTGCATGGCTGGCTCCTTCTCATCACTCAAGTCTCAGGCCAAACGTCATCTCCTCAGAGAAACTGTCTCTGACTTCTGGTCAGAAGCAGCACCACTCCCTTCCCCTTCCTCACCCTGGCCCTGTCACCCTCTAAGGCAAAATCCTATTATATTTTCTTCATAGCACATATCACTGCCTGGAATTATTTTACTTATCTTGTTTACTTGCTTCTTGTCTTTCTTTGTACCTCCCCACCCAGCAGGGACCTTGTCTAGTGTGCTCACTTCTATGCCCCAAGGCCTAAAAGAGTACCCGCCTCCAAGTAAGTCTTCAGCAAGTGGTGGTTGGATCAATAATGAAAGATATGGTGAATGGAGAAGAAGGTGCAAGAACATACCCACCTCCTTCTTTCAGTCCTCACCTTTTGGACACAGGAATCCACGGCATTAGGAATATGTTCTTTGTTTGGATGCCTCTCACCAGAAGCATCTTGTGACTGTGCCAGCGAAGATGTTCTGGGTCTTGCATTCTTCTCTGTTGGATTCTCAGTGGGCTCCAGAAAAACAGTCACAAGTTTGTTGTCAACCATAATTTGATGCTTTTCTTTCTTCAAGACTCTCTCTTTAGCTTCAATGGAAACATTTAACACATACATACACATGGGAAAGGCTTCAAATAAACCTCTTATTCGTGCATCTGTACCCTGCCCCAGCAGCTTCCCAGGAAGGCTGCTCCCTGCATCCTGGAATGGTGGACTGATGACAGGGCATCTGTGCAGGAGCTATTCAAACTCTAACGGGGGAAGCTGTAGAAATGAAAGCTCATGATAATGGAATACAGTCTACTCTTTAAAAGTCGCGTTTCTGAAAATGTCTCCAACTTCCCATTTTAATGATATGGAATAATATTCATTATATAAAGTTAAGTGAAAAGAGCAAGAATCAAAAATAGAATTCCTAAATGACAAGAGTTTACAGGTATCTAGGGGAGGGAAAGGTGTTCTTCCCAGAGCTAAGAAATTTGAGTCAGGATGAGGATACTGGAAAGCATCAACTTTAAAATGCAGTCTGATCAGGGGCCCCTGGGTGGTTTACTTGGTTAAGCATCTGACTCTTGGTTTTGGCTCATGTCATGATCTCACGGTTTCGTGAGTTCGAGCCCTACATCGGGATCTGTGCTGACAGCACGGAGCCTGCTTGGGATTCTCTCTCTCCCCTTCCTCTGCCCCTCCCTCTGCCCCTCCCCTGCTCATGTTGTCTCTCTCATAAATTAATTGATTAATTAAAAAAAATGCGGTCAGATCAGATCACCAACCAACTGGGCACTACTGGGCTCTCGTCTCCCTGTTGGGTTGCATCTTTGGGCAGCAAGAGGCCCTCCCCCACCATTCCTCTCCCCACCAGACAGTGTGTAGCAAGCAAAACGGAGTCTCTTATGTCAAACAGGGGCCTGGGTCAAGCAATGACACAAGTAGTTAAAGGTACTGCAGCTAAGAGACATCGCTGGGCCCAGCATCAGCTGACACCCCAGAACTGATAACAAGCAGAAGCAGAGGAGGTCGGCAGGGGCCCAAGACCAATTAAATCCCTTTAAAAAGCAGGAGGGGATTTTTGCAGCAAACTGTCAGACTCTTCAGACATGACCTCTCTATGTCGGACCACTTAAAAAAAAGGCAGCTGCAGAGGAAGGTCCTGCCCGACTGATCTACGAAGAGAGCTGAGATCCTTCACCGCTTGAAAATAATAAGCAGTAAGTGCTGAGAGCTGACCCCAACGAGAGAGAGGCCTTATCTCAACTGCGCGCTCACAGACTGATTTCACCTTTGGTTCGTTAACTTCCTACACCCTTCTGTTACTTTGCTGTGTGGCTCGTCTTCTGTCCCGCCCCGTGTGCTGTGTAAGAAGTGAAGTTTAATCACATGGTGAAATGTCACTGAGTGTGGAATCCTGAACCTGCTTTATAATTGTGGTCAACTTTGCTATATATATGCCGAATAAAGCTGACCCTTTGTGGAAAGACACAATTCCTGTGTGCACCTTCACCCCGTGCTCACGACCCGGTGCTGTGCTTTCTCCCGCCCTCTGTCTCCTACGTCACCTTGACCTGGGTCTGCTTGGAATCCCTCAGGGCCGGGTCCCTTTGCACCCGCAGCGGCCCGATGCTCACCTTCCCTTTCCATGAACGTCACCTGGAAGGTGACCTGGTCCCTGGGGTCGAGGGGCTGGACGGTGCACTCCCCGCCGCCAGAGTTCTGGCTCTGGAAGTAGATTCCCAGCTTCAAGCGTGTTCGGGGGCTGGACTCGGACACCCGCACCAGCAGCGGGGACGGAGAACGGAGGGTCGAGGCCATGGCTCTCGGCGTCGTCGGGCTCCGGGGGCGCGTCTAGGCCGGGGCGCGAGCGCGCCGCGCCCCGCCGGCCTGGGCCGCAAAGTTTCAGTTTCGCTTTTCCGGAAACCCCTCCCCGTTTCTGCAGAGTCGTTCCCCCTCCTCTCTGGGCCGCCCTCCCTGCTGTGGCCCGCCCGCCGGGTAAGTAGGTCCAAGCCCCCCAGCCCCTGACCCGCCGCCGGCCTGGGGTCGGGGGGCGCTGCCGCTTCTCTCCTGCGGGCTCGGGCGTGGTGGGGGTGGGGGTGGGGGTTCCCAGGGCCCTGCGTCCCCTTGTGAGGATGGGGACGGCGCAGGGCTCTACGTCAAACTAAGTTTCTCCTGTGTTTATGATTCCATTTATTAACTCTTCTTGTTGTTACTATTATTTGCGGCGAAAATGTAATTCACATTGTGAATTCGGGTAAAACGTACCTACATTTCTTTTAAAATTTGAATTTGTTTACCTGCATTATGACATGTCAGCAGTTCTCTCCCTCCAACTCTATCCTTTAGAGTGGCCCTTGGGACTTGTGTACCCTGAGGCCTCGATTTGGCTAACAGTACCGACCTGGGTAACGTCCTGCATACCAAGGAATAAAGATAAGAGCAGAGGCCCTGACCTCAGGAGCTGGGAAAGGAAGGTGGACTTGTGAATAAAGAAGCAAAATCTTTTGGAGGCCTCCAAGAGTAAGTTGGAAGCAGAATCTTAATTAAGAGTGAGGGGTGGGGAGCATCTGAGGCACTAGGATCCCTGGGTCTGAAGCACAGAGGGAGGAGGGGCACTTGGTCTTGGAGGAGGTGACATGGGACAGAGGAAGTGTCTGGGTCAATGCCGACCAATAGAAATAGGATAGGAGGTGTGTAGGTAATTTTAAGTTTTTTTAGTACCCATATTTTTAAAAGTATATGCTCATTGATCAGTTAACACCTGTGTCAATTGACCTCAGTACAAAGTTGTTCTTTACAGCCTTTATTACAATAGCAGAAGATTGGGAACTCCTTAACTATCCATAAATAGGGAGACCTAGAAGTTTAATAGCTTATAGTGCATCTATACAATAGAATGTAAAAAGCAGCAAAAAGAATGAAGAAACCCTTTATGTGGTAACATGGAAAGATCTCAAAGATACATGACATGAAAAAGGCAAAATGCAGAAGAATGTGTAAAAGATGCTACCTTGTGTGTAAAAATGCCTCTGAAAGGATCCAGGACAAGCTAATAACATTGATTGCATCTGGGAAGGAAGCTTAGGGGTACAAGAGGGAGACTTTTAAATTTGTTGTAAATGTGAACCAGTAAATATTATACCTGCTCAAACAATAAAATGTAAACTTGAATACATTTCAATCTTTATTTTCTTTAAGGTTATTTATTTATTTTGAGAGAGAGAGAGATTGCACACGCACGCACAGGAGGGAGAGAATTGCAAGCAGGCTCTGTGCTGACAGCACAGAGCTTGATGTGGGGCTTGAACTCACGAACTGTGAGATCATGACCTGAGCTGATACCATGAGTTGGATGCTTAAAGCTTAACTGACTGAGCCACCCAGGAGCCCCTACATGTCAATCTTTAAAAAGAATGTATTGCCTCAAAGCAACAGGCTCTGAGGCCCTGAAATGAAATTTTGTCAGTGGGCAAGGAGAGTAGGGGCAAATGTGAAAGTAATTTAGGTGGTCAGGACCCAGTGATGGGTTGAATATGGCACAATGGAGAAGATTCTAGATTTCTGATTTGAGTGGGAAAATGGTATATCACTTATTGTACTGTGGAATCCAGGAGATAATGTGTGGATTTTGGAGTGGCTGGTGAGAACAGTAGGGGTTAGGGAGTAGGGAGGGAGAGATTATGGGTCCAGTTTTGCAGAGGCTGTGTGTGAGGGGACTATGGGACATCCAGGTGAAGTTGAAAATTGAGGATCAGGAGAAGCATAGCCTAGAGATAGGTATGGAAGTCATATTTGTGACTGGTGAGTTGGAGCCTTGAGAGTGGACGAGATCACCCTTGGAGAGTGGGTCGAATGAGCTGAGAAGCACCGGTCAGACAGATTTCTGGGGCATTCAATTAAGGAGTAGACCATGGAAGTGAATCCAGGCAAAAGGCCTGTAAAGGCAAGGTGAGAGGTAACAAAAGAACCCAGGGAAGTTGGCATAGGAGAAGCCAAGAAGGCAGAGTTTCAGGAATCAAAGAATGAAATGCTATAGAGAACCGTCAAGTAAAGATTAAAACAAAAGATAGACTGCTGAGATTAACCATATGGAGGAGTGCTGGGGTGAGATGGAGAGCCAGACTACAGTGTGCTGAGCGTGCAGATGGACAAGAGGAGAGTCAGCTCCTTCATACTACCCATGGAGAGAAAGAATAGGAACCATTGATGGAAAATCGGGAAGGCATTTGTTCTAACTGTTGTTTTTAAATTGGAAGAGACTGAATGGGGCAATATGTTCCTTGTTTCTAATTTCTTTGGGCTTAAGTGAACCCCACTCCCACTGCCAAGTCTATCCCTAGGTCTTCAAGGAAAATCCCTAGATCTGAAGGAAAAACAAGTACAACAGCATCTAAAGCAAAAGCCCACTGGAAGCCCATAGCCAAGCAGACACTGAAGCCATCCTTCTTTTGTGAAAACAGCAGTGCCCTCTAAAGGCAGAAATGTATCTTGTCGTTGCATTTTGGGATTCTATTGGACTTGCTGCTTTTCCTGATTCTTAAGAATGATTAGTGCTCTGTGGAGGGGGGTGGGGGGGGTGGGCGCCTGGGTGGCTCAGTTGGTTAAGCATCCAACTTCCACTCAGGTCATGCTCTCATGGTTTGTAAGTTTGAGCCCCACGTTGGGCTGTGTGCTGACAGCTCAGAGCCTGGAGCCTGCTTCGGATTCTGTGTCTTTCTCTCTCTCTCTCTGTCCCTCGCCTGGCTCATGCTCTCTCGCTCTCTCACTCTCATAAATAAATCAGTAAATCAATAAATCAATAAAAGAATGATAGTGCTGTGCTGCTGTCGATAGTGCAACAAAAGTTTTCTGCAACAGAGGCATTAGAAATCATTTCAGAGGCCTGAAGGCAACTATGTGGGCAACAAAGGTGAGCAACTGTATCTTCAAGCATTGCCATCATCATTCTCCTAAAACTTGCTAGTCTTTAATTCCTCCCTATTAGAGGGACAATTTTTAAGATACATTTTTTGAGAGTTTCTGATTTTTATCCAGAATATCCCCCCCCTTTTTTTTAAGTCTTATTTGTTTTGAGAGAGACCACAAGTGGGTGAGGGGCAGAGAGTGAGAGAATCCCAGGCAGGCTCCATCCTGCCAGCACGGAGCCCAAGGCAGGGCTCCATCCCAGGACTGTGAGATCATGACCTGAGCCAAAATCCAAGAGTCAGCCAGCCGCTCATCTGAATGAGTCACCCAGGCGCCCCTGACATTCCGCTTTGTACTTTGATCAAGGATATTTATCACAAACTTAGTAACGCACACTCTTCACTGGCACAAGCACAATTTCTTCTTTCTTCAGATACCCTTCAGGCGTCTTCATGCACTCGTAAGTCCGGTTTTTCCTCTTTTTTTTTTCTTTTGAATGCAGTGCTCAATCCTACCTCTTGGTTTCATCCTCCTCTCCTAGATATGTAAAAGCTTGCTCCATGTTTCAAGGCCTGGCTCTGCCCTTGCCTCTTCCCATAAAGGTTTCCCTGCTGTTGTCCACATAGCTCTTTTCTTTCTCTGAACTACGGGGAAGGTTTCAACTGGAACCTCTCTGTGAAGGATAGAAGGCGAACAGCAACAACAGCAGCAGAAACAATGTGTGCTTCTTCACCAATGAAATTAAAAACTACTCAAGATCAGAAATCATATTTAGTCTTCCTATGGTGTATTTTTACCAAATTCCCTGAGAAACTAGTCCATGCTTATTTCATCGTTTCTATTCATTCCTAGAAGCAGGCAACCATATTTGGGAATGACAAGTTTATGCTTGGAAACACAAAACAGAGTATAAACGGTTAAAGATCCCAGGGGCCTAGAGGATGGACTTTTCCAAGGTAGAAAGTGTAAGTATCTACACATGATGAACTTTGATCAGCACATGAATAGTTTTCCCTGTAACAGAATCCTGGGGTCTTTAGTTCTACTTGGCATTCTTCTTTGGTTTTAATAGCCCAATGAAAGTTTTTACCTTGCACCATGTGAGAGATGGGCAATCAAGAATGAGCTAATGTAAGCAACAGAGTCAACATGAGAATGGGCGTGGTTTGCTTGTTTGTTTGTTTGTTTGCTTTTTAGACAAACGGAGCTCAACGGGGCTTGAACTCCTGACTCTGAGATCAAGACCTGAGCTGAGATCAAGAGTCAGACACTTAACCCACTGAGCCACCCAGGTGCCCCAAGTATGGGTGATTTTTTAAAAAATGTCATCTCAGTATCGTTTTGATTCTATCTCCTCATTCAGCAATTCTGCCTTTGCAGGATGAGTTGGGGAAGATAGGAGAGGACTGAAAATCAGAGAATAGAGAAAAGGCACCTCATGTGTTTAAACTGAAAATTCTATGTTCAGGCTTGTGTCCTGAAATAAACCATTGAAAGTAGGTTCTTACTGGTAGATGGAGAGGTGTAGCTGATGAGGTTCATGTGCCCATGTCTCCTGTTTTTGTCTAGTGAAACCCCGCAAACCTTTGGAGATTGGAGGCCTCTCTGGGAGTTTGGGGTCATTTTGGTTTGTGACCTTTGGACCTTTTCATGTGTTAATCTCCAACCCTTTATCTCACCCTGAATTAGAAGTTCATTGGCCTTCAGGGAAGTAGGGTAGGGTCAGTGTTTTCTGGGACATTTAGTATTTCAAGTATATCAGGTACACAGATTAAACAAACACGAGTTCCCCTTCCCCCTCAAACTTAGTGCTTTTTGTGGGGTTTTTGTTGCTATGTATTTATTAGGCTGTAATTGTTATCAGTAATTCTGTAGTCGTTCATTTGCAATTTTTTAAAAACCATTTTATTTATCACAGGGTCCTGGAGCAGTGGCTTACAGTGAGAAATCAGGTAGGATCACCTCACTCTTGTTTCGGCGGATCTCTGCTTAGGCCTTTCCTCCTTGGAGAAAGGGGAATCTAGAAGCAGAATGTGTCCTCCCTCCCCAGGTGCTCAGGTGTGAGAGGACATCATGGTGACCCAGCACATTCCTCAGAAGGGAGACTGCTTCAGGGGCAGTGTGACACCAGCAGGCGTATTCTCTTAGTGCTCCCGTTGATCTTTTGCTTTGCCCACCAGATGTGAGACTCTTCTGACCACAGCCCCAGAGCTGATAGTGGCCAGAAGTGACCCACTGATTGTCCTTGTGCTTAGCAAGTTGTATGAGCCGAATGGAACCTGCCTAATCACAGGAGTGGCCCACGTGAGATTTTTGACCAAAGCACAGGCCAACTTGATTTGACTATTCATATGCTGCCACCAGAGACTGGGGCCACCAGAGATCTTTCTAGGTGGCTCAGATTAAAAATGGGAGTTGAAGTAAAATGTAATTACTTACTATTTTATCTGTTTTGTGACACACATTTTTTCACATCTCTGAAATAGGGTTACTCCCTAACGGTCTGTAGAGTGCCTTGGCTTAACTGGCATCGTTGTTTCCTCTCTCAGTGGCATGTGATAATGATGGCTTAGGCTTCATGAAATACAGTGTCACAGGTTGGTTTCTCCAGGAAGCAGAGACTGAGATGGAGTTAGGGGTACACAAGGTTTATTGTGAAAGGAAAAGAAAAGAAACCAGACTGGGTGGTGGAGACTGTGATGAAAACCTGGCAGAGCTCTGCCAGCCTGAAAGTACCCATTACAGAAGCGCTATGTTGAACGTGAATGACGGGGCTCAGCCGTTGATGGGTGCCACCCTGAGGATGCTGTGACCTTGGCTGGAAAGCTGACATGGACCCTGAGGGACGACTAGCAACTGGAAGCTGTTACCTTACCCTATTCCTCCCTTCATAACTGCATTGAAGTTTGGGGGAGGGGGGGGTCCGAGCAGCACATCTTATCTGCCACATACAATAAAAATACTTCTTAGGTTTAATTCCACCAGAATTGTGCCATGAAAGTAGAGTATGATGAAGAATCATTTACTGTAGCACTATCAGTGCTCCACACACTTGCTGGACCGTGCCCCCACAGAAGCATTCTCAACCCGTGACTGATGGAAGTTGAATAAATATCAGGTTTTACCCCTCTGGTGGTAGAACTGAGACACATGATCTGCACTGCCCCCTAGTGAAGTGAAACTTCATTTGCTTTGTAACACACCCTGTATTCATTTCCTTCCTTGCAGGTCTTACTTCCTTTTCACTCCGCCCTCCTCATCCTCACCCACCCCTGGTGTTTTCTAGGGTCACCTCCCGAATAAACTTACACTCAAATCCTTATTTCAGAGCCTGCTTTAAAAGAACCCAAACTGAGACACTGACAAAAGCAAACAAGTTAGGAATAAAGCCTCCATATATATTTGACTCATAATTAGGTCCTTTCCCATACATAGGCCTTAAGCATGGGTTCCCAGAATCACCGTATTTACATAGATTTTAAGAATTCGGGAGTCCCCATGCACATAGTTTTCTCACCACCATCACTGTAACATACCATTTACTGAGTACTAACTGTGTGCCAGACACAAAACTAAGCACTTTATAGGTGACCTCTCATGAACAACTCTTGTATATCTGTGGCCTAGTTACATGTCTGGTTGAAAAGGAGAACCAGGAAGGGGGCGAGAGGAAGTTCATCTCTTTTGCATGTGGGAAGCTCAGTGTCCTGGTGTGAAATGGAATTACATCCTTTGCAAAGGAACCCTTGCTCATTTATTTTTTATTTTCTCTCCTTTTCCAGAGACTGCCACTCTTGAAGAAGGCTATGGTTGGCAAATTCCCATTGATCACAATGCCTTCACAATTTTAAAAAATAATGAGAGTCAGCTGTGTGAAGTCCTTCAGAATAAATTTGACTGTATCTGTACCCTCATCTCTCCATCCCCAGAAGGTAACAGTGAGTCTCTGCAAGTCTTCAGACAAATGCTCATTCCTGGGTTGGAGTTATCTGTTTGGAGGGATGACCTCACCAGACACACTGTTGATGCTGTGGTGAACGCAGCCAATGAAGAACTTATTCACGCGGGAGGCCTGGCCCAGGCCCTGGTGAATGCTGGAGGCCCTGAAATCCAAGAGGAGAGCCGAAGGTTTATTTCCAGATTTGGTAAAATACCAACTGGTAACATAGTTATCACAAGAGCAGGGAGACTTCCCTGCAAGTTAATTATCCATGCTGTTGGGCCCCGGTGGGTGGCAAAGGATCGTCAGAGATGTGTCTGTAAGCTGCAGAAGGCCATTAGAAATATTCTGAATTATGTCACCCTTACCGAGTCAGACGTTGAGACAGTAGCAATTCCAGCCCTGAGCTCTGGGATTTTCCAGTTCCCTCTGGACTTGTGTACACAGACCATTGTGGAAACTATCAGTTTTTATTTCCAAAGGAAGCAACTGGCTGGTAATTTGAAAGAAATTCACCTGGTAAGCAATGAGTACCCTACTGTTGTTGCCTTTAAAAATGCTTCAGAAGTAATCCTAGGGGTGAACAAGCCAGGATCCCGGGTGAATCAAGAAGCCACCCCACCTGTCAACACGATTATTGTAAACAATTTGACTCTCCAGATTGTCCAGGGCTACATTGAACAGCAGGAGGTAAGTCTTTGTTTCTGATCTCTTGCCCTGCCAAAGGAGATCCCTGATTACCTACCAAGTATTTTTTTTTTAATGTTTGTTTACTTATTTTGAGAGAGAGACAGGCAGGTATGGGGAGGACAAATGGGAGAGGGGCAGAGAGAGTGAGAGAGAGAATCCTGAGCAGCCTCTGCACTGTCAGTGTGGAGCCTGACTTGGGCTCAAATTCATGGGCTATGAGTTCATGGCCTAAGCCTAAATTGAGAGTTGGACACTTAACCAAATGAACCACTCAGGTATTTTTCTTAATACATACTATTTCAGATGCTGTTTAGAAAGCATCTTGTTAAGGCTAAGAGTATGAACTTCAGAGACAGTCCCTCTGGATTTGAATGCCAGCTGTGCCATTTGCTAACTGGGTGATCTGAATCGAGTTCATTTATCTTTTGGTCCTGGGTCTCCTCACCTGTAAAATGAGAATAATCATAGCACTTATATCTTAGAGCATGAATCAATACACATAAAATGTTTAGAGTAGAGCTTGGCACATGGTAACTATTTATGATTATTATTGTCATTATTCTTAGGTAGCACGAGGAAATGGAACAATCTTTGATTCCAAGGAACTTGAAATCTATTATACTTTTAAAAAATGTTTATTTATTTATTTTGAGGGGGAGAGAGTGTGAGTGGGGAAGGGGCAGAGAGAGAGGGAGAGAGAGAATCATAAGCAGGCTCCACACTTAGCACAGAGCCTGATGTGGGGGTCAATCTCACGACCGTGAGATCAGGACCTGAACGCATATCGAGAGTCAGATGCTTAACAGACTGAGTCACCCAGGCGCCCCTATTATCCTCTTTTTATCTAAGAAAAAAATTCTCTATTTGAAAAATCCCATTGGGGAAACAAACCATCTGAACATTTCTGAAGCAACCTATCACTATTAAACAAAAAAGTCTTAATACAAAATAAATTCTCAGTATTTAAGAGTATGTAAATTTGTGACAAGAATGTAGTAGACCAAGAAAGATTACTTCAGGACACATGGGTTTTGAATTTGATCTCAAGTTATGATGGGTATGAACTGATGAGAGTGGCAGCCTGGCTGCTTAGAATGACTTGATCAGAGAGACACAGAAGTGGTGACAGACTGAAAATAATGGACGAGACAAGTCAGGACTGGTCAGGACCAGTCAGGAGATCTGGGTGAAGCTGTAAGTTGTATACTTAGTATACTGCTCTGTGTCAGGGGTTGTGGAGAATACAGAGGGAAACTTAGCATTTAGCCAGGGCTCCTTGGGCACAAAAGTGAGGGCCCTGGCAAAGAGGAGAGAGAATCAGGGTAACCATGAACCTGGATATTTCTGGGTTAGTGAAGCTCCCCTGTTGGGCAGAGCACCTTAAGGATGGGGATCATGACTTGTTCATCTCTGTGGCCCCAGGGCCCAGTCTGGGCATGCATGCATCTAGGTGTTCAGCAAATTATTGATGAAAAAGTTAAGGGGCAGCAGGGAAGAGGAAGAGAAAGAATATAAGGCTATATTCTTTTTATTTCTGACCAGTGATGTCACACTTAAGTTTCTCCTATGGCCACAATCAAATAGACTTAATCATAAGTGAGAAAATACCCCAAATCGCCAGCAAGACAATTAGAGAAGAGGACTGAAGGGACCCACCCCACAAGATGAAACATTTATTCAATAAGTCATTAATATGCCACTTAAAAAAATTTTTTTAAGTTTATTTATTTTGAGAGAGACAGAGACAGTGTGAGCAGGGGAGGGGCAGAGAGCGCGAGGGGGAGAGAAAGAGAGAAACCCAAGCAGGCTCCGATTATCATGCAGAGCCCGACGCAGGGCTTGAACTCACGAAACGGTGAGATCATGACCTGAACTGGAACTGAGAGTCACATGCCTAACCGACTGAGCCACCCAGGTGCCCCATTAATATGCCACTTTAAAATTAAAGTGGAGGGGCGCCTGGGTGGCTCAGTCGGTTAAGCGTTTGACTTCAGCTCAGGTCATGATCTCACGGTTCATGAGTTTAAGCCCTGTGTCAGGCTCTGTGCTGACAGCTGGGAGCCTGGAGCCTGCTTCGGATTCTGTGTCTCCCTTGCTCTCTGCCTCTCCCCTGCTCACACTCTGTCTCTCTGTCTTTCACAAATAAATAAACATTAAAAAAAACTTTTTTAAAATTAAAGTGGAGATATCCTAGTTGAATAACTTACCCCTTTCAGTTTACTTTTATTTTTATAAAAGTAAAATTTTATTCTATTTACTTACTAACAGCACCATTAAGGACCTTAAAATTTTATTCTATTTACTTATTGCCACCACTATTAAGAACTGTAAAATTAAAAAAAAAATTTTTTTTTGATGTTTTATTTATTTTTTGAGAGAGAGAGACAGAGTGTGAGTTGGGGAGGGGCAGAGAGAGAGAGGGAGACACAGAATCCGAAGCAGGCTCTAGGCTCTGAGCTGTCAGCACAGAGCCTGACTTGGGGCTCGAACCCACAAGCTGTGAGATCATGACCTGAGCCGAAGTCAGACGCTTAACTGACTGAGCCACCAAAGCGCCCCAAGAACTATAAAATTTTTAAAGGGTTCCAGTGCCCCCAGATTGGAAATTCCGATCGCACTTTCAAAGCGAAGCATTCATTAACATCCATGAAAAGTACCTGGGTTGCCCGCAAAGGGGGCCAAAGCCATCAGGATGATTTAGGAGGATTTGAGCATGAGGGGAAATAAGGCCACCACCCCCTGTCACACAGCTCTCAGGGCTGCCTAGGAGGTGATTTTACTGAAAATACAGCCCATGTGTATGTGCAGCTCATTGCTGAAAGGACAGACGAAGAACTGGTAAGAGCAGTTGCCTGTAGGACAGGTGGGTGAGTGAGGCATCCAGGGAACCCAGCACGAGGGAGGCCTAGTTCCACTGAAGACTCTTTTCAACTCATTTGTACTTTCTTTAACCATGTACTGCTTACCTTAAAAATAAAAAACATCAAGGGGCGTCTGGGTGGCTCAGTCAGTTAAGTGGCCAATTTGGGTTTAAATTATGATGTCACAGGTTTGTGAGTTCCAGCTTTGCTGCTAGCCTGGAGCCTGCTTCAGATTCTGTGTCTCCCTCTCTCTCTCTCTCTGCCCCTCCCCCACTCACACTCTGTCTCTCTCAAAAATAAATAAACATTAAAAAATTTTAAAAATATAAATAAAAACATCAGGAGGTAGAAATTTGCTGAGAAATTTTATTTCTACTCTCTGTAAAACAAAACAGACTTCACACAAAAATAGTAAAATGGGGCAGGGAATGAAACCATTTCTTGATAAAGGTTAAAGCAAATCACAGGAGATGCTTAGAATCTTGGAATATAGGGGGTATAAGGCAGCAAGGAGCTGACAGATGTTTGCAATAAAAATTGTATCATTTATACATTTTACCTAATTTCTGAATCGGACAAATGGACTCATGGCAATCAAATGGTCATTCTTTGGACTTAAGAGTTTCTATCCACTGTCAAATGATATTTTGTGAATTTAGGGTCTTCAACAGTATTTTTAAAAGCTCCTCAGCAAAATAAAGATTTAAGAAAGAGTAATTTAACAAAGATTCCTGTCCATTTTTTTTTCTTTTCAGACAGATGTAATTGTTAATTCTGTAAATCCACTGTATGGTCTTAAGTTCGGACCTGTGTCGACATCAATTCTACAACAAGCAGGAGAAGAAATAGAATTGGAATTTAACCAAAAAATTACTGAGATACCTCAAGAGTCTCAGTTGGTACTGATCACAAAAGGATTTAAATTGTCCTGTCAATATGTATACCATGTGTTATGGCATTTAAGATACCCCAAACTGACAACAGTAAGTGCAAAATAAGTTTCTCTTTACATAGTTCCATAGTCTGTGTAGTCTTTCTGGATTTCCATCATGTCATTACATTTATGAAACGTTGTTAAGTGGGATAGTCCTCATTTTCTACCACCCTGAAATATGGAAAAGGTGTTGTCACAAGTTATCTTAAGAAGTTTAAGGGACGCCTGGGTGGCTCAGTTGGTTAAGCATCCGACTTTGGCTCAGGTCATGATCTCACGGTTCATGGGTTCGGGCCCCACCTTGGACTCTGTGCTGACAGCTCAGAGCCTGGAGCCTGCTTTGGATTCTGTGTCTCCTTCTGTCTCTGCCCCTCCCCTGCTCATGCTCTGTCTCTCTGTCTCTGTCTCTCTCAAAAATAAATAAACATTAAAAAAATTAAAAGAAAAGTTTAATTTAAAATATTACATAACCCATGTCTAGATTGTAAGTGAGCAAAGAGACATGGGAAGAGCAGGGCTCCTTCAGTCTACACACCCACTCACCTCACCACACCATGACCCTGTCGGCCTTTTCCTAAGAGGGCCTGGAATTCAGCCTTTCCATATTTCCCTCCATCTGTTAAATGCCAGAAGGATCTGGGATTTCCCTTCCAGCATTATTCCAGGTAAATCTATTACCTAAGGTATCTTCCCACCTATGCCTGCGGTAGAGAGAGATTGGCTTTCTGGCCAGCTCTTCACCTGAGGCACATACAATGTACACATTAAAGAGTAGGGGGATGGGGTGCCTGGGTGGCTCAATTGGTTGAGCATCCAACTCTTTTTTTTTTTAATTAAAAAAAAATTTTTTTTTAACATTTATTCATTTTTGAGAGATAGAGGGAGACAGAGTATGAGCAGGGAATGGACAGAGAGAGGGAGACACAGAATCCGAAACAGGCTCTAGGCTCTGAGCTGTCAGCACAGAGCCCAGTGCAGGGCTGGACTCACGAACTGCGAGATCATGATCTGAGCCCAAGTCCGACGCTCAACTGACTGAGCCACCCAGGCACTCCAGAGCATCCAACTCTTGATTTCAGCCCAGGTCATGATCTCATGGTTTGTAGGTTTGAACCCCACATTGGGCTCTGTGCTGATAGTGTGGAACCTGCTTGGTATTCTTTCTCTCCATCTCTCTCTCTGCCCCTCCCCTGCTCTCTAAATAAATAAATAAATAAATAGGGGCGCCTGGGTGGCGCAGTCGGTTAAGAATCCAACTTCAGCCAGGTCACGATCTTGCGGTCCGTGAGTTTGAGCCCTGCGTCAGGCTCTGGGCTGATGGCTCAGAGCCTGGAGCCTGTCTCCGATTCTGTGTCTCCCTCTGCCCCTCCCCCGTTCATGCTCTGTCTCTCTCTGTCCCAAAAATAAATAAACGTTGAAAAAAAAAATTAAAATAAATAAATAAATAAATAAAATTTAAAGAGTAGGGGGTACCCCCTCAGATGTGGAGAAAGGCAAACAGTCCCCTTCTCTGACTTTATTTTGTCACCATTTCTGGTCCTTTGACTAAGAGCCCTCTAAACCCAAACTGGTTCTCCAGTCACTCTCTACCCCTCAGTTTTCTGAGGCTCTTCCACAGACAACCTTCCTGTACTCGTATTCAGTCTGGATGTTGAAACGTTGATGGAAAGTTTAAATGTGCCCAATATATTAGCACTTCTTGAGGAGAAATCACATAGGACATTAGGACATATCTTAAAGACTCTGGATAAAGCTGCTTGCTTCTTTTACCCTCTGTCTCCTTTATTAAACTTCCAAGAGCTCTTTGTTTTGACCTGGAAGTGGCAGGTAAGTGGGGATAAACTGATGTTTGGCTCTCTGACCTGACCTGGGGAGATGGGCAAGGCTACATTAACTGGGAGAAATCACGGTGCCCAAATGTCCTGAAGAGGATAAAACAGACCCTTAATTATTTCTCATCATCTAACCTCTCATCATCTCATCATCATCTAACCTTATGGCTGCAATAGGTTCCCCATGGAGTAGGGCCTTTCCTGCTCTCTGAGGAGGCATGGGCATGATCCTGAGGGAGAGTGGGAGGTTGGCATTGTAAAATATGGGGGAATCAAGGGGTAAGTGAAATTTTATTTTGACTCAAAGGCTGATCTGTTTTTCCTACAGACACTGGGAATGGCAGTGAATGAATGTTTGCAGAAATGCCTTGAATTAAATAACACTTCCATTTCCTTTCCTGCCCTTGGGACTGGAAGCATTGGTATATGGATGAATATAGCAGCTAAGATTATGTTTAATGAAGTTTTAAAGTTTGCCAAATGCCATTTGAAAAAACAATTAACCGTAAAGTTTGTGATCTTTCCAGAAGAACTGGAGGTCTATAATGTAAGTTAATATCTTAGAAATGTCTTGTAGTTTGTTCATTCATTCATTCACTCAGTAACATCTGTTTAGTATCTCCTGTGAAGACATGAGCTAAGCACCTGTACAACATGGTGGTATTCTAACTTGGTGAATTTAATTTTTGTAAATTGCCCACCTCTGACCTAGTAAAGAATGTCATTATAGAAGCCATCTTTTCACTGCTACCTAACTTCCCTCTTTTTCCTTTGTTGGAATTTATTCTTCCCTCTGCTCCTTAAAGGTAAGCAAGTTTCTAGTTTTAGTATGAGGTCCTCTGCTCCTCTCTCTTCTCTCTCCCTACAAGAACACAAGTATTCTTACAACTTCTACCATAACTTCTGCAAAGTCCTGTCTTCTGAGTCACCTTCAGACCTGTACACCTAAGCCTCTCTCATTTCCATTTGGTTATCTGATTGTCATCTTAAATCCAACATATTTAAAACAAATTCTATCTTCTTCTCTCCAATCAACTTCTTTGGGCAAGTTAATTTGCTTTTCTGTGCCTCAATTTCCTTATCTTTAAAGTGGGATAATAGGGGCACCTGGCTGGCTTAGTTGGTAGAGCATGAGACTCTTGATCTTGGGGTCATGAGTTTGAGTCTGTAGAACTGGGCGTAGAGTTTATTTGAAAAAAAAAAAAAGTAAAATAAAGTGGGAATAATAACTACCCTCGTAGGGAGCTGTTGTGAGCATTAAATGAGCGTATACACATAAGACACTTAGAACGGTACTTGGCATACAGATAAGTCCTTCATGAAGGTCAGCTGTTGTTGTATCAGCTGTAAGGAGCTGTGACACACTGAATGCTGAACTGTATACTAAATTAAATGACTCGTTTGCTATCTTTTTTCCCCAATTAGATTATAAATTCTTTCATGGCACAGATATATTTGGCAGCTTTTGCCATGTCCTTGGTACTGTCCCCAAATTCAATCTGTTGTTTCTTAAGTTCTATGTAGATGACCTCAGAGGGAAGTTGGTTGTGTTCTGATGCAAAAGGGAGGGATGTGTGTGTAGGAGAGTGTGTCCATGTATCTGAGTGCAGAGATCTGTGTGTCCAGCTTCCTTTGTTTTCACTTCAGCTCAGCTTTTTGTTTTAGAGTGGCCAGATTAAGCTGAGTTTCTAACCTGTGAAAAGTTCCCTGATATAGTCAGCATAATTAGTATATAGTGCTGTGCTGTTCTGCCTTTAAAGTACCGTCTCTGTGCTTTATTTTCGCTTAGCTGGCACTTTGAGAAGGGACTGTCATGATGTTAAGGAAGAATAAAAAAGGAAGTGAAATAAGATACAGAAACTTAAAATAGGTTTTCAAGACATGTTTTTGATTCTGCCAATAGAAACATCCAAGTGCTAGTGCAACTTCCCAGGCGTGTGTCTGGGCTTTGGGTAGAAAGGGCCTTGCTCAGTTCTGGCAGGGAGAGTGGCTCCAAACACTAGTCCTCTGACTGCTCACTCTTCCACCTCCCAGCCTGTCTCCATGTGGGTGGTTGCCATTTTATCTCTCCCTACAAGAAAACGAACTTATTCTTATTCTAGCTTGCTCTTTCCTGGAACAAATGTAAATGTTCTTATTTCTTTTGCTGCCTGACTAGACACAGGGAGGTTTGTAGCATTTGCTGATATTCGTTGCCGACTTCAAGCTCTGAATGTGAGATCACTGAAGGTGGAGTTGGGAAGAGATGTTCAGTGAGCTCTTGTGAGCCGATGTCAGCCAGCTCTAGTATACCACTGTGTCTCATCCACAGCTGACCTGCAAGGTGGCGGAGAGTTACCCAGCCAAGTAGCCTGCCTTCCAGGCAAAATGAATCATCCTGTCTTTTAAATGAAATTCCCCCTAAAAGCAGAGCACTATCAGTGGGCCCAGATAAATGCCCCAGCCATATCCCTGAATTGCTCATTAAGTATCATAGCCCTACAAGGGGAATTAACTGCAGTTAGAAAAGAAGGTTCATTCTCTTCAATACACAAACAAGAATGTGCATGGCGGTTCAAATGAAGTAGAGAGGTCAACCACAAATTGAGGGCTCTCCTAAGGATTAATAATAAAAATAGCTGCCATGTATTGCATTAGTCAGGTATTATGCTAAGGAGAAGCTGTCTCATTTTATCCTCTCCTCAATCCTGTGATGAAGCCACAATTGTCACCCCCATTTTACAAAAGGGAAAACATACAAAGAGGTTAATAGGCACACAGCTAGGCAAGTGGCAAACCAAGATTTCATCCTGGGTCTGTCTCACCTCAAAGCCTATATGTTCTTCTTTTTTTTTTTTTTAATTTTTTTTTTAATGTTTATTTATTTTTGAGACAGAGAGAGACAGAGCATGAATGGGGGAGGGGCAGAGAGAGAGGGAGACACAGAATCGGAAGCAGGCTCCAGGCTCCGAGCCATCAGCCCAGAGCCTGACTCCAGGCTCCGAGCCATCAGCCCAGAGCCTGACACGGGGCTTGAACTCACGAACCGTGAGATCGTGACCCAAGCTGAAGTCGGATGCTCAACCGACCGAGCCACCCAGGCGCCCCAAAGCCTATATGTTCTTAACCACTAAACAAAAACACAGAGAGGGGCACCTGGGTGGCTCAGTCGGTTAAGCAACCAACTTCCGCTCAGGTCATGATCTCACGGTTTGTGAGTTTGAGCCCCGCATCGGGCTCTGTGCTGACAGCTCAGAGCCTGGAGTCTACTTCAGATTCTGTGTCTCCCTCTCTCTCTGCCCCTCCCCTGCTTGCACTCTGTCTTTTTCCCTCAGGAAATGAATAAACATTTAAAAAGTTAAAAAAAAAACCAAAATAACGTGAGAGATGATACATCTTTCAGTTTTGTGACTCAAATGAGGAATATCTTACACAGTAATTTGTATTATACCCTGAACATTGATCATTCCTTCAGGTTTTCGTCAATATTATAACCATGTTGGAATATGACTTGTGCATACACATATGTAGAAACCTCTGGCCTTCTGATAAGCACCTATTTTATTCCTAAGTAAGCGTTTCAATGAGGGGTGTGTTTTCAGAAAGAGCAGAGAGCAACTTACACAGTTTCTTATAGGAGGCATTACTTTGGCAAGGTCCCTGCATTCTAGAGAATGGATTTGTCAGACATTTAGACTTGACCTGACTCAAGAAGATCAACCAATACCAAACTTCCAATAAAGTGACTTAGATTCACACACTTAAGAAATTTCCAGTTCATGAATGACAGTGAGTAAATGACTCCCAAGCTGACTGAAATACTCGTATCTACCGGTATTTCATGATGATAAGGTTTACTGGATGGAACAGAGTATCTATAAAAGTCGATGGATCATCGTTCCTTTGGCTATTTAACAAATATTTATAGCATATCTACTTTGCGCCAGACACAATGTCTCAGAGTAGGGAATACCTTCTCTAGGGACATGCTGCTGACATCCTTCACGTTAGGTGCTACGGACAGTTGCTGCAGCCCTGAATCTGCCAGATTCCTGCTGTCTGGGTCCACTTTTCCAAACCACTTGCAGACCATCTGCTTGTTATTCATACTTTCTATGTTATTGACATTGACTTAGTAACAATTTTCTTTCACATTTAGTTCAAAAGCCTTGCCTAGTTGTTTCTAACCCTGTAATACATCCTTACTTTTTTTTTTTTAACTTTAGAGAGAGAGAGAGAGCAGGGGAGAGGGGCAAAGAGAGAAAGGGAGAGAAACTCAAGCAGGCTCCATGCTTAGTGCAGAGTTAGACGTGGGGCTTGATCCCAAGATCCTGGGATCATGACCTGAGCTGATATCAAGAGTCAGACGCTCAACAACTGAGCCACCCAGGTGCCCCACATCCTGGTATTGAAAATGACTTCTAGAGAGAGATGTTTTTTATTCATTTTACACATGACAGATGTTATATTTATCAGCAGATAATGCTATCCCAGGTTTTATTTCCAAGTCCTTGGACAGGGATGCAAAGGAAATACCCTGTCATGACCTCTCCAGGTACTAAATATGGTACGACTGAGGGCTTTTTGCTCTGGATATAGCAGCTGCAAATATAATTGATGAAGAAAATGTCCTACAGATTAAAGTTCAGGTGCAAAGCCAAATCTAGTCTTTACCTCATTATTTACCATCTTTCCAATGAAGTAATTACTGCCAATTGAATCAACTTTAGATAAGGAAGACTGGGTAGTGGCTCCAAACCCTTGCAGAGATTAGTTTTTTAAAAAAGACACTCTGTTAAAGGATCTGCGTGGCAACACACACAAATTTTTGTCTATAGAATTATGTAATAATAATTACAACAAGAGCTAACATACATTGAATGCTTACTGTGTGCCAGGTAGAGTTTTAAGCACTTTACAAGAATTGATCACCTATTCAGTCTACAGACAACGTGTGTGCATATACCTTTTTAAAATGAATTTATGTTTTGTTAATTATAAGAACATTTACCTATGTTTCTCTTCTTGAGTGACACATCCACAGCTTTAGTTCAGTGTCTAACATGCAAGAAGCAGAGCATGAGTGTTTGTGGAATGAATGATTATATTTCGCCTTGGAATACACATTCTTTTTTTTTGATATACCAGATTTTGGTTTTCTTTCCAGCTTTTCTATTCTTGTTTCCCCAAGATATTCTAATAGATTGTGGTACTGCATAATTTGGGGCTGGAATTGCTATTCTCTAGCACTTACCAAAAGGCTGCTTTAGATTTGTGGCAGTGGGAATGGGGATTGACAGAGTGGATGAGGTCAGGTGTGGTATGTGCAGGTGGACGGAGGGATTTTGATGACAATGGCTGAAAGCCCCACTTATGACTCTCCTGTTTTTCTTCTTACAGGCTTTCAGTGCTGAAATGGCAAAGAGTAAGTCCAGGCTACGGGGTTTCAATAATTACAGTGGTGAGTACGAAATTCACAGCCTTAGAAGTAGAGTCTACCCACCAGAAATTCATTCTCTTCTTTATCATCTGAACTAATGGAAGGGAGAAGAAGAAATAAGCCAAATATATTTCACTATGCTCCTGCTTGGACACCAACCTGCTTTATATCTGATCATGATTCTATTTTTGCTCAGGCCAGTTTCATGATATGAATAGAGAGAAGCTAAGCCACAGTGGGTAATCCACAGTGTGGGTAGTCCATTCATAGATAGCTGTCTATACTTTTTCCCTAAGAAAAAGTTCTGCCCTTCATAAGATGACGAAGCCAATTACTCTTTCTGCTCTGAATGGGGTTACATCTAAATGGAGATACTCATTAGTCATTCTAGAAAACACATCTAGGTAATACCAAATAGTAATAAATGGATTAAGCTGATGCTACCCAAACTTGGGTAATCACTGGGATCATAACAGAAACTTTAAACAAACAAACAAACAAACAAACAAAAATATGTATAGGCCCCAACTGTGTAGATTCTGATTCAGGAGCTCTGGGTCTGGGCCAAGCATGTATATTTTTCAATGGCCCCCTAGTCAATTTTGCTGCTGAACTAGGTTTGGGGATCACAGGACTAAACTAATCCTGGTTGGTGTTAGAGAAAGATTAACTTTGTCTCATAACTCCTTTTCTTTAGTGGAGTTTGAGTTGATGGAGTTAGAATTGCCTTCTGACAGCTAGGATGTATACTTTGGAAATAGTACACATCTACAGTATTCTAGAAATAGTATTAATCTACAGTATTCTATAAATCTTAAAAACACTAGACATTTAACCAGCAATAGAAACTCTCAGGCTATTTCCCACTAGGGTCACAATGGTTTGCTTACACCCTTTAACAGAAGAGTTTGCTTATGGATATGCTGTGGTCCAGCAGTGCTGGAGAGCTGTGGTCTGTGGCTGTGCCTCTTAGGAACCTGCTTATTTATCTGTAAAACGATAATGACAGACTTTTGTGAGGATAATTGGAGATCATGTATGAAAAATGTTCTGTAAATGCAAAGCGTTAAATAAAGGCCATGGAATAATGAGCAAGAGGATGGACAGACAACCCAGGTGGCCCAGAGGAGGGAGAGATTCCTTCTGACCGGAAGGGATCAAGAATGACTTCTCGGACAGGTGGATCTAAGTTAGGCTTTGAGGATGGCAGATTTTCAATGGCAAGAGCTGGTGGGGTTGGGCACCCGAGGTGAAGAAAACCCACAGAAGCAAATAAATGCAGTGCATATATGGGGAACTTCACTGAATCTAGGAAAGGTAGCTAGGAGTCTTAGATGAGGATAATATGGAAAAGGAACATACAAATGTCTCTATGTCGTTAGCCTGAATAGTAGGGCCAGAGGTTACCAGTTATTTCAGTAATTTTTGAGGGCAACTATAAAAGAATTATGATAGCACAGGACAATAATTGACATTTAAAATGGGTTAATGGTGATGATCTCAGGTTATCAAGGAAAAGTTAAACAAGAAAGGCAGGGATATGTGTTTTCATTAGAAATATTTAAGTAATTAAATAAATAATTTAGCTAATAAATAACTAATGTGTTTTGGTGCTAGAAGAGTATCCCTTAGTGATCTGAACCAGTAGTTACCCAGAAGAACAATTCTTTTTTTTTCTGGTAGTGATGAATAAATGAAATATCACCATGTATTACTTCTATTTTCTCCTAAAAAGTAATATAAGCTCCCAGGCAGAACAAGGGTTAAAAACAAACAGACAAGCTCCTATGCCTCCAATTTAAGAACTCTTGTCACTTCTTTAGTCTAAGACATTGGATTTTATTTTTATTCAAAGGAAGCCACCCTCCCTCTCTTACTTCTAGGTCTGTCTTGGTACTATTTCATAGTTCCTGGTACCACCCAACTGTTATGTAAAGGTAAAAGAAGCTAATTACCGCTACTAACCTGGGATCACTCCTGGGGAGGCAGACTGCCCACACCTACTAGCTCCATGACCACCACTTACTAGTCCTATAGCCATGGGCAAGTTACTTAATAACTCTGAATAAGTTTCCTCATTTGTAAGAGGGGGCTGTTAATAGCAGCCTCCCCTATCCTGTAGGTTGTTAGGAGTGAACAAAATAATTTATATGAAGCACTTAGAGCAATGCCTAGAACATGGTAAGTGCTCAATTTACTTTTACCTTTCAAAATACGTTTTTGAGATTCTTCTGAATAGCTGAAGTTCACTCCTTTTTATTGCTATAATAATATTCCATTGTTGAAGAGCAATTGAGTCATTTCTAGTTTTTTGCTGTTACGAATGAGAATGTGAACTTTCTTGTACATATCTCCTGATACACACATGCAAGAATTTCTTTGCAAGATATAATTATAGGAGTGGTTGTTCCAGTTTTACATCCGTCACGAATATATACAGGAGCCCCTGCTCTATATCCTTCCACAAACTTGGTATTGTCAGGCTTATGAATTTTTGCCAACCTGGTGGGTAATTTTTCATATCCCTGATTACCAGTGAAGATGAGCATCTTTTCACACATATAGGGGCCCTTTGTGTTTCCTTTTTTGTGAAATCTTTTGCCTGGCTGGCTACTAGGTTCTTTCTTTTTCTTGATAATTTGAGAGAATTCTTTATGCATCCTAGATACTGCCTCACCTATCAATTTCTTCTCAGTCCATTGCCCCCTGAGTTGTTTTTTTTTTTTTTTTTCAGTTTGGGTTCAGGGTCACTCTAATCCATCTAAGAGATTCTTCTTTATATATATCTTTGCTTGTTATGGAGGGGGGTTTTAGAGAGGGGTACACATGGGTACCCCCTTTATTCCACATGGGTTGGAATAAAGTTCCATTATCTTTTCTGCTGGGATATACCATGTCAAGCAATAGGAAGTGCTAAGCTCCAGATTCTGTGGAGGTATAACATGTCCTTTTCCATACAGGTGATATATAAAAAGGAATCCCAGGTAGTAGAATTATGAGTAGTTCTTCCTTTCATTATACTTGGGTAACTTTCTAATTTTTCAAAAATAAATGTACTATTTTTACAATCAGAAATACTCACTCATATTGTTCAAAAAGAATTTTCACTCTTTAAGTTCTATGGCTTTCAGAGATGTTTGATTTCAAACTCGGTAGTAGCAAGAGGTTAAGGAAACTCCCAGTCAGCAGAAAATAAAGGCTTACCTCATTTTATTGAGCTTCACAGATACTGCTTTTTTTTTTTTTTTACAAATTGAAGATTTGTGGTAACCCTGCATCGGGCAAGTCAGTTGGTGCCATTTTTCCAACAGCATTTGCTCACTTTGTGTCTCTATAGGACATTTTGGTGATTCTCACAGTATTTCAAACTTTTTCACTATTATTATGTTTGTTATGGTCATCTGTGATCAGTGATTATGACTCACTGGAAGCTCAGATGATGGTTAGCATTTTTTAGCAACAAAGTGTTTTTTAATTAAGATATTTACATTGGTTTATAAACATAATGCACACTTAATACACTAAAGTATAGTGTAAACATAACTTTTATCTGCACTGGGAAACCAAAAAATTCATTCGACTCACTTTATTGCAGTATTCATTTTATTGCGGTGATATGGAATCCAAACTGCATGTATGTCTATAATAGTTGGTTAACATCCAGGGTGATATCAAGGTGAACTCACCTGTGAATTGACAAATGCAACAGAGCAGCAGCAAGACATGAGAGAGCCAACCCCTTACAGGCTCCACCGTTCTCAAGGAGACTGTAAACCACACATTTAGATTTCCTTTGTATCCAACACAGCTCTCAGAGCTAGGCACTTAATTGAAGTTGCTGCTGCTGGCAGTGGTCACGATATCCTCGGGGCAAATATTGGCATTGGTGTTTTGTTCTGCTCCGGTTTAAAGCCCACCTGCCTTCTGTGGTTGTTCATGATAGTCTTTTCAGTCCCCCAGTTGACCAGAGAGGAGAAAAGAGAAAATGGGCTCAAAAGTAAATCTCCTGCCATCAGCCTGATGGGATGCAACATGGAAAAGATGAAGGAGGCCCAAGCGTGGATCCGAAGGATACTGACCCTCCAGGACCACCACATCATTGAGAATTATCATATACTCTACCTTGGAAAAAGGGAACATGACATTTTGACTCAGCTTCAGAATAATTTAAGGGTCTCTATCTCAGAGATTATCAGTCTGGAAAAGGTAATTTTAGAGATTAAAGGAGCCCAGGCTAGCCTCGTTGAGGTGGTTATGAACATTGAACATATGCTGTGTGAAGTTCAAGAGGAAATGGCAAGAAAAAAGGAGCTAGCCCTTTGGAGCTTGTCAGGTGAGTAACTTCCAATTGAGTTGAAAAGTCGGCTCTCCCAACTGTTCCTTCTTATGGGTGTGAGTGCGCCTGTATATATGTGGGTAAGATATAGCATGGGAGAGAGAACAAACCATGCTGGTTCTGTGTTAAGCCATAAACTTTTATAAGTTTTTTGGCTCTCTTTCTACCAGCAAGGTTAATTAGAAAATCAACACACACACACACACACACACACACACACACGCACACGTACATGAGTGATTGGATTTACTTATGATGAAATGGATTGCCTAAGAAGCAGTTAAATGCCTAGCAGTTAAAAGCCTAGGATAACATAAGCCCAGGCTCTGGGGAAAAAAGTGCATCCTTAATTCTACAAATGGAATGTTCAAATTTAGACAGACACATTACACTTGATTAATTAATTTCTTTGAGTTCTATTGCATTTATGTATTTGTTGCTAGCAGCATTAGGAACCCTAAAATTACTTTGAGCTCTCTCACCAAAATAAATTATTCATTCTTACTGTGAAGTACACTCAAGTATCTCCCATGCAGCGGGGCAAAATTCATCATGATGACTGGGAATTTGGGTTCGGAGATATCCTTTTAACATAGCCCTAGAGCTAAGAAATTATACCATTGAAAATGCCACCTTGAGAAACAGAGACTTATTTCATTTATTTATTTGATTAATGTATATTGTGTCTATGGTATGTGCCAAGCATTGTGCTGGGTGCTGGGGATACGGTGATAAGATGGACGCTGTTTCCACTCAAAATCCAAGTAAGGATACTGAGAAGCAAGCAGGTTAGTTATGAAAGAGGAGGGTTAAAGTGCTCTGGGAGCATCTCGGAGAGGCACTGTGATATTGCGATTTATAAGATATGTTTGGTCATTCAGATGACCAAAATATATGGTCATATATATACATTTGGTCTTCGTCAACATTTCTGGCTTACAACTCTCAAAGCCCTTGGATTTCCTAAGTGTTGAGAGTGATAAAGATGTATTTTGTTATGTTAAAGAGGTGACTCTGGAAAGCCCCTAAGAACGGGGACTGGTCACTAGGACACCAAACCCTGTGGTTGGAGGATTGGAACTTTCAGTGTTCCCCCACCCAACCTCCAGGGAGGGGGCTGGAGGTTGAATCAGTTGCCATTGACCAATGATTTAATCAGCCACGGCTATGTATGGACCTCAGTAAAAACCCAGAAGGACAGGTTCAGAGAACTGCCAGGTCAGTGAGCACGTAGAGAGTTTTAGTGCATATAAGTTGCATGTAGGGAGAGTGGCTTGCTAGGAGAGAGCATGGGAGCTCTGCACCCTGTCCCCATTCCTTCCTTGCCTTATGCATCTTTTCTGTCTGGCTGTTCCTGAATAATATCCCTGTATAATAAACCAGTAATCTAGTACGTAAAATGTTCCTCTGAGCTGCTCTAGCAAATTAATTGAACCTGAGGAGGAGATGTTTTGACCAGCTGGTCAAAAGTACAGGTAACAACCTGGACTTGCAAATAGTGCCTGAAATCCACAGAGAAGGTCATTGGAATCTCTAGTTTGTAGCTAGTCAGTCAGAAGCACAGGTGACAACCTGGCTTTTGACTGGTGTCTGAAGTATGTGTGTGTTGAAGAGCAGTCTTGTAGGACTGAACCCCTAACCTGTGGAATCTGATGCTATCTTTGGATAGACAATAGCAGAATTGCTTGGTTGTACATATGGGAAACCCTCCTACACACAGAGACTTTGAAATTGGTCTCAGGATACCAATTTAGGCACTTAGACCAGACTTGGGAGGTCAAGGGAAGGCTTCTCAGAGAAGGTGTCATAAATGGAGAATGAAGAATAAGTAGAGAGGTTCCTGGGTGTCTTAGTCAATTGAGTGTGCTGCTCTTGATTTCGGCTCAGGCCGAGATCTCATGGTCATGAGTTCAAGCCCTGCTTTGGGCTCTGCACTAGACGTGGAGTGTGCTTGAGATTTTTCTCTCTTCTCCCTCTGCCCCTTCTCTGCTTGCTGTCTCTCTCTCTCTTTCTCTCTAAAAAAAAGAAAAAAAAGAATAAGTAGAAATTAGTAAGGTAAAGAAACTTTTCAAGCAATCAGACCATAGCAGGGTCTAGATTATGAAAGACTTTATAAATCACATGGAAGAGTTCAGAGTTTTTCTTGAACAAATGGGGAGCCTTGAAGGATTTTAAGCAAAAATAAGGTCAGACTTGTATTGTAGAAAGATCACTGTGATGTTGATGGGTTTGGTGCAAAAATTCATATGTGAAATTTTAAAGGGCACCTTATTTTCACTTGTGTTTGTAAAAATAATTCAGGCAGATGTGGTCAAAGTGAGTGGGAGTATACAATAAGTGTTTTATCCACATTCCCCAGAAAAACCAGTGTCAAAGAACATGCACAAAAATAATACACAAGGATAAGACCAAAGATTTTAATTTCTACTTAGTTTGAATTGTAATGACTGTGGATATTTAAATTGACTCTGATACTTTCCAAGAGAACAAGAGGCAAAAAAAACACTGGCCTATAAAACTTGTGACATTACTTTAAACTAACTGGATTCATAAGGTTGATCCACTCTCCCAGCAGTTGGCAATTTAGTCATGTGAGTCTCATGTTCTGGTGCAAGGTGGCATTTTTGATAGGTGATGACTAAGCATAGTATTCCACAGCAGTGTTTCAGAGTTTCCTACAGACTCACCCTCTCTTAATCAGATTAAGACCTTCATTAACAAAATGGATACATTTTCAATGAGTTATTACTACAAGAAACATCAACTATCCGTCAGAACAATAAAATTTAAATAATAGAAGTTAGGGATTTCCTCTTTTATGCTGCTTTTTAAATCCTTCCTAGTGAGTGCTTCTTCGGTGCCCAACCCAGGGCCAGGCATATAATAGGAGCTCAGTAAATGAGTTGCTGAACTCAAGTGAACTGAATTCTATTACTATACTTTATTAATGTCAGCTATTGCTCTTGAGATTTAATTTACAGTCTCTTCCTTAGAAATTTCCTGGGTTTGGAGTTTCTCTGCTATGAATGTTGTCCTTCCTGCTTTCCAGATTTACAACTTGGCCCCTCTAGTGACTTTCTTAGGATTTATTATCTGCTTTTTTGTGGTTAAATTGAGACCACCCAATTAAATAATGTGCTGGGAATTTTGTCATTTTTGTATACTTGGGTTTACATCAAACTGAAAATAAACTGAAAGAAAAGAAGTCTTTTTGGTAGTGGTGGTGGGGTCCATTTGTCCACCTGTGTATTTTGTCCAATAAGGAGTTGCTGGGCAATAACAGGTTGTCCCTTGAATTTAAAAAGGAAGGAACGAAGGAAAGTTAAGGGAGAAGGCACAAAGGAAGAAAAAAAGGAAAAAAGGAAGGAAGGGAGGAAAGACAGGACACCATAGACTCTGAATCTCCAAATTTTACTCTTTGTGGTTGGGTGGCATATGAGTGATACATGTACCAAATATTCTGCCTTGCCACTTACAGAAAGCACTGATGAAAGCCAGGTTTATACTCCTGGGTATGTACCTATTAGGTATGTGATATCGGGCAAGTCACTTCTCTGGGTTTCAATTTCCTTCGTTGTAAAAGTGTGTTAATTATAATTATTTCAGTGGTGGTGTTAAAATGCTCAAATGAGGTTGAGATATGAAATCTTTTTGAGAATCTTGAAGTTATGTTAATGTCATACTGTTTTTCGTCATTCCTTAATGTTTTGTTATGCCTGTATCTTTTTGTTGATGAGCATCCTGGCTAGAAATATAAACATTACCTATTGGCAACACAATTCTATATCATCATTACAACATCGATGGGGGAAGTATATACTAATGCTCTTTTTTCTCTCACCCCCTCAGCCTCATAATCCAAATCATGTGAGGACAAATTTATTAGCCCCCTCTCTTATCCTATGACTTCTCATTATATGATACTCTCCTTGCATGCCTAAACATGTAAGGCATACAGTGTAAAATGGCTAATCTATTCCTTTAAACATCTATAATTTGTTTCATTGCATTTCTTTACAAACCTTTTTCATCTCACAGAGTATTGAGACCAAGTTTTGTGTTACTCGTTTTTAGGGCAATGGACTGATTGGCAACCAAAAAACCAGGATGAAATGAAAAGGAATACATTTCTGAAATGCCTAAAGCTTTCAACTGAGGAAATTCAGAATCAGAAGAAACAGTTTGAAAGCTGTGGTTTGCAGGTTATAAAGGTATACTTAATCAAGGGAAGGGTTTGACCTGTCGTGGGTCTATAACCAAAAGATGAATTCACCTGCTGATGACTCTAAGCCAGCTGCTCATTGACCTGGAACCCTGGGATTAAGACTGAAAGTGGGGCAGGGATGGGCACCAGGAGGTATAAATGATGTCAGGATATACAGAAGCACCGATGAAGATTTGGGGGAAAGTTATCTGCCTATCTTGAAGCAAAGTGAAAGAAATGGAATAGCATATACCACACTGTATTATAATTGTTTACCTATTTTTACCTCTCATTAAACTGTGGGCTCTTAAGAAGGCCAAGAATGTGTATACACTGTTGACCAATTCGTTACCACTTCTTGGCACATAGTGAGTGCTCAGTGAATTTTTATTAAATGGATTTATCAAAGAAGGGACAGGGAGTTTTGAAGAGACAGCAGTCAAAGTAGGAGAGGGTTGGGGCTTGGAGAGACTCTTTAAAAACTTTATATAAAAAGTAAATTGCTTGCCAAATAATATGCACATAAGAACCATTATCTTTGAAGTGGAGTATCAGGCACTTGAAATACGGGTTCTCACCCTTTTTTTTCAGTTTTTTCAGTTTTTCATATCCTTGGGTCATAGGTGGAGGAAATTGACAATGTGTTTCTCATGGCTGTCTTCCAAAGAAAGAAGAAAATGGTGGAAGAAAGAACACATAGGGATCCTGTGAGCCACAGGTTATTTCAGCAAGTTCCTTACCAGTTCTGTGAAGCAGTATGCAGAGTTGGCTTTCAAAGAATGTACTCAATGCCCTGTGGTAGGTATTAGCCCCTCATCACTGGGGGGCTCTATATGTGGGAACTGGTAAGCAGACATCAGCAGATGACTCACCACTAATAGTATTTGTTGCTGTGGTGAGGAGATCGCTTGTAATTGGGATTTTGTGGTAAAGTCATTTGGAAAGGGTCGTATTTTTTATTTTTCCTTCATATTTTTTATTGCTGATGGGTTTAATGTTGACGAAAGTGAACGGTGATACTACAGTTCACTGTTTTTCTCTTTTCTGTGGTCATGTGTTTTATCTGCAGAGAGCACCCTGAAGCTTCTCTCTCTCTCTCTCTCTCTTTTTTGGCTTATTTCCACAAAATTATTATCAACATTACCAAACCTCATCCCTTAATCAAAAGAGCACTTTCCTGAACTTCATAAAGTTGCTCTTTTCTCTTCCATCCTCTTCATTTCCTGTAGGCTGCTAGTGAATGAATTAGATATCTGGCAGGGGAAGTAAATAACATCTTAAGATCCTTTTCAGCTATGGGGCTTCTATGTGTAGCTCTCATGTCTCTTTTCAGTTGTACGAAAATATTGGATACTTAACTGCTGTTTTATCCCCTTCAGATGTCTCCAAAGGAGCCTAAGAAGTTTAGTGATGATCGTGATGGATACCTAACAATGAGGCTTGATTTTGCCTGATCTATTGACTATGTTCTTGATCTTTATCTTTCAAAATATATAGCATGACCCTTGCTGTGAAGCTAACTCCAACTCTTGATTTCTAGAAAGCAAAGGGTCTAGAAATCATCTTCTCTTTGCCCCAGAGAGAACATAAGCAATACCTGGAGTAAAAATTGAACATGGAAAATTCCTGGGGGTAAAAACTCACAAGTGAATCCCCACCAAGAAGTCTTTGATTATAACTAGAAAAGTGATATTGGCAAAGTCTTAAAAATTCACAACATCCATTTGCTCCTAAACCCATTGTAACTGGCCTTCTCTGCACTCCCCCTCCCTACCCTTACCTAAACTATTCTAAGACCATCACTGTCCTATTTTTCAAATCCAGTAGTGCCTTCTTTTCAATCCTGTGGCAGACACTGCTAATTGCCTGCCTGACATCTATACATGTCTTTTTCCCTAAAAGACACATACACCACCTCCCAAGGAAGACAGCCTCCAAATCTCATCTTGTCTCATCATCAGCTTCAAAGACAGAAAGTCCTCTCTTAAAGCTTAAAAGCAAAGTAATTGCGCTAACCCACTTGTTATATAATGAGAGGAGAAGGAGCAGGAAAATTGCAATAAAAACTCCAATTTCTAGGGGTGTCTGGGTGACCCAGTCAGTTAAGCATTAACTCTTGATTTCAGCTCAGGTCATGATCTCACATCGTGAGTTCGATCCCCGCATCAGGCTCTGCACTGACAGTGTGGAGCCTGCTTGGGATTCTCTCTCTCCTCTCTCTTTGCCTCTCTCTCTCTTTAACAAAATAAATAAACTTAAAAATAAAACCCCTCCCATTTCTAAACGGTAGAAGGAAAGTCACTGGTCCATACCACTAATCATGCTGCTGGATAGGCATAGAGAGTATTCTCTATTCTGGGAGTGGTAAGACCCTTGTTTTCCACTCTGGGAAGAATCTTCCTTATGTGTTGCCACCCTTGGTCATTTCTAGGCCCTCTGCCTATCAGGGGTCCGTGGATTGCCTCAGGGACTAGAATGCTCTCAGGCTACTGTAGCCAGGCTTGCAGTTTCTTCAGCAATACAGTTCCTTTAAAACCTCAGCAGGCAGGAAACCTGTTTGCTTCTGGTCAAGTTTGTGTCTTTATAACCCAGCTAAAGGTCTTGTCTCCATCTAGTCTTTAAGCCTTAAGATTCTGGTCTTTTACCTACTGGCCTCTGTGCTCTGTCCATGTCCCTAGGTCTTAGCTTAACACCCACTGCCTGAGGCAGTTCAGATGATTAGAGTCATTATGCCCATAATGTGACTGTACCAACATGTCTGTGGGGAGCATGCTTCACCAAAGGTGCTTGAGAAACACAGGAGATATTTTATTACCCCGAAGTTGTTTTGCAACTCTTTTTTAAACCTCATTTTTTTTTTTTGAATGTATATTCTGAGACAGAGAGAGAGAGCGAGCATGGGCAGAGGAAGGGGCAAAGAGAGAGGGAGAAAGAGAATCCCAAGCAGGCTCTGCATTGTTAGCACAGAGTCTGATGTGGGGCTTGATCTCACGAACCGTGAGGTCATGACCTGAGCCGAAATCAAGAGTGAGATGCTTAACTGACTAAGCCATCCAGGTGCCCCTAACCTAGTTTTCATTTGGACCACAAAGTCTTTTTTACCCTGCAAGGTTCCAAATTATGGGACTCTTGGTCAATTCAGATGGCCACCTATAGGCACAGGGGCTTCTATTAATGAAGTTGTATGTATATATTTTCTATATTGCCTTGTATTCCAGCCAGTTCATCTCTTGCTTGTAGGGCTTGGCTGAATGTAGCAAGAAGGAGAATACATGCTTGCAATTTTTTTTATTGGGTTCATTCATTCATTCCACAAGTGTTTCTTAAACACGTTCTATAAGTCAGGCCCTGTGCTAGGTGAGAGGAATACCACAGTAAACAGAACACACAGAGTTCCTACCCTTAAAATTTATAATCTAGTGAGTCCATCTGTTGCCCATTCTTTAAATGTTCGTGTTTTCTGGAGTTCAAAAGGAATCCTTCTCTTTTGTAACCCTACAGTGTCACCCTGGGTGATTGCACCCATTCCTATGGCTTCAAACTCCTACCTCTATGGATGACTTATGAATTTGTGTCTCTGACCCCCTACCTCTCCCCTGACCCGCAGGTCCATATTTCTGACTGTCTTTTGAACATTTCTGCCTAGATGTTCCAGAGCCACCTCAGACTGAACTCTTTTCTTGGCCATACTTTACCCTGAGAAATATGCTTCCCCCCTCCCCCCCAGTACTCCCTAACCTGACTAATACCATCACCATCTATCTACTGGGTCTCCTAAGCTGGAAACTCTACCATCTTCTACTCCTTCCTTCCCCTCATTCTTATGTCCAGGCAGTCACACAGCCCTACTGGTTCTCTCTCGGTGACCTTTGCAGCCCAGTCTCACCTTTCTATTCCTACTGCCTTTGTTGTTCTTCCCCTGGGCCTGGACAATCATCAGGTCCTTTCCTTGCCTCAAAACCAACCCTATCCAACCTATCCTTTACTCCGCTACCAGAATTATCATCCTAAAAAATTACACGTGTTGCAGGGAGTATGGCCGGAGTTGCAAAAGATGAGCCTGCAAACAAAGTGCAGTTAAGTGAAGGTCCTCATACTCGACTCGGAATGAGGTTGGTCATTAGAAAAAGGATTGGAAGTGACTGGATAGGCAGTCTTTCATTTAACATGAGTGGTAATTTTTCAGGTAAAGGAGGGGGGTATACTTTATTGTAAGGAGGGGCAGTGGCCTCCAAGTTATCATTTGTGAGTGGCGGTAGAGGCCATTCTGGTGAAGTGTCTTCCTCAGGCACTATAGCCTTGATTTCTTCAGAAGAAGATTCATCCTTAAAACTATCAGATGTAAAATCCGACTCATCTCCTTCTTCTTGATGAGTTTTTTAATTTAGGTGAACTTATATTTTGTTCTGAGTCAGACTGTAAAGGCTATAAAGCCATCTCAATTAAAGAGCATAAAGACCAAACTTTTAAAGAAATGATATCTCCATTTTGATGAGTGTGCCTAAGTGTTTTCATAATCAATCTCCATTGTTTAAGGTTTAAAAGATTTTTTCTAGAAGGGTTAAACCAGTAGCAATGTTTTTTAAACAAGTACCAGAGCTCATCAAAATACATGCTTGTTTAGTATCTATTTTTCTAGTCGCATACAAGGTAAAACCCCAAACCCCTTAGCAAAGCACGTAAGGCCCTAGCCCCACATTATTCACCCACCTTGTCACTATGTTCCTCAACACTTCAGCCATGAACTGCTTAAGAGTTTCCTAAGTGTGCTGGAGATTTCCTGCCTTTATGCCTTTGCATGTGGAATGCCTTCCTCTCTCATCCTTTTTTAGTCCGCAAAGTCCCATTCTTTCTTCCAGACGTAGCTCAAATGGCATGTCCTGGTTGACACCTTCCCTAACTCCTGCAGGCCCAGGAACCTGCTTCCTCTTCTGTCCTCCTGCACTTCTGATATTCCTTTGTTACCACATCTGTAACTCCAATAAGTATCAAAATTTACAGTTCCACAAAACCTGGGTGTGGGTCTTGTCTTCTTTATTGCTGTAAAATGGAACTTTACCTACATCTCATGCTCCTATGTCTGCAGATGAGGAAAACTCTTGATGGTTCAAGATGAACTCAGTCATTTTCAGAGTTTTCTTAGTCCTTTTGGGGTTTAAACTCAGTTCCTGCAAGGTGTTCCCCTTCTTCTCTTCTGAGAGTGCTTTAGATTATGGGACAGGCATTTGTGAGGAAGGTGGTTTGGTGCATGGTCTGCATCTATCTGTTCTCTGCCTCCCAATGTCCTCTGCTAGATAAGCCATCCTGGGCATCAGTCATTAGTACCCTCCAGTGCTTAAATTCATGGTGCCCTTTGCTCTTAGTGTCTCCACAGGGCACTCTGTTTTTCATGCTGAGTGAATTCCTTTCCAAGCCAGTGTCTGTGCCTGTCCTAGAGCACAGGAAATTTTTGAGTGTGCACATCCTCCAAGCTGAAGTGCAAGGTCTTATATAGCAGTCCTCAACTGTTCTGGACATCTTCCCCAGCCATTGCTACTTTTCACTTAGATGCCAGACTGGAGGAGGGGGTTGTACCCAGTAGAGTCAGGCAATGGTTCCTTCTACTTTAGAAGTCCCCCTCCCTGTTTTTCCGAGATTCTTGTTGTTCTGCCCCATCTCGACTCCCAGGGCTCTTTTGAGGGAATGGAGCAGTGAAGTGAGCCCCTTCTCAGAATCCCCAAGAGTTCTAGTCATGTCCTCTCTGGTTCTTCTCTTCCTACCAGGTGAAATGAAGAATTTTTATTTATTTTGAAGTGAGAAAATTATTCTGAGAATAGCTTTCATCCTTCTCTCCTCTGTTACATATGGCATAAACACCATGCTATGAATTCTTTAGGTTTTTATTAATTTTTATTTATTTTTAAAGTTTATTTATTTATTTTGAGAGAGACAGAGAGAGCATGAGTGAGGGAGGGGCAGAGAGAGAGGGAAAAAGAGAAAATCCAAACCGGCTCCACACTGCTAGCACAGAGCCTGATGCAGGGCTCAGACTCCCGAAACCATGAAATCATGACCTGAGCCAAAACAGAGTCGGATGCTTAACTGACTGAGCCACCCAGGCACCCTGAATTCTTTAGGTTTTTAGATTTTTGGTTCAAAAAACCCTTTTCTCTCTCATAAAACCTAACTTTCAAGACCACAGTCTCTGCTTTGATTAAAATTAATTACATAGGATATAATTATACACACACACACACACACACACACATACACACACACACACACACACACACACACACAAACACACACAACTGACCTTATTCTAAGCTCTATCCTTTTTTCCCTGAGTAATAAGTAGGAAGAACTCAATGGGTGGAGGAATCAAGAGCAAGAAGAAACTCCCAGGAAATAAATCTTTGATTTTTATCTCAAAATATTTGCTCTCCACATAAAATTGTGTTTACATGTGGGGAGTTCCCTTTGTGAATTGTTGAGACCAGGGATCATGTCTTAGTCATTTTTTTAAGCCCTAGAGCTGCATTGTCCAAATGGTTGCCACTAGCCACATGTGCCTATGGTGCACTTAAAATGTGGTTAATCTGAATTGAGACATGCTCTAAGTGTAAATTAATTACACTTGATTTTATTTATTTATTTATTTTTAATTTTTTTTAATGTTTTTTTTTTTTTTTGAGTTGGGGGTGTGTAGGGGTAGAGAGAGAGGGAGACACAGAAAGAATATGAAGCAAGCTCCAGGCTCCAGGCTCTGAACTGTCAGCACAGAGCCTGACTTGGGGCTCGAACTCATGAACCATGAGATCAAGACCTGAGCCGAAGTCAGATGCTTAACCAACTGAGCCACCTAGGCACCCCAATATATACTGATTTTAAAGACCACTACCAAAGAAAAGAATATAAAATATCTCCTTAATAATGTTTATATTGATTACATGTTGAAATGATACCATACTGAATATAACAGATTAAATAAAAATAATTACATTAGTTTTACCTGTTTCTTTTTACCTTTTTATGTGGCTACTAGAAAATGTAATAGGACTAGAGAGAGTATACATGTTAGTACCCAAATAGGCAATATGATTCAACAGATCATAATGATCTTTTTTTTTCTTTTATCAGATCCAAAATATGGAGTTGGTATATACTTCACCAAGAATCTGAAAAACCTAGCATACCAAGTCAAGAATACATCTGCCACAGATGAACTGATCTATGTGTTTGAAGCTGAAGTACTCACAGGCTCCTTCTGTCAGGGTCATCATTTAAATATTTTCCCCCCACCGTTGAGTCCTGGAGACATAGATAGCCATGACAGCGTGGTTGACAATGTCTCCGACCCTGAAACCTTTGTTATTTTTAGTGGCACACAGGCTATGCCTCGATATTTGTGGACTTGCACCCAGGATCATGTACAACCACAGAAGGACTCAGCAGGACCAATGATGCTATCTTCACAGCAGCCTTGGGAAAGATTCTCAAGTGGTAGCTCTGTTGATTAACCTCTGTTGATTAACCTCCACATCATTTTGACAACTGGCATGTCCTTACTTTGGAGGAACTGTCCAAATAATGACCATCAGTAAATCAGAGTGGCTTGAATATGTCAAATGGGTTGTCCATGTGGACTGATTGTGTTATTCAAGGGACCCACCACATCCTCATATCTTAGTTCTTTCATCTTTGTCTTCATCTCTTGGGATTGAGGTGGATAGATCCCAACTAAAACACTCTCAGGACCATTCCCTCTCCTTCAAGTTGTCCTTTCACCTCTTTTACTATAGGTAACAGCAAAAATGTTTTACATGTAATGAAGGGATTTTTCTAGCATACAATCCAAGACTTTTTAGTTTCTAAAATGGATAGTGTAATAGCAGGATGCTTTTGCATTTTCCAGATAATCTTATATAGTGTTTTAGATATCAAAATAAATCACCTTTGTCTGAGTAACTGGCTTTGAAAAGTTATATGTAAAATGACATTATTCGAAGTGGAAAGACATCAAAAGGCTGATATTCTACTGATATCATATTTGGATTCAGCCATATCAAGCAATGCCATTCAAGCATCATGAGGCCAAATGATTAATTCACCAAATATTTCTTGATCATCAGAGGTGTTTCATTTTTCTGGATACTGGGGACATGATGCCAGACAAGACAAATATCTTCAGGCAGCTGGCAGCCTGAATAATCAGAAATGCAGCTGTATGACTGAGTATAATAAAAGAGGATTTACAGATTCTTTGGAAAAATTTAAGAGGGAGAGGAATAAATTAATCAGGGGTTGGGAGGAAGGCCTTCTAAAGAAAGTGAAACTCAAGATGAAACCTGAAGTATTTGTAAGAGGTAGGTGAAAGAGGGAGGCAGCAAATCAGGAGCAGAGATGGAAGAATACTTTAGGCAGAGAGAAAAGCTCTTATCAAGGCTGAATCCACTGTGACTTTGCCCAAATTTGACTTCAGAGTTCTGTAATGTAAAGGCCAGCTAATCTCACCATTTATCTCTTGCCTATTCTGAAATCTGTATTTCCCTATGCTTCCAAAATTTCCTCACCCTCATATCCTTACACAGAACACTTCTTCCTCCTCTTACTGTAACCAGCATTCTTCCTCTTTTTTTAAATCCCCTTCACCTATTTCACCAACCCCACCCACCTCCCCTCTGGTAACAATGTTTGTTCTCTATAGTTAAGAGTATATTTCTTGGTTTCTTTTTTTTTTCTTTGTTTTGTTTCTTAAATTCCACATATCCGCGAAATCATATGGTATTTGTCTTTCTCTCCCTGGCTTATTTCACTTAGTGTTATATCCTCTAGCTCCATTCATGTTGTTGCAAATGGCAAGATTTTATTATTTGGGGGGGGGGATGAATAATATTCCATTGGGTATATCTATACCGTATCTTCTTTATTGATTCATCTATCAATGGGCTGCTTTCATATTTGGCTACTGTAAATAATGCTGCAATAAACATAGGGGTGCATGTATCTTTTCAAATTAGTGTTTTTGTATTCTTTGGGAATAGTGGAATTACTGGATCATATGGTAATTCTATTTTTAATTTTTTGAGGAATCTCCATACTGTCTTCCACAGTGGGTGCACCAGTTTGCATTACCACCAACAGGGCATGAGGGTAACTTTTTCCCCACATACTTGCCAACATTTGTTGTTTCGTGTGTGTGTGTGTGTGTGTGTGTGTGTGTTTTAATTTTTAAAGAAGTTTTTAAATTCCAGTTAATTGTTTCTTGTGTTTTTTTATTTTAGCTACTCTAACAGATGTGAGGTGATATCTCATTGTGGTTTTGATTTTCATTTCCCCGATGAGTGATGTTGAGCATCTTTTCATGTGTCTGTTGGCCATCTGAATGTCTTCTTTGGAGAAATGTCTGTTCATGTCTTTTTCCCATTTTTCAATTTGATTATTTGTTTTTTGGGTGTTGGTTTATATATTTTGGATACTGAGTCTTTATCAGGTATGTCATTTGCAAATATCTTTCCTCATTTTGTAGGTTGCCTTTTAGTCTTGTTACCTTTGCTGTGCAGAAGCTTTTTATTTTGTTTTTTCCCCTAAACCATGTCTCCACACTATCTACCTTCCCTAATGTGGCCTTTTCTCTCCCTCTAGTTGTGTAGTTTGCTCTGTCAGTATTCAGGTCGATTTTATGGGATTCAGAATGATTTGATAGTTATCTAATTGTGCTCTAGGGATGAGAGGAGTGTAGGGCCCCCCTACTATGCCCCACCATCTTAGCTCCTTAGAAGCTTTATTTTGATATAGCCCAATAGTTTATTTTTGCTTTTATTTCCCTTGCCTGAGGAGACATATCTAGAAAATGTTGCTATGGCTAATGCCAGAGAAAGTACTGCCTGTGCTCTTCTAGGATTTTTATGGCCTCAGGCCTCATATTCACATCTGTAATCCATTTTGAGTTTATTTTTGTGTATGGTGTAAGAAAGTGGTTTGGTTTTATTCTTTTGCACGTAGTTATCCAGTTTTCCAAGCACCATTTGTTGAAGAGACTTTTTCCCATTGTATATTCTTGCCTCCTTTGTTGAAGATTAATTGACCATATAGTTGTGGGTTTATTTCTGAACTCATTCTGTCCCATTGATCTATGTGTCTATTCTTGTGTCACTACCATACTGTTTTGATTACTATAGCTTTTGTAGTATATCTTGAAATCTGGGATTGTGATACCTCCAGTTTTGTATTTTTCCAAGATTGCTTTGACTAGTCAGGATCTTTTGTCATTCCATATAAGTTTAGGATTATTTATTCTAGTTCTGTGAAAAATGCTATTGGTATTTTGGTAGGGATTGCATTAAATGTGTAGATTGCTTTGGATAGTATGGATATTTTAACAATGTTTGCTCTTACACTCCATGAGCATGGAATATCTTTCCATTTGTGTTGTCTTTAATTTCTTTCACCAATGTTTTATAGTTTTCAAAGTATAGGTTTTTCACCACCTAGGTTGTTTATTTTATTCTTTTTGGTATAATTGTAAGTGGTATTGTTTTCTTGATTTCTCTTTCTGCTACTTCATTATTAGTATATAGAAATGCAATGAATTTCTGTATATTGATTTTGTATCCTGCAACCTTACTGAATTCATTTATTAGTTCTAATGGTTTTTTAGTGGAGTCTGTAGGGTTTTCTATACATAGTATCATGTCATCTGCAAATAGTGAATCTAATATTTCTTCCTTACCAATCTGGATGCCTTTTATTTCTTTTTCTTGTCTGATTGCTGTGACAGTATTCTTCCTCTTGAAAGAAGCATGCTTCCTATCTCATATGGTACTGTCTTTGGATATGGGCAAAAGAGGCCCTGCCCTGAACCTCTGGTTTGAGAGGGCCCCACTCTGGTCTGCTTCTATGTGTTCTCATCTCTACAAGATAAGTAGTCTATAGGGTCAAGAGAATGTATCAATTATAAGCCTTCATACTTCACTTCTAAACCACCCACTAGGTACCTGGAACCCCAAACTTTCTTGACTGAACAGCTCCAAGTCTATTTCCAGGGCCTAACTCGACCTCTTTCTTGGTTCTGTCCTCTTGAGGGTGGACTGTGCCACAAGTCTGCATCAAGAATGGTCAAAGAGTGACTGTTTGGGTCATGGGCAGTAGGGCTGAAGCATTCGTATGCCTGGGGGTAAGCTTGCGACATAAAGCTAAAATAGTGCTTAAATTATCTATAACCTTAAAGCTTATATTAAGAAAAAATAAAGGCATAAATTAATCAGCTAAGCATCCAACTTAAGAAAATCAGAATAAATTTGAAAGGATAAAAACAGAAAATAATGAAATGGATGCAAAAACATTACAACAGAGGGAATAAAGTAATAGCTATTTCTTTGTAAAGATTAAAATTCTTTTAAATGTTTATTTATTTTTGAGAGAGAGAGAAAGACAGAGCCTGAGTGGGGGAGGGGTAGAGAGAGCAGGAGACACAGAATCCAAAGCAGGCTCCAGACTTTGAGCTGTCAGCACAGAGCCCGATGCAGGGCTTGAACTCACAAACCGTGAGATCATGACCTACGCTAAAGTCAGATGCTTAACAGACTGAGCCACCCAGGTGCCCCTGTAAAGATTTTAAAAATATGCAAATCTTTGGTAAGATTGATAAAGAAAAAACAAAAGGTACAAATAAAGAATTTGAGGAATAAAAAGAGGATGTAACTAAAATACATTAGAGATCTAAAGGTAACAAGATAATGCCAGAAACAATTTTGTGCTAATAAGCTGAAAATTTAGACAAAATATAGATTTTCTCTTGAAAATATAACCTATCAAAATTGAAGAACTAGAAATCCTGAATTTTCTAAAATCTATTAAATAAATTGAATCAGCAATTGAAGTTTTACCTACCAAGTAAACAAATACAAGCTAAGATGATTTTACTAAGTGAGTTCTACCAAATCTTCAAAGAACAGATAATTCCAATTTTATATAAAATCTTCTAGAGAACTTTTTAGAGAAATAAGAGGGAACTTTCTCCAACAAATTTTTCAAGGCTAGTTTAACCTTGATACCAAAAATAGACAACCAGTATAGATATGAAAAATCCAGATACAAAGCACAAATCTGAAACTATTAACAAATATAGTTCAGTTCTGTATAAATAAATAAATCATGGTCAAGTTGGGTTTATTTCAGAAATTCAAGGATAATTTAACTTAAGAAAATCTGCTAGTGTAACTCACCATATAAATATATAAAAGAGTATGCTCATTTCAATGTATAGAAATAAGTCACTTAATAAGCAATTCATAAAAAACCTAGAGCATTATATTTCATAGTAAAACATTAGAACAATTCCCTGCAAAATCAGGAATGAGACAATGGATGCTTTCTATCACCACTTACCTTCTCCAATGAGTTAGAACTCCTGGCAAACACAGTAAACAACAAATGAAAAACATGACTAGTGGTGGAGAAATAAAAATGTCATTAATCAAAGGAAATATGGTTGTCTATAGGAAATCCAAGAAAGGAGCGCCTTGCTAGCTTAGTCAGTGGAGCATGTGGCTCTTGATCTGAGGGTTGTGAGTTTGAGCCCCAGGTTAGGTTTGGAGATAATTTAAAAATCTCTCTAGAAAAAAAAGAAAATCCAAGAAAATCTGGAGACAATTATTAAAATGAATAAAAGCATTCTGTGAGGTGCTAAATAGAAGTTATACATAAATCAATTTCATTCTTATGCATGAGAAACAATAAATGTAATGACTTTTTTTACCATTATAACAGCAACACCAAAAAAATAACTAAAAATAAGTTTAACAAAAGATGTATAAAAACTTCATGAAAAACATCACAACATGTTTTGAAAGGCATTAAAGAAGACCTTATAAATAAATGGAACTATATACTATATTGTCATCGAAAGGGAGACAATATAATAAAAATCTCTATACTCTAAAAATAAATCTTATCAATTCAATGAAATTTCAGTCAAAATCATAAAAGTTTTTTTCATAGAAATTGATGGAGTAATTGTAAAATTTATATTAAATAAAAAGACCCATGAAGAGCTGAGGCAATTAAAAGAACTGTTTTTAATGCTTATTTATTTTTGAGAACAGAAGTGTGAGTGGGGGTGAGGGGCAGAGAGGGAGACACAGAATCCAAAGCGGTCAGCACAGAGCCCGACATGGGGCTCAAACTCATGAACAGTGAGGTCATGACCTGAGGTGAAGTCAGGTGCCCAACTGACTGAGCCACCCACGCTCCCTAGCTGAGGCAATTTTAAAGAAGAAAAACAAAGTGGAGGTGATTTGACCTACAGCATATCATGACTTACTATACAACTACAGTAATTAAGATGTGTTACTGGTGCAGGGACAAACAGACCAACTGAATAGAATAGAAAGCTGCAAAACAGACCTATACCAATACGGAAATTTGAGAATATATGTATCTTGAGTGAATATATATATGTATATATATATATATATACACACATATATATATACATATGTAATACATTTACAAATATATATCAAATACATTTATAAATTAATATATAAAATATATAAATATATGATATACATAAAATATATACAAATAAATTTATAAATATATGAGATAAATATATCTCAAGTTTATATATTATATATACTATAAAAATTATATATTCTGCAATATTTATGATATACTTTTTCACATTGCAGGTTTATGGTGTCCATATTTTTATGGTACATTTATAAAATTTTCCAGCAGATATTTGCAAGTAGAAGCTAAGTACCATTTAAAAGTCATAATTCAGGTGATAAAGAATACTGTTGATTTCTTATTCAATTTTCCATATGAAGTCAAATGGCTATTTGATGCTTGCATTTTTGCTCACTAGTTCTTATTTTCTGAGTGTCATGTGACTATATACATACTTTTCTCAGTATAGAGCTTTGAATATGTGTATATATATGAATGACAGAGGTAAACTTGTGGATCATTGGGAAAACAATAAACCAATCTTAACAAATGGTCTTAGACAACTAGTTAAGGAAGTGGAATAATAAATTTGGATCTTGTGGGGATTCTTGTTGAAGTGACTTATTGGGGGAGTGCTTTTGGGAATGTGGGAATCAAGGAGACAGCATAGGGCAGGGGAAAGCTAGCAAGAGTATAGTCTCAGCTGAAGACTAGCTTCAATATAATTCCAAGGGAAAGCTCTAGGGAAAAAATTGTACCGTTAGAGTAAGCTGAACACTGTAGCAGCAGTTGGCTTTTTCTTTTTTTAAGTTTATTTATTATGACAGAGAACAAGCAGGGAAGGGACAGAGAGAAGGAGAGAGAGAATCCCAAACAGGCTCTGGCTGTTAGCACAGAGCCCAACATGGGGCTCCATCTCACGAACCTCCAGTTTATGACCTGAGCCAAAATCAAGAGTCAGATGCTTAACCAACTGAGCCACTCAGGCGCCCCAAAAGTTAGCTTTTTGAAGTAATGTCAGTTGTTGGCCTAGGTCTGTCCTTGAGGGTGGGAGCGGGAGCCTTCTAGCAAGCTAGCTCCTATTAGGCTTGCACTTCTTCAAAGATGGCAGTTGAGAGTTACCTGCCAGCACTCACATCAGGTTGGGGAATGGGTATATTGGCCAGATGGAGTAGATTCATTTCATTTCCCCACCCGTACAGGTGGGGAAGAGTGACCAATTGTCCTGATTTGCTTGATCTTCCAGGTTTTGGCACTGAAATTCCCACATCCTGGGGAAACCCTCCCAGGACACACAAAACATCCTGGTCTTCGATGGGTGTGGAAGGTTGGGGGAAAATTACAAAACCCATCCATATGACAGCCCAGAAAATAGGAGCTGAAAGCAATCATGCTTCATGTCAAATAGATATAGCAGATTCGTTGACGTCTGTAATCACTATCAGTGTTTTTTCCCCTGCCCATTAATATTAGTAACCATGATTTGCAGTTCACAATAATTATCATCCATTGTTGCATTGTTCTGAGGAATATGACTTAAATGTGCAGTTTAAGTGCATTATAATCATAAGCATTAACAGTACACCTTTGGCTTTGCCTGTGGATTAACCGCTGTGCCTTTTACAAGTTGATTTTTTTTTAACATTGTGAATGTGGTGACCATATTTTATAAGAGCAGAGATAATGAAATGAGAATGATTATAACACCAACAACAACATGATCCAGACATCACTGCATAAGAAAGATAAACAATTATGTAATATTAATGACCAATGGAAGACAATATATAACTGGATTAGGAAGGTAAATAACAAAAACAGAGCATACTGCACAATATGCAGAAAGACTTTTGGATTGGCTATGGTAGAGAAGAGGATTTGAAAGCACATATGGAGACTGAATCTTACAAGTCTGAGATAAGACAGACAAGTACTTCAAAATCAAAAGTTTTTTAGTTTCTCAAAGATACCACTGCTCAACTGAAAATAGCAGCTGCTGAATTAGCTTGGGCGTATCACATGAACCAATGTGCATTATTGTATTGTACTTTCTACTGCTCTATGGAACTAAAAAAGGTTACATTTCCTGATTTAAAAAAAAAACAAAAAACCAAAACTCTCCTCTAGCCCTTTAGCCAATTTAACCTGAAAAATGGAGTTTCAAATTGGCTTCTTAATGTTTATTAAGATTTTTAAATGAAACCATAAACATAACAAAGGGTGTTATATCTTGTCCAAAGACAAAGTAGCCTTGGCTCATTTATCTGCTTTCAGTGAAAATGTTAATTTGGACAAATTCTATTCAGTCTCCACACTACTTACCAAAGAAAATGAAACAATCTCATTTGCTAAACACCTTATACATAACAATACTAAAAAAAGGTGTGGTTTACTCACCTGTGATATGGAGGTTTTAATAATAGAAGTGTTTGCTCATTTCAGTTTCCTCAAAATATGCAGAAGCATTTAATTAAATTTTTGGCTTTATAGAAATGGAAGGAGTTAGCTACCTTAAACATGAAACATCTTGTAGGCACAAGATGACTATCATTGAGGGTACCTTGCTGGCTCAATTGGTAGAGTATGAGTCTCAATCTCAAGGTCATGAATTCAAGCCCCACATTGGTCATAGAGGTTACTTAAAAGATAGATAAATAAATAAAACCACATTATTAAAAAAAAGATGACTATTATTATTGTTAGCCATTAGAAAAGATGTTAAAATCCTGGCCTGCCATAAAATCATATTTTCATAGTGTGGAACAAGAAGAATGTCCTGTTCCAATTTGGAAATATGTTGAGGATGAGAATGGAAAGGACTACAGTGAAACAGAAATAAACATGCTGGTTCTCTAAAAATGTGTGATAATCTTGAAGAGGCCATAAGGAATCTAGAAAAAGATGAACCAACTGCACCTGAGTTATTCAGTGTTATACTAGGTTGAGTCAAAAACTCCAACAGATTAAAAAAAAAAAAGATGAATTTTCTGGAAATAAAACTGTTTCAGAACTTCTTAAGAAGTCCCCCCCACCAAAGGCAACCAAGTTAAACAGAACTTTCTGAATTTCTTTACTAAAATTGTAAACTTACTTGGAAGCTAACTTCAGTTTTCACAAGTTTAAATTACTTCTGTGCTCTAAAGCCATTTTCCCTGGAGAAGAGTTTAACTTATGATGACATACAGTGTGCTTCAGAGTGTTTTTTAAATGATGAGGATTTTAGATATGGAGAGCTCACATGGTTAATTTATACATGCAAACACCCTGATTGACAAACATCTGGCTTACCAAATCAAGTCCATAGATACAAAGCAGGTAGATACTTTGGAGAGCTGGAAATGAATCCCTATAAATTTAGAAATGTGCTGTGCTCGTAAATAAAATTCTAAGTATTCTGTGCTCACTTTTTGATAGAATATGTATTCACTTTAGCTATTATGTAAAAAAGAAAGAAAGACCTAAAGACTCCAGGCAATTCAGATAAGTAGTAATGGAAAAGGAAACAATGAATGAAAAAATTTCCACTGTATCATAGAACAAAGAAACATACCATTGTTATTTTTAAATTTAATATAGGTAGTATCTGTTTAATTAGTCCTACTGTATTTACATTCTCCTTAAAAAAAAAAAACTCTTACATTTATGTTTCTTAAGAATATACAATAGTAGATCACATGCTACTCTATTTGGAAAACCCAAAAGACTCCACCAAAAAAACTGCTAGAACTCATCCATGAATTCAGCAAAGTCGCAGGATATAAAATCAATGCACAGAAATAGGTTGCATGTCTATACACCAATATTGAAACAGCATAAAGAGAAATCAAGGAATCTATCCTATTTACAATTGCACCAAAAATCATAAAATACTTAGCAATAAACCTAACCAAAGAGGTAAAAAATCTATACACTGAAAGCTATAGAAAGCTTATGAAAGAAATTGAAGACACCCAACAAGGTGGAAAAACATTCCATGCTCATGGATTGGAAGAACAACTATTGTTAAAATGTCGATCCTACCCAAAGCAATCTATACATTTAATGCAATCTCTATCAAAATAACACCAGCATTCTTCACAGAGCTAGAACAAACAATCCTAAAATCTGTATGGAACCAGAAAAGATCCCAAATAGTCAAAGCAATCCTGAAAACAAAAACCAAAGCTGGAGGCACCACAATTCCAGACTTCAAGCTGTATTACAAAGCTGTAATCATCAAGACAGTATGGTACTGGCACAAAAATAGACACACAGATCAATGGAACAGAATAGAGAACCCAGAAATTGACTCACAAGCATATGGCCAACTAACTAATCTTTGACAAAGCAGGAAAGACTGTCCAATGGAAAAAAGATAGTCTCTTCAGCAAATGGTGTTGGAAAAATTGGACAGCAACATGCAGAAGAATGGACCACTTTCTTACACCATACACAAAAATAAACTCTAAATGGATGAAACACCTGAATGTAAGACAAGAAGCTATCAAAATCCTAGAGGAAAAAACAGGCAACAACCTCTTTGACCTTGGCCACTTCTTACTTGACATGTCTCTGGAGACAAGAGAAACAGAAGGAAAAATGAACTATTGGGACCTCATCAAGATAAAAAGCTTCTGCACAGTGAAGGAAACAATTAGCAAAACTAAAAGGCAACTGACAGAATGGGAGAAGATATTTGCAAATGAAATATCAGGTAAAGGGTTAGTATTCAAAATCTATAAAGAACTTATCAAACTCAACACCCAAAAAACAAATAATCCAGTGAAGAAATGGGCAAAAGACATGGACAGACACTTCCAAAGAAGACATCCAGATGGCTAACAGACACATGAAAAAATGCTCAACATCACCCATCATCAGGGAAATACAAATCAAAACCACAATGAGATACTACCGCATACCTGTCAGAATGGCTAAAATTAACAACTCAGGCAACAACTGATGTTGGTGAGGATGTGGAGAAGGAGGAACCCTTTTGCATTGCTGGTGGGAATGCAAACTGGAGCAGCCACTCTGGAAAACAGTATAGAGGTTCCTCAAAAGATTAGAAATAGAACTACCCTATGACCCAGCAATTGTACTACTAGGTATTTATCCAAAGGTTACAGGGGTGCTGTTTTGAAGGGGCACATGCACCCCAATGTTTATAGCAGTGCTATCGACAATAGCCAAATTGCGGAAAGAGCCCAAATTACTTGGCGATAAAAAAGAATGAAGTCTTGCCATTTGCAACAATGTGGATGGAACTAGAGTGTGTTATTCTAAGCGAAATAAGTCAGAGAAAGATAAATATCATATGACTTCACTCATATGGAATTTAAGATACAAAACAGATGAACATAAAGGAAGGGAAGCAAAAATAATATGAAAACAGGGAGGGACACAAACCATAAGAGACTCTTAAATACAGAGAACAAACTGAGAGTTGCCGGAGGGGTTTTGGTGGAGGAATGGGCTAAATGGGCAAGGGGCATTTAGGAGGACACTTGTTGGGATGAGCACTGGGTGATAAGTAAGTGATGAATCACTAAATTCTATATCTGAAAAAAAAACCCAACAAGTTCTTTTTAAAAAAAGAGAATATACAATAATATAGCTGACAAAATTTAAATATGCAAGAAATAGTTAAAAGAGTTAAAATAATTTCTTGCACCCAAGGACAGAAAAGAACATAAAAATATTATGTTAAAAAATATTGTTATATTTTTCTTACACATATTATTTACTTAACTGTCATTAGTCCTCTTATTACGAATTACCACTTTTGACTAGTCCTGTTGCTATTTTAAGTAATAGCATTTATGCAACAGAAAAGAAATATAACAGAATATATAATTTCAAGTAAATACCTATTTTTCATGTTTTTATGTTAAAGTGATAACATGAGTATAATTATATTATTATTTATTTTCACACCTATAAGATTGAGGAAAAAAAAAGCCAGACATTTTCAAATGGTAGCAAGGATATTTAGAAGAGAAACTTATATACTGCTTGTGAGTATAAATTGGTACAACCACTTTGTGAAATCATCTAGCGATATTTAGTGTATTAGTTTTCTATTTCTGTGTAACTAATTACCAGTAAAGCATTTTCACAGTTCCTGTGGCCCAGGAGTCTAGGCTTAGCTGGTTTGCTGGCTCAGGGTCTCACAAAGCTGTAATCAAGGTATAAGTCAGGGTGTCTTCTCATCTGGAGGCTTGACTGGGGAAGAGTCACTTCTAAGCTCTCTAAAGTTGTTGGTAGAATTTATTTCTTCATGGTTGTAGGACTGAGGGCCCTGGCTGCTTTTGGGTTGTCAGCTGGAGGCACTTAGGTCCTAGAAGCCATTAGTAGATCCTTGCCACATGGCCCTCTCCTTAGGCAGTTCACAGCATGACAGCTTACTTCTTCAAGCCCCACAGGAGCATGTCTAGCCCCAGTTTGCTAAGATAGAGACTTATATAATGAAATGTAATCATGGGACTAACATCCAATTATCTTTGCCATATTCTATTGGATATTAAAATTAAGTCACAGATCTCACCCATACTTGACGGGTAGAGATTAATATGGCAACACCAGGGGGCAAAGATCAGGGGGCCATCTTAGACTTCTTCCTATCACAGTTAGTGAGGTTAAAGATGCAATATCCTAGGATCTAGCAGTTTCCCTACACACATGAAGATGTGTGCAAAAATTTTCATAGCAGCATCGTTTGTAAAAAAGAAAAACCCTATTGTTCTACAATTTAAAAATGTCTCAAACTACAAAAAGATGAAGTCAGAGAGATATTCACTAATAAAACACATTGCGTGGTATAACATTTTTGTAAAAGTAACATCATATATATACACACACATATATATATATGAATTTTGCTTCAGCAATGGCCTACTGTTGTCTAACAAATTCTCCCACCACTGAGAATCACTGGACAAAACACAAAAACATTAAGGCATGGAGGAGATACCATGGCAGTGAGAATTTATGGGTCCAAGATCTGTAAGAAAAGGGAAGCCACAAGAGGTGAGCCTGACATTTGCCATCACTTTTCCACCTGAGGTGATTGCTAATTCTGAAAGCAGTGGCTGAAAAACTGAGTGGAGCTTTTAGCTGTCTCATGGGGCTGAGGAAGCTGGGCCAAGGACAAAAGGCCCTCATCAGGAGTAAGAGTGAACTGGAAAGAAACTAGTTTTCACAAGGACTAAGTCCAGCTCTGAATAGTCTCAGTTCCTGATTGGAATGAATTGATCTCTCCTCAGTTTAACGATGGTTGGGTATACTTGCCCCCAATTGTCTCCCTTACAACAACCTCCCTTTCTCCAATCCCCCTGCTCAAACTCAACTCACTCTAGAAGACACAACATTCACCAGTGGAGAATACTGATGTGGCAGGGAGAGATCCAGGACAAATGAACATTGCATAGCCTAGGATTCATGTAATGTAGTCCTCCCTTCCATACTTATAAATGAATTGAGCTACCAGACCTCTTTCACACTGCTTCTCTGCCAGTGTTTTAAATTGATCTGATAAAACATGTCACATGTGAGACTTTCTATTCTGTGACCTCTGCTTGGCTGGCTGGCTTCAGTCCTTCTTCTTTTGAAGGTACTGCTCAAAAAGAATTCCGTCAAATTTAACAGTAACAATCATTTGCCCAAATTTTCATTTGCGAGCCCTTGAGAGTGAAGCAACTATTTATGCTTCATTCAATTTCTTAATTGTTTTTGATACTTCTCATACATTATCAGGCAAAGGGGAAGGGGGGGGGGGAAAGAATACCCAGAAGTTTCCTCACACGTGTTGCCTGTGAATGCCTTAGACATGAGGCACTGACTTAAATTTTTTTTTTAATGTTTATTTATTTATTTATGAGAGAGAGAGCGAGCGAGCAGGGAAGGGGCAGAGAATGAGAAAGACACAGTCTGAAGCAGGCTCCAGGTTCTGAGCTGTCAGACTCACCAACTGAACCGTCAGATCATGACCTGAGCCGAAGTTGGACGCTTATCGGACTGAGCCACCCAGACAACCCACGAGGCACTGACTTTTAACACTTGTAATATGCCCTCAGCCTTCATTCATTCCATGATTCGTTCAATAAACGTGTGCTAGGTACCAACCATGTTAGAGGCTGGTTATGGACAGGTGAGGCAAGGATCCATCCGCCCTGGAAGAGCTACGAAGACAGATTTGTAGACATACTTTTGCAATTCAAGCTAAGTACAGTCCTGTGGTCCCTACACCACGATTCTCCAACCTTTGCCTTTGCCTACTACCCTCCTCCTCAGCGAAACCTCCCAAATCCTGGACTCTTCATTGGTTCCCGCTAACCTCTAGGGCTTGCAGAGAAAGACGGCTGGAAGACTACGTCTCCCGGCAGCCTCTGCATCAGGGCAGCGGAGGGGAGTGCGCAGGCGCATGGGTCGGCCCCCGCGCGCAGGCGCACTGCGAACGCCCGCTGAGCAGGGTCTTGCTGCTGGGTGCGCGGCGGCGGAGAGCGAGGGCCTGGTGAGCACCGGCGCTGGCCGGCTGTTGGAGCTTGTGCGCGGGAGAGGAACGGCGGGCAGGCAAGCGAGCAAGCGGCTCACCCCAGCATCGGCACCGGGATCGGTTGCCTTGAGTCTGGTGAGTGCGGGGCCCCGCGGCCTCGGCCCCTCCCCCTCCCGCCGGCGGATCCGGTAGTCCTCGGCGGGACCCGGGAGAGGCCCCGGGGCGAGGGCGGGCGCTGGACGGGCTCGAGCTTGGGTTCCTGGGCCCGGGCGCTCGCGGCGCGTCCATGCGTCACGGCCCGGCGGTCCTAACGGCCGCGCGGCCGGCGGAGGGGAGGGTGGGGGTGGGGATCGCTGGTGTGATCGCCATCGGGAACGCCGGTCGAGGCGAGGCAGGGCGGGGCGGCGGCGGGGCTGGAAGCGGCGCCGGGGACTGCGGGGCGCCGAGGCAGCGGGGCTGAGAGGAGGCGAGCGCCGAGCCTGCGCCGCGGCCCCATGCGAGCGGGGGGCGGGGGTGGGCAGCGCCGGGTGCTGGGATTTGAGGCAGGAGGGAGCAGGGGGCGCGGGTAGAAATCCCGTCTCGGGAATTCACAAGTTACAGCCCGTGCTGGAGCCGGTGGTGGGGGGGGGGGGCGGGGGTGGAGACGGACGACTGCAGTTTACAGATGTCATAACAACATGGGCCTGAAGCGGCTGACCGGGGTGTGGTAATTATAGGAATGACAGAACTTAGTCTGCACACAGCGTGTGTAACTGGTGATGGGAGGGAAACAGCGAAGTATTCGATGAAGCGCAAAATGGGAGGAGAAAAACTGAAGGATGACTGGAGTCAAGGAAGTCTTGAAGGAATGTTTTAGGTTTGAATGAAAGTATTTAATGTTTCACTTTTAAGGGAAAGATTTCAAAATCACTGATTTTTAAGGTTTAAATGCCAAGTAAACAAATTTGAAGTTTTTTTTCCCTAAAACATGCTAAAATAAATATTACTTTTTCATCCTTTTTTCTTTTAAGAAACAGTTCCTTCAAAACCTCTGTTTCTCAGCAGTAGATGAGTAAGTGATTTTACCCTCTTGTTGCTTCCAGGCTCATTCTCGAGATTAACTTGTTCTTGTATTTGTAATATTTTGGAACGGATCCAGAAGTTATTTCCCCTTAAAGATTGTTAAGATGCAATTTTAACTTTACGAAGGCAAATGATAGTGAAGTATATTGCATTTTCACTGAAATCATTTATTCTTGGGGGGGCCACTCTGTATACTTGATTATAAGATGGAGGATGTGTGAGAAGGAATGAACATTTGAACTCCTTTCCAGGTATTTTGCCGAGTACTTTAGGTATGGTAAAACATTTATGCTTACAGTAACTCTGAAGTAGATGTTAATTTTTTCCATTCTACAGATAAAAGCTTTGAAAGTCAGAGAAGTTAAGTAACTTACCTAAGGTCATATAGCTCTTTTTGGAAACAGCCTGAAAACCCAAGATCACTGCCATTTTAAGAATTATTTCTCCCCTCCTTACATACCTCTTGGTTGTATATTTGTGTGTTTTTTAAAAATTATTACTTAATCCATTCATTCAGTATATACTTAATGAGTGATTGTATGCCTTCAGACTAGGGATACAGACACAGCCAAAACGCTGTTACTACCCCCATGGAATTGATAGTGTGGAGGGGAAGACTGACATAGAGTGAATACAAGTATTAACTGCTTGGCATTTTATCAGTCATTATAACTGAGCAGAAATTGTAATGTACTCTAGTAAATAGCAAAAGAAGTTTAAATGGAATTAGACATGAGCCTTGAGTTTACAGTCTAGTAGAGAAACAAAACATATAAAAACCTAAAACCAAATGACAGAAGTAAACACCTCACCTGAAGTCAGTATACTTGCATTTTGTTACTTTAGGCCCTCTTCAGAGAACTATGATTTAATGTTATGGACATTGACTTTTATCTACAATTGGTACATAAGAAAAGACAACATGAAAAAAATCTTCATTGCTAATTTATTTATTGGGCCTTATGAGGTAGATACCTTAGAGACAAATTCTTTTTAAGAGCCCAGTGGTAGGCTTTTTTTTTTTTTTTTTTTAAACGACTGTTTTTATTAGATCATTTGTCTTTTGTAAGCCATCCTGTTTATCCTGTTGCTCTTCACACTTTGGCTATTGGGAGTGGGATGGGAGTTCAGAGCTGTGTCCAACTTTTGTAATTTTCCTTAGCCTCAGCCATGTTATAAACTATATCAGATAGTTTGGAATTTCTCTCAGTTGTTTCCTGGACTATTTTCTTTGTTCTTTGTTGCTCTCAATTTAGTTTCTACCTTTTCCCTTTCATTTGAGATTAGGGATTATAGTTTACCCTTCTTATCACGAGTGTTTTAACACAATGTTTGCTAAATTAGCGATTGTCTTGATGATTTATGATGTTTATGTTTTGAAGCCTGTCAGATTGTTTTTAGAAATATGTATGAATACTTTGCATAAAATCAATTAAGATTTTGGGCCATGCAAATAAAGGTGACTGACCTAGTGATGAAGATAATTCCCTATTACTCAAAGTCTTTGTTTTAAGATCGCTGTACTATGCAGGTATTATGAATTCAGCCATAATAATGGAAGAAAACATTGGAAATGGTAAACAATTCAATTAGCTGATTGGGGCTGATTTCACTCCGTTCTTGCTGCAGTAAGCAGGAGGTGGCCCCAGGCCAACGGGGGGCCAGATAGGGCCTGCATTAGAAAATTTTGAGGCCCTGCAGTGAAAGAGCAGGGGTGAAGACTGATGGAACGTGCAGTTCTGTTTTTTTTTTTTTTTTTAAGATGTTACAACCCAACCAAATACAGATCTAAGTGATAAAATGTTTCTGACCTAGTATAGTAGATTAATTGGGGCAGTTCTTGAAAGCAGGCAATAATCCAGAATGTGGATAATGGGGATAATCTTCTTCACATAACAAGAATAATGCTGCCCTTCATATACAAAGATAAGTCTGCTTACTCATCGTGATTGATTTTCCAGCATGAGGAGGGATATTTGCTGAGTTGTCCATGAGTCTCTGTATTCTGACCAACAAGGCAGCTTGGGGTCAGAATGGGGGCTTGTAGCTAGGAAACAAAGACAAACAGGAGGGACTAACATCTATTGATGGATCAAGTACTACATTAATTGTTTTCACTTAATTATCCTTGCAAAACCACTTTGAAGAGGTGGTAACATGTATAGGGTGGTTAGGTAACTTGTCCTACTTCATGGAGTACATGATGGAGCTGGAATTCAAACAGGGCTATTTGTACTATGTTCACACCAACCATTGAAACTTGGTTTTTTCTTGGTTTGCAGTTCAGTCTTCCAAGCAGAATAAACTAGATTTAGTTGGTTTAGCATCATGAAATGATACTGTGAAGATCTACTTCACTAAAGGCTGAAGGAAGACTGTTCAAGTTCCTTCCTTTATTGCCATTAAAAATACAATTTTTTAACTAGAATAATGTGAAAAACAATTGTCCCCTGTCCTAGCCTCTGTACTATTAGAGGCTACCTTTTTTTTTTTTTAAGATGTTTACTCTCATTTATTAATAAGTTGTTTCTATTGCTTTTTCATGATATAGCAATTTCAGGCATTATTTATGGACTTTCTTCCATACACACACACACACACACACACACACACACACACACACACAGCCTCTCCCTCCCAATCTCTCAGTATAATTATCATAGTCCTTTATTAAGTCAATATTCAGAGTGTTTACAATAACTATGTAAATATTCACAACTGAACCATGTACTATTATGATGTCATTTCTTCTGTTAACCTATTTGTGTTTTTCCAGGAGTTAATACTTTTTTTTTCTCTCTTTATTTCCTGAAATAGTTGTCTTAGAACTCTGTCTCTTTAATGCAATCTGGACTGGTTACTTTCTAGGCCTACTTGCCACCTGTTATCCTGGAACTTATCTTTACATCACTCTTAAAATTCTCTTTGCCTCTCTCCTGTTTTGGGTCTTTTTTTTTAGCCTCCTGAGAAAGAGTACCTGGGAAGTAAAAACTTTCTGAGATTGTGCATAATTGAAATAGATCTCTAGTCTATCTTAACATTTCATCAGTAATTTGGCTGGGTATAAAATTGTAGGCTTAAAAAATTTGAAAGTCATAGCTTGTTGTTTTCTTGTGTTCCATTGCTGCTGTTGAAGTCCAAAACCATTCTGAATCTTCTTTGTTTGTATGTGACCTTCCCATGAACCAACTGAGCCACCCAGGCACTGCAGAATGTTATTTTTAACCCCTGAAATTCCATGATAATATGCCTAAATAAGTTGTTTTGTTTTTTAATTTTTTTTTAATGTTTGTTTATTTTTGAGACAGAGAGAGACAGAGCATCAACGAGGGAGGGGCAGAGAGAGAGGGAGACACAGAATCAGAAGCAGGCTCCAGGCTCTGAGCCATCAGCCCAGAGCCCGACTCGGGGTGAGATCGTGACCTGAACCAAAGTCGGATGCTTAACCGGCTGAGCCACCCAGGCGCCCCATTGTTTTTTTAATTTAAGGGCACTTCATGAAAGCTTACAAGCATAAATGCTTCATGTCATTTAGTTCTGGAGAATTTTTAAAAATTATTTTCTGGACTTTAGGTAAAAATAGTTTTCAAGTTAATTATGCTTCCCAGTTCTTGACACACTATCAGCAAACCATACAAGATCCTTTAAGTTTTTCTTTGATTTCTGAGCCCTACTTCCCCATTACCGTTTTCAGTAGGCATTCACTGCATTGTGATTGATATATTCCTTGATTATATATGAATCGTTGAATAATTGTGAAATATGTAGTGGTGTGTGTGTACGTATTTAGTTTATTGTGTTATAGACCTTGTCCTGTTTCTTACTTTTTTTTATTCGGCATGGTTTTAGAGACTTTTCTGTCTTGTTGTCTGTACATATAATTGTGTGTGATGTAATTCCATAATACACATCTGGCACATTTTATTTTTCTTTCCCACCTGAGTTGCCTTTCTGGCATCACAAATACACCATGGTAAATATACTCTTGTACATTATTGTGGACCTGTGTGAGAAGTTCTCTGGGATATACACACAAGAGTGGGATTCCTGGGTTATAGAATAGGAGAGCTGGTTTATGTGCCTAGTAGAAGTATAGGAGGGTTCTTGTTTGCCCATATCTTTGTCAGTACTTGCTTTTATTCAACTTTGTAATATTTGCCAGCAATGGATATAAAGTGGCATCTCACTATTTCAGTTTACATTCTCTGATTACTAATGAGTTTGAGCATCTTTTGGATCTGTTCAAGTTTTCCCTTTTGAAAATTGTCTATTTTGTCCTTTGTTTCTCTTTCCTTTGGGTTACTGTCTTTTTGGTTTGCAGAGGTTCCTTGTGGAGGTTAGATTTGAATGGTCTGTTCCTTTTAGGCTTGGAAAATATCTTCTCTAAGCCTGTCATCTTTCTGTTAATTTTGCCTATAGTGTCTCTCATTGAATGGGTATTCTAAATTTGATGCCTTGTTTCTTTGATAATCCCTTCCTCATCAATTTTTTTTGTTCTCTCTTGGAATTTGTGTTTGGGTATTGGAACTCTTAGGCTGTTCTTTTAATTTTCTTTTCCTTCTTATTTTCCATTACTTAGTCTTTTTGTTCTGCTTCCTAAGAAATTTCCTTAGTATTATCTTCCAACCTTTCTATTGAGTTTTAAATTTCTATCCACATTTTAAGTTTCTTAGAGCTCATTCTTCCAGTATCTTAAATTTTTTTTTAATGTTTATTTAATTTTGAGAGTGAGAGCACAAGCAGGGTAGAGGCAGAGAAAAGGAGGGACAGAGGACCCAAAGGTCTCCATACTGACAGCAGAGAGCCTGATGCAGGGCTCAATCTCACAAACTGTGAGATCATGACCTGAGCCGAAGTTGGATGCTTAACCGGTTGAGCCACCCAGGTGCTCCTGCTATAGTATCTTTATATTGATTCATAGACACTATAATCCTTCTGAAGATAATAGGTTTTTTTTTTCAATTTTTTTTTTTCAACGTTTATTTATTTTTGGGACAGAGTCAGACAGAGCATGAACGGGGGAGGGGCAGAGAGAGAGGGAGACACAGAATCGGAAGCAGGCTCCAGGGCTCTGAGCCGTCAGCCCAGAGCCTGACGCGGGGCTCGAACTCACGGACCGCGAGATCGTGACCTGGCTGAAGTCGGACGCTTAACCGGCTGCGCCACCCAGGCGCCCCTGAAGATAATAGTTTTTAAGTTTCCTCCCTCCCACTCCCATTTGCTGTTTCTTTAAGTTCCTTTTTTTGTTTCTATTGTTGTCTTTTCTGTATAGAGGCTTTCCCTAGCCTTCATCTTACAGGGTTTGCCCATTCATATTTAAGAGTGAAGTGCCAAAAATGGAATTGAAAACTCTGTAGGTGTGGCATGTTGAAGGTGGCCACTTATGGGAGGAGGGGACACTTGTAGGTCCTTTCTCGTGGTCTCATCAGTTTCCTGGATCCAGAAAGAGAACTTCCAGCCTCTTGCCTGGAGGATATATATACCTGGCTGCTATGTTTTGAGAATTCATCTTAAAAAGTAGCTGGGGTTCTCACTGTTCATTGTGTTCATGTAATCCTGTTTGCTGTATGGCACCTGTACTTAGAGTCTCTTTAGTTTGGTTTCTGCAGAGCAATCCTGTCAAGAACTGTAGGGTTGGGGAAGGGATGGTTGCTGGCTCTAAACAATGGGGGAGGAAATCTGGCTGTGATGACTGTAGATTTTCAGCTAACCTTCTAGGTTTTAGTCCCATTCCTGTCTACCTTCAAAGATGCCTGTTAAGCCTCCTGCTTGTGGGCAGTGTGAATCAGCTTTTTTGCAGGTGTTTAGGCTTTAGAGTTCTCCACTTTGCTAATAAAATATCATTTGACTATTTGTTTTACAGCTTCTAACAAGGTTTTGACATCTCATCTGTGATTCTGTTTTTTTCTATCCCGTGGTTCATTCCTTTAAAAAAATGTTAATAATTTTAGCACCGATTAATCTACCAGATTTACCATTTTATTTCTTTATATAAACTTTTTTTCTATTTGAGTATAGTTGACACACAATATTATATTATTTCCTAAACTCTTTATTTTCTGATCTGTTCATTCTTTCCACAACATTTGAGGGACTGCTGTATGCTCAGTGCTATGCTTAGTATACATTTAAAATTTTTTAAATTTAAAATTAAATTTTATTTGCTTATTTATTTATTTAATGTTTATTTATTTTTGAGACAGAGAGAGAGCATTAATGGGGGAGGGTCAGAGAGAGAGGGAGACACAGAATCTGAAGCAGGCTCCGGGCTCTGAGCTATCAGCATAGAGCCCGACGTGGGGCCCCGAACTCACCGACCGTGAGATCATGACCTGAGCCAAAGTCGGATGCTTAACCGACTGAGTCACCCAGGTGCCCCTAAATTTTATTTATTATTATTTTTTTTAATGTTCATTTTTGAGAGAGACAGAGTGTGAGTGGAGGAGGGGCAGAGAGGGAGACACAGAATCCAAAGCAGGCTCCAGGCTCTGAGCTGTCAGCACAGAGCCTGACACAGGGCTCAGACTTGTGAACTGTGAGATCTTGACCTGAGCCGAAGTTGGATGCTTAACTGACTGAGCCACCTGGCACCTCTAAAATTACATTTTAATTTTTTTTTTTAACATTTATTCATTTTTGAGAGACAAAGTGTGAGTGGGGGAGGGGCAGAGAGTGCCAGTGAGACACAGAATCTGAACGAAGCAGGCTCCAGGCTCTAAGCTGTTAGCACACAGTCTGATGTGGGGCTCGAACTTACAGACTGCGAGATCATGACCTGAGCTGAAGTGGGATGCTTGACTGGCTGAGCCACCCAGGGGCCCCCAAAATTGATTTTTAAATTTTTTTTTTTTCAACGTTTATTTATTTTTGGGACAGAGAGAGACAGAGCATGAACGGGGGAGGGGCAGGGAGAGAGGGAGACACAGAATCGGAAACAGGCTCCAGGCTCCGAGCCATCAGCCCAGAGCCCGACGCGGGGCTCGAACCCACGGGCCGCTAGATCGTTACCTGGCTGAAGTCGGACGCTTAACCGACTGCGCCACCCAGGCGCCCCAAAAATTGATTTTTAAAAAGAAAATTTCTGAGGGGCGACTGGGTGGCTCGGTTGGTGGAGCCTGCAACCCAATCTTGGGGTTGTGGGATTTAGTCCCATGTTCAGTGTAGAGATTATACTTAAAAATAAAATCTTAAAAAAAATTACAATTTCTGATCTTTAGTTGTTAATATGTTTTGGGAAGAAAGGTACATCCTATATGTGCTGCTTCTTAATTTGAAATGTGAAAACCCTCATAAGTGCACATGTGATAGATATATTACAGAACAAATAAATTCAATAATGAATATGAATTGGATTAAGGCAAGTTTGTAAAGTTTTTTTTAACATGAAGGAACTCTACACCAATTTTTGGGAAAGATTTATCTAAAAAAATCCAGCTACAAATAAATAAGGGAATAGGTAGTTTTTCTTAAAGATCTAAAGTATTCGATCAGAACTTTGATGAAATAACAGAACATTGAGATGACAAAATTCTAGCCAAAAGTAAAGAAATTTCAGTGTTTTAGGTAGGCTAGGAAGCTTCACTGTAGTAAATACATGCTTTCAGCTCTAGTTTTTGAAAGTTTTCTTATTGTATAAATAGTACAGTTGCTTACTGTAGAAAATTTGGAAGATATAGAAAAATATTAATTTGCTCTTAAAGTATTTGTATTCCACTTTAAAAATATAGAAAATAAGTTGGGTTTTTGTTTCTCAGCATCCAGATTTTTCATACGTTATTGGCCAGATTTTTCCCATGTTAGTGTTGTTTTTCTCATTTCTCAGAATATTACTATCATTTCCATAACCAAGCCCTCGGTTTGGAAGTTTTAGGTTTACAATTTTTCATTGTAACAATCACAATGCAGTGAACAGTCTTACACATACTGCTAATTTTATTTCATTTGGGTGTATTCCAAAAGTAGAATTACTGAATCCTAGGGTATGGATTTCTAAAAATCCTTAGTAAATATTTTCCTTTAAATGTTTGGATATTGAGAATGTCTTTGGTGAACATTGCAAGTTGGGAATCTGTAGATACTGGAAGGTGAAGTCAGAATTCAGGGTCAAAGGTTATAGTCAACTTCTCGGTGGAAGAAAATTTGAAGCTGGGACATGAGAGAAAATAGAGATTTCTATTTAGATTAATGGGGTTAAAGCTATAAGATGGAACCAGAGATGAGCACCTATGAATTATGTCTACAGCATTGACTTTTCACAGGAGTGGCTTAGGGCTGTGTTTTCCAGGCTTTGCCCCCACTGAACACTAGAATGTTGTCACTAAAATAAAGGAACTCTTTCAATCATTTTACAGGAAAAAAAATGAGTAGAATATTTTCAATTTTATTTTTCTTCTCTAATTTTTAAAATATTTTAAAGGGGTCTGCTACCACTTGATTAGAAGTTGGTAAGAAAGGAGTAGTATTTACAAATGAACTGAAAGGTTGTTTATACTTAATTCATTTATGCTTAAATTTATAAATCCATAACCTATTTTGTAATCATATTTTGTGGTTTTGGGTGTTTTTTTTAATATTAAAAGCATGTCATGTTTTCTAATTAAATTATGCTTAGTTTATATGATTAACTGTATTAGTAATTTATGGTGTTTCACAAAGAATATTGTGAATGTTAAATATTTAGAGTTTTTAGTGTGTTGGGATTTACTGACTGGGTGGATTGACTCAGAACAGTAAATATATATCATCTTGAATATAATAAAATATAAAAAGACGTACAGTCAGTATGTTGGGTAAACATTGGTATAGGATGAAAAGAATATTGAGTGAATCAAGGTCAAGGGATCTTGTAGGACAAAGAAGTTCAAATTTGATCTGAGATATGCCAAAGACTCACTCTGGGTCCTTAAGCTTGAGGTAATACAGCGAAAAAGGTGTTGAGATTAATCCGAGAGCTGTATGAAGGATGAATTGAAGAGCAGCGGAGTCCCAAGGTTAAGGAAGGGTGGGTTAGAGTTTTTTCAGTTATGTGGATATTAGGATGACAAGGACCTGGACCAGACTGGTGGCAGTTGAGAGTGGACAGGTGTAGATAAAATCAAACACTTGGGATAGAATAATAAGGAAAATTTGATAATTAACTAAATGGACATGAAGGAAAAAGTGGAAGATTTCATTTTGGAAGAGTAGAGTGCATTCTGTTTTACCACCAGTTTTGCATCTGGTTTTTAATTTTGTTGCTTTCTTGGCTTTATTTCCTTAGAAACCATGGAAAATTAGGCACGATGGCTTTAATTGTTAAGGCTCCTGGTTCCTGAGAGAGTATTTTGAAAAATTATTGACAGTAACTTAGGTTTTTTAAATTAATTGTGTAGGTGATAATACACTAAAAATAATTGCTTAGGGTTAGCAAAATTGTTCATACTATTACTTTGTTATTCATTTTATAATCCTGTATAGATTTTGTTTCATTTCTTTGTTATCAAAGTTCCTTTCAATCCAATGTAAGCCTAAGTTTCAACTGTATTTTGCATTGTTTTCCAGTAAAGCTTTTGCTTCACTATAATGTTTTTCAGTTGCAGAGGCGTATCAGAATTTACTTGGAAATCTTTAAAGGAAAAAACTAAACACCAGAGACCTAGTATGTGCTTCAGACTTATTAATCAAATTCTTTGGAAGTACAGCTGAGGTGCCTGTTTTTCAAAAAGCTCTCCCACGTGGCAGATATAATTCCCTCTTTTCTCCATAAGGAGGGCGAACCAACCAATCTCAGTTATCAGTAGGGATGTAGAAATATTTAAGATTTTTTATTTTAATATAGACTTTTTTTTAGAGTAGTTTTAGGTTCATAACAAAATTGAATGGAAAGTAGAGTTCCCATGTACCCCACTACCTTCCCCACCATTAACATTCGCATTAGAGTGGTACATTTGTTGTAATGAAACTAACACTGATACATCATTATCCAAAGTCCATAGTTTACATTAAGTTTGCATTCATTCTTTGTGTTGTACATTCTTTGGAGTTATGACAAATATATCGTTGCTGGTATCCACATAATCCAGTAAAGTATCATACATAATAGTTTCACTGCCCTAAAAATCCTTTCTGCTCTGCTGTTCGTTCCTTCCACCCTGCAAACCTTTGGCAACCACTTATCTTTTAACTGTTTCCATAGTTTTGTCTGTTGTAGAATGTCATTTAATTGGAATCATACCCATGTGTTTTTTCAAAATTCTCAATGTGGCAGATATATCTCTGTACCCCACAAAAAGGAGGAGAGGAAGATATTATATTAAATAATCTCATTTATGTATAGTGGCATACAAATTTTTCTTTTATGTTTTTTTAATGTTTATTTATTTTTGAGAGAGGGAGGGAGGGACAGAGCGGGGGAGGGGCAGAGGAAGAGGGAGACACAAAATCTGAAGCAGACTTCAGACTCTGAGCTGTTGGCAGAGTCCGACCTAGTGCTCTAACCCACGAACTGCAAGATCCCGACCTGAGCTGAAGTCTGATGCTTAACCAACTGAGCCACCCAGGCGCCCCATATGGGTTTTTTTTTTGTTTGTTTCTTTAATTGAAGTTGTAGTTAATACAATGTTACATTACATTCAAATATACAACATAGTCATTCCACAACTCTATACCTATGCAATACTCACCACAAGTGTAGCTACTATATGTCACCTTACGACAGTGTTACAGTACTGTTAACTATATTCCCTAGTGACTTCTTTCCCTTCCTTCCATCCCTGTGACTTATTCCATAACTGGAATTCTGTATCTCCCACTCCCCTTCATCTCTTTTACCCATCCTCTCACTCCTCCATCCCCTCTGGGAAACCACCAGTTTGTATTTATGGGTTGGTTTTGCTTTTTGTTTTGTTTTTTAGATTCTACATATAAGTGAAATCATAGGGTATTTGTCTTGGAGTTATTTCACTTAGCATAATCTCTAGGTCTATCCATCTTGTTGCAAGTGGCAAGAGCTCTCTCTCTCTCTCTCTCTCTCTCTCTCTTTTTTTTTTTTTTTTGGTTGGCTGAGTAACATTCCACTGTGTATATATACACCACATCTTTATCCATTGGTTTATTGTCTATCAGTGGACACTTAGCTTCCTTTCATACCTTGGCTGTTGTAAACAATGTTGCAGTGAACGTAGGGTTGCACATATCTTTTGGAACGAGTGTTTTCGTTTTCTTTGGGTAAATACCCAGTTGTGGAATTACTGGATCATTTGGTGATTCTGTTTATGATATTTTGAGGAACCTCCATGCTCTTTTCTACAGTGGTTACACCAGTTTGCATTTTCACCTTTTTCTCCACATCCTTTCCAACACTTGTTATTTCTTGTCTATTTCTGACATATGTTGGATAATAACTCACTGTGGTTTTGATCTGTGGTGTAGAAATGTTTTTGAAGTTTTTTTTAAATGTTTGTTATTTTTGAGAGAGAGAGAGAGAGAGAGAGAGAGAGAGAGAGAGACAATACAAGCAGGGGAGGGGCAGAGAGAGAGGGAGACATAGAATCCAAAGCAGGCTCCAGGCTCTGAACTGTTAGCACAGAGCCTGATGTGAGACTCGAATCCACAGACCACAAGATCATGACCTGAGCCAAAGTCAGATGCTCAACTGACTGAGCCACCCAGGCACCCCAAAAGGGTGTGAAAATTTTAAAGAAAATATTAATATAGAGTTTAAAAGGGTGATACACCATGACCAAGTGTGTGTATTCCAAGAAGCAATCATTCAATATTAAGAAATCTATTAATATCTCACCATACTTAATAGGTCAAGATAGATAAACTTGACCATTTTAATAACTGCCAAAAAAGTCATAAAAATTCAACACACATTTCAAGTTTTAGAAACAAGTAAAATAGATATGAATGGGTGGTAGGTACTTAGATGTCATTTTTTAAGGTATCTCAAAACCATACTGCAACACAGCTGGAGCTAATAGATTGCTGGTAGGAATGCATGATGGTATAGCCACTTTGGAAAACAGTTTGACAATCTTCTGAAGTTAAACATACTCTTATCATATGACCCAGCAGTGTCATTCCTAGTTTTTTACCCAAGAAAAATGAGAATATTTGTTCACACAAAAACCATATGTGAATATTTATAGTAGCTTATTCATAATTACCAAAAACTGAGAACAACCCACATGTCTGTCAGTTGGCAAATAGATCAAATGTGGAATACAGTGGAATACAATTCAGCAATAAAAGGAATGAATTATTGATAGTTGCAACAAAATTGATGAATCTCAAATTAGTTAATACTGACTGAAAGAAGCCACATTCAAAAGGCTACATACTGGGTGGTTCCAATCATTTTACATTCTGGAAAATGCAAAACTATAAGGATAGAAAATAAATCATTGAGTGCCTTGGGTTGAGAAGGGAGTGGATTTACTAGAAAGAGACCTGACAGAACTTCTTGTAGTGAAGGAAATGTTTTCTTCTCTTTGTGGTTACTTAAATGTTAAGTTTTACTGAATGTAAATTATAAATTATACCTCAATAAACCTGGCTTTTTAAAAAATGTTTATTTTGAGAGGGATAGAGGGGTAGAGAGCATGCATGCATGTGTGAGAGCCATCCAGGAGCAGAGAGGGAGGGAGGGAGAGAATCCCAAACAGGCTCTGTGCTCTTAGTGCAGATCCAGTGCAGGGCTAGATCCCATGAACCGTGAGATCATGACCTGAGCTGAAACCAAGAATCAGATGCTGAACCAGCTGAGCCATCCTGGTATCTTGTAAATACATATTTAATTCTTCACCAAGAAGACAGTATTGTAAAGATGTTGAGTTTCTTTAACTTACAGTTAGAATGTTATCTAAATATCCAATGACTTTTTTTAAAGAAAGAAAAGATTGGACTAAGAGTTATTACTTTTTTGGCCTGGGAACTTTTTACGTTCTTATTGAGGATTCCAAAGAACTTTTGTTGATGTTATTGTTTTATATCTGTTAATATTTATTATATTAGAAATCAAAACAAATTTTATGTAAAGTGTTTTTTAATGTTTACTTATTTATTTTGAGAGAGAGAGAGAGGAAGGGGCAGAGAGAGAGAAGAAGAGAATCCCAAGCAGGCTCTGCGCAATCAGCTCATAGCTCCATATGGGGCCTGACCTCATGAACTGTGAGATCATGACCCAAGTTGAAACCAAGAGTTGGATGCTTAACTGACTAAGCCAATCAGGTGCCCCGAATGAAATATTTGGAACACAGAAATACACAGTACACATTCTATTAAGCATCAGAGTAACGATGTCATCACGTCATAAAGCTTCTGAAAAACTTATGAGTGAAAGTGAAAAATAGCATAGATAGTATCTTAGTAATATTATGAAAATAGTTCTCATGAAAAGCATTTTTTCACATATGATATTGTCAAATACGGAAAAGTTTGAACCAGTTTTGAGTTTAATGATGGTGGTGGGCAACTTCCTCATACATGCTGGTGTACATTTGGTTCAGCATTTAAAATTTTTTTTTTCAACATTTATTTATTTTTGGGACAGAGAGAGACAGAGCATGAACAGGGGAGGGGCAGAGAGAGAGGGAGACACAGAATCGGAAACAGGCTCCAGACTCTGAGCCATCAGCCCAGAGCCTGACGCGGGGCTCGAACTCCTGGACCACGAGATCGTAACCTGGCTGAAGTCGGACGCTTAACCGACTGCGCCACCCAGGCGCCCCTGGTTCAGCATTTTAGAGAGTACTTTGACTCTCAGAATTTTAAATGCACGTGCTTTAGACCTTTAGGTTACACTGTTTAGAATTCATTAATGGATATAACTGAATGTGTGCAAATACATGAAGGAGAATATTGGTTAAAGCATTATTTGGGATAAGAAATTGGAGACAAACCTAATTGTCATTAATGTTTAGTGTCTAGTTATTGTATAAAAATTACTTTATTAAAAATAATTTATAGGCATTGAAATGGAAAGTTGTCCAGAGTTGAAGCAGAAGTGCAGAACTGAGTGTATAATTTCCCCATCCATGTACAATAAAAACCAGAAGGATATGTGTATAACCAGTTTTTGAAAGGATATGCAGAGAACCTGATGGTGGTTACCTTTAAGAGGAAGTACATTTCCATTTTTCTGTTTATGCCCTTTCGTAGTGTTCATTTTTTTAAAAATGTGAGCTATTTGTTTAAAATTTATTTATTTTGAGAGAGCGTGAGAGAGCACGTGTGCGTGCACAAGTTGGGGAGGGGCAGAGAGAGAGAGAGAGAGAGAGAGAGAGAGAATCCCAAGCAGGCTCTGTGCTGGCATTGCAGGCGCCTGCTTGTGTACTGCCAGCACATAGCCTGAAGCGAGGCTTAAACTTACAAACTGTGAGATCATGACCTGAGCTGAAATCAAGAGTCGGACACCCAACCAATTGAGCTGCCCCAAGCCTTTTTATAATTTGAAAGGCACAAGTGCATTGTAAGGATGATAGAAGTTATTAGTTTGAGTGTTGAAATCATTTGTGAGTTCTCAGATGCCACCATTTAACAGAAAAAGAAAGAAAAAAACAGAGAGGTGCTGGCATTTCTCATGTCTGTTTACTTTTGCAGAGCAGTTGCTCTAATCAAATAGGACTTCTTGATATTCTTCATCAGTTGTGCTTTCTAAGATCTGTGCCTTTTTCTTTGTACTCTTCTGTTTTGTGCGTCTTTCTCTTTTAACTTCAACTGCTGAAATCCTATCTATCCTTTACAGCCTAACTGAAACACCATCTTCTCTATGAAGCTATCCCTCATCACTTTAGTCAGAAGAGATCTTTTTTTGAACCTTTGGAACTATTTATAGCCATTTCTTCATTACACAAATATCAGGTGTGAGCTATATATGGGCCAGACAGCGGGAGTATGCTTTCATCTTTTTTCTCTTCACCTTATAAGGTAATATCCCCATTGTGCACATAAGGAAACCGAGGCTCACAGAAGTTTAGTATTTTTTCTATGTCGCCATACTAAGAAGTAAATTTGAAAAGAGAGCTTCAAGGCCAGCCCTCTTCTCTGGACTTGCTTCTTAAGTCACTTTAATAAACAGAAGTAAGTGAATAGTAGTTTTGTATGAATATTCCTTCCCTGTTAGATTTTTTTATATTAAAAAAATGCAATAATTTGAAAATTTCAAGAAGCGTATAAAAATCTCCTTTTTACCCTTCATCCACATTCCACATTTTATCTTTTATTCCATTTGTTTTATCATTTATTCTTTCTTTCTGTATATGTGCATGTGTGTGTATTCCTGACATTGCTCTTCCTAAATTATGTGCCCTTCCAGCTCCATGTTGAGTGTAGGCTTCCAGTTATTGAAGTCTAATTGGCTTTTGGTATTGTTAAACTTTATCCAGGTCTTGCCCTGTTACTATAGACTTTCTCCTTTCTCTGACCTAAAACTTTGATTCTTACAATGCTATATTGTGATATTTCAGAGCCAAAATGCTGTTTGCTTCAGGAATCCAGCTTTTTTCTCTAGATCATTTGTCAGCACCATTAAATGATTCCTTCAGGATTATTTGCAAATTCTCATCTGCATTGCCCCCCACCTTTCAGTCTAGTAAAACTCAATCTAGTATATGTATCAGTTTGCTTAGACTGCCGTAAAAAATACCACAGATTGGGTAGCTTAAACAACAGAAATTCATTTTATCCCAGTTCTGGAGGCCAGAAATCCAAGATCAAGGTGCCAACAGGGTTGGTTTCTGGTGGAACTTCTCTTCCTGACTTGCAAATGACCACCTTCTTGCTGTGTCCTCACGTGGCCTTATTTGTGGGCACATAGGGGGTTAGAATGGGGGAAGAGATTTCTGGTGTGTTTCTTCCTCTTTTTTTTTTTTTTTTAAGTTTATTTATTTTGAGAGAGAGTGTGAGCAGGGAAGGGGCAGAGAGCGAGGGAGAGAGAGAGAGAATCCCAAGCAGGCACTGCACTAGGGCCTAAGTCAGCACAGGGAACCCAGTGTGGGACTCAAACCCACGAACCGTGAGATAATGACCTGACCTGAAATGACCTGAAATCAAGAGTTGGATGCGTAACCCACTGAGGCACCCAGTGCCTCTTTTCCTCTTCTTATAAGGACACTTCTCACCCTCTCTTCCTCTTTTTATAAGGACACTAGTCCTACTGGATTAGGGTTCCACACTTATGACATCTTAATTGACCTTAATTATCTTCTTAAAGGTCCTATTTCCAAATATAGTCATATCGGAAGTTAGGGCTTCAATATATATAGTTGGTGAGGGTGGAGGAGTACAGTTCAGTCCATAACAGTAGAGCATCAGGTTTACAATCGGGAACGTAGGTTCATATCCTTGCTGTATCTTATATTATGTAACCCTGGCCAAGTCACCTCTTTTAGCCTCCTGAGTCCTTAACTGTAAAGGATGAGAATAATGATTTCTTGCCTCATGTGTTTGTTAAGAGATTCAGGTAAAATAGATGATGCAACACAGCACATTATAAATCAAATGATTCTGAATTCAGGTGTGCAATAAGATCATCTTAAAAGGAACTCTTCTGTGAATTCCAGTCTGACTGCACAAGGAGCTCTACAGACCCACTCCCTAGTAAAAGTGGGAAAAACTTTAAAAACAGCTGTTTAAAGCTTCTGGAAATGGCCCTAGGCTTCCATTTGGAGGGAAGGTTTTCTTCTTGGGAGGAGCAGGACATCAGGATTTCTCTTCCCACCCCCAGGTGCCTGATGCTGATGCTAAGTTTTGGTATATGTGGTGGAGAGGTAGTTCTGGTGCCACCCACCCTCCTACCTACCTGGACAAAATACTCAGCGCCTGTAGGGGTTATCACTCAGAGAAGCGTGCTATTGTCTGTACTCCCAACTTGAGAGCCCTAGTTCAGAGATTTGGTTGGGTGGTTAGGGAGAAAAGCGGGTCATAAAATAGCTCCTCATCTCTTCTTCAAGGAATTAATTTACAAGGGAGCACTGATAAGAAGAATAGCTGACTTCTCAGCAGAAACAATGGAGGAGAGAGGCAGTGTAATAATACATTTTAAGTACTCAAAGACAAATACAGTCAACCAAAAATCCTATATATCCAGCAAAGCTATCTTTTTAAAATGAAAGCGAAATGAAGATTTTCCCCGATAAACAGGAACTGAGAGAGCTTATTACTTACAGACCACCTTGCAAGAATGCTAAAGGAAACTTTTTATCCTGAAAGCAAGTAATCTCAAGAGAGTAATTTGAATCCATATGAAGAGTACCAGTAAAGGTAATTATGTAGTTTTAAAAGAGAATATAAGGACATATTTTTTCTCCTTTTTTCTTAAAACTGATTCTTGGGCTTATAAGGTGTGGAAATGTAGTATATTTGTAGCGTATCTGTCAATAGCACAGAGGAAGTGAGTGGAGGCAAAGCTATGTCAAGCTAAGGAAATGAATATAGGTGATTAATTATTACAGTGCATTATTAGGTTTGTAACATTAAATATATCTATAACAATAATACCATCAAATGGAGGAAAAGGCAGTAGAACTATATAGCATAGCATTTCTATATCTTACTGGAATTAAGTGAGTAATAAATCTGAAGCTAGTATAAGTCTGAAGTTAAAATGTTATATGGTAAGCCCTTGAGCAGCCACTAGGGGGAAAAACTAAAAATACAGTGAAAAAGTCATTAAAGAAATTTTAGTGCTTCATTAGAAAATTTTCACCTAATGCAAAAGAAAGCAGTCAAAGTAATAAAGGAACAAAAAAGACATGAGACACATAGAAAATGAAAAAGCACTTGTAAATAAACTGTAAGTAATAACATTAAACATGAATTGATTAAATTGTGTAATAAAAAAGGCAGAGATTTTCAGAGTATCCCAACTATATGTTCTCTACAACAGATGTACTTTAAGTTTAAAGATACAAATACATTTAAAGTATAAGGATGGAAAAGATGTATTATGCAAACAGCAATAACAAGAACACTGGAGTGGCTATTATAATATCTGAAAAAATAGACTAAAGCAAAACATGTTACCAGAGGTAACTAGTAACTAGGTTACTAGAGGTAACTAGGCATCTGAAGTGAACGTGGGACATTTTCAAGGATAGATCATATACTAGGCCACAAAACAAATCTTAATACATTTAAAAGGATTGAAATAAAAAAGGTGGTCCTCTGACCACAGTGGAAAGAAATTAGAAATCACTAACAGAAATTTGAGGAACTCACAAATATGTGGAAATTAACACTCATAAATAACCAGTAAGTCAAAGTAGAAATGAAAAGAGAAATCAGAAAATACTTTGAGAAAAATGAAAATGAAGTTACTACCTAAGAAAACAGTGCTTACAGGGAAACTTCTAGGGATAAATGCTTATATTAAGAAAGAAGAAAGATCTCAAATCAGTAACCTTCCATCTTCAGTCACTGGAAAAAAGAGCAGCCCAAAACAAGCAGAAGGAGAGAAATAATAAAGATGAGAGTAGAAATTAATGAACTAGAAAATAGAAAAACGGTAGAGAAGATTAAGGTAACCAAAAACTGGTTTCTTGAAAAGATTGACAAAATTGGCAAACCTTTAGCCAGACTGACCTAGAGAAAAAGGACTTAAATTAGTAGAATCAGAAATTACTGGGATTGCAAAAATGGAAAGGATTATAAAGGAATACTATGGACAACTGTATACCAATAAATTACATAGCTTAGATAAAATGGACAAATTTTTAGAAAGACAATTGCTGAAACATTTATATGGACACACTGAATAGTAGACCTATAGCAAGCGATGAGATTGAATTAATCATAAAGGTACCCACAAAGAAAAGCCCAGGCCCAAATGGTTTTACCACTGGATTCTACCAAACATTTAAAGAACAATTCTAACTCTTCCTAAAAATTGAGAAGGGTAATACTTCCCAACTTCTTTTATGAAGCTGGTATTACCCTGATACCATAGACATTATGAGATAACTATAGACCACTATCTCTTATGAAGATAAACACAAAAATCCTCCAAATACTACCAAACCTAATTCACGAACATATAAAAAGAATTTTATGTCACAACCAAGTGGCATTTATCCCAGAAATGCAAGGTTGGTGTAAAGTTCACAAACCAATTAATGTAATGTATCAGTAAACAAAACAAAAAACAAAAGTCACATTGTCATCACCAAATACATAGAGTTTTTGACAAAATCCAACACTCTTTAATTGATAAAAACATTAAAAAAAAAAAAACGAATAGAAGGGAACTTTCTCAACATGAATAAAGACACCTATGAAAAATTCAAAGATAACGTCATACTTAATGTTGAAAAACTGAATGCTTTTCCCCTAAGATCAGGAATAAGACAAGAGTGTCTGCTTTCTCCATTTATATTTAACATTGTGTTAGAGTATCTAACTATGGTACTTATGAAAAAAAAAATACACAAAGTCATCAAGATTGGAAAGAAAGAAAGAAAACTGTCCCTGGCGGGTGACATGCTCTGGTATGTAAAAAAAATCTTAAGGAATCCGCTAAAAAAATATTAGCGCTGATGCACAAGTTCAGCAAAGTTGCAGAATACGAAGTCAGTATACAAAAAAATCAATTGTATTTCTATAGACTTATCATGAACAGTCTAAAAGTGAAATTAAGAAAAAAATTCATTTGTAATAGCATCAAAAAAATTAAAACAGGAATAAATTTAACAAAAGAAGTGTAGAACACTGAAAACTACAAAATATTGTTGAAAGATTCTAAAGAAGCTCTAAGTAAATAGAAAAACATCCTGTCTGTGGTTTGGAAGATTTAACATCAAGATGGCAATACTCCCCACATTGACCTGCAGATTCAGTGTAGTCCATATCAAAATCCCAGCTCAGTTCTTTGTAGAAATTGACAAATTGCTCACTCCTAAAATTCACACGGAATTGCAAGGTGTCTAGAAGAGCCAAAACAATCTTGAAAAAGAATAAAATAGGAGGACTTATACTTCCTGATTTCAAAACTTAACAAAAATGGTACTCAAGATTATGTGGAATCAGCATAAGGGTATACATACAGATCAATGGAATAGAGTTGAATAAAACCATATAGATATGGTCAATTTGATTTTCAACAAGGGTGTCAAGACGATTCAATGGAGGAAGAAAAATCTTTTCAACAAATGGTGCCTGCCTGGAACAAATGGGTAGCCAGTTATGAAAGAATGCATTTGGACCCTTACCATATATAATAAATCACTCAAAATGAATGACCGACCTAAATGTAAAAGCTAAAATTTAAAACTCCTAATAGGAAATTTAGGACTTATAATCCCTAAGTATGACACTAAAAGCATAAGCAACAACAACAAAAAAAAACCAGATTGATTTGGACTTCATCAAAATTAAAAACTTTTGTGTTTCAAAGGACACCATTAAGAAAGTGAAAGGACAACCTATGAATTAGAGAAAATATTTAAAAAATATAAATCTCATAAGGATTTCTATCTAGAATATGTAAAAAATTCTTACAACTCAGTGATAAAAAGACGACTTAACAATGGGTGAAGAATCTGAATAGACTTTTTTTTTTTTATGGAGGATATACAGTTGGGAAATAAATTTATGTGAAATGACAGCAGATACCAAAAATTGTAATAGTAATTGTCAGCGAGGATGTGGAGAAATTGTCAACCCTTATGCCCTGCTGGTGGAAATGTAAAATAGCACAGCACTTTGGAAAAATATTTTGGCAGTTCCTGAAACGATTAAACAGAGTTACTGTGTGACCCAGTAGTTCCATTCCTAGGTATATACCCAAGAAAAAACATATGTCTACAAAAAACTTGTCCACAAATGTTTATGGAAGCATTATTCCTAATAGCCAAAAAGTGGAAAGAAAGAACCCAAATGTGTATCAGCTGATGAGTAGATACAAAATATAATGGGGTATATCCATATAATGGGATATTATTCAGCCATAAAAAGCAATAAAGTACTGCTATATGTTACAACATAGATAAACTTTAAAAATATGCTAAATGAAAGAAGCCAGGCACAAAAGATCACACATGTGATTCTGTTCATATGAAATGTCCTGAATAGGAGTGATAGGCAGATGGTATGCAGTTTCTTTTTGAGGTGATAAAAATGTAAAAAAAAAAAAAAAAAAAGTGTGGTGATGGTTTCACATGGCTGTGAAAATACCAAAAGCTATTGACTTGTACACTTTAATAAAGCTGTTAAAAAAAGTAACCCATTTCTGGTGTCCCTACAGAGTGAGGGTGGGCATGTATATATTTAAAAGGCTGAGCTATTAGAATAACAGAGCTCCTTACCATAAGCTAAGCTCATTTGTTCCCTTCCTCTCTCATTTTTGTAGAAATCATGACCACCCCAGGAAAAGAGAACTTTCGCCTGAAAAGTTACAAAAATAAGTCCCTGAATCCTGATGAGATGCGCAGGAGGAGGGAGGAAGAGGGACTGCAGTTACGCAAGCAGAAAAGAGAAGAGCAGGTAAATCCTTTTACCCTTTTAAATTTATTTTAAAGAACTTAATGTTAACATATTAAGCCTGAAACCACTTCTGTTTTAGTTTTGACAGTGTTGGATGTGTAAGTGTGTGTGTGTGTGTGTGTGTGTGTATCCCCTGTATCATAAAATCAACATGTTTTGGGAGTCCGGGAGAGGAGGTGATGAAAAGTAGAATACAAGAATAAAGAGATCTCTCAGGTTCTCATATTCCCAATACAACCATTGTTTAATATTTTGGCCTATTTGTTTTTAGTGTGTTTTATTTTTCTAAAGTTGGAGCTTCCTTAAGATTTTATGTGCATATTAATGAATTCTCAAGTGACCAATAAAACACTGCTTTTCATTACAATCTTTGATTTGAAAAGTTGTAAACATAGAAGATTAAAGAATAGATAGTGAACCTTATAAAATCATCCTATGGATTCAGTAATTGTCAGTAGCAGGCCATACTTGGTTCATGTCTGTCTATCTTTATGTTTCTTTATTATGTAGTATTTTAAAGTGAAATCTCAAGGAATATGTCTTTTTACCCCTAAATTCTGCAGGCTTCATTAGGACATTGATTTTTTATCTTCTTTTTTTTTTTTAATTTTGGTCATTTTTAACTTGAGAACATCTGAACATCTGCAGGAGAATTTGGGACTCTCTCTCATTTTACCTTCCTCTAAAAATGCTTAGAATGAACAGTCCATCCCCATCCCTTTTGGCAAAGAGATTTAAAGACATTTAGGTGACTTTTTTTTTTAAGTTTATTTATTTTGAGAGAGACCAAAACAGCGTGAATGGGGAAGGGGCAGAGAGAGGGAGACAGAGAATCCTAAGCAGGCTCTGCACTGTCAGTGGAGCCTGATGTGGGGCTTGAACTCATGAAACCATGAGATCATGATCTGAGGTGAAACCAAGAGTCAGAAGCTTAATTGACTGAGCCACCCAGGCGCCCCTAGGTTACTTTTTTTTCTTTTTTTTTTTTTTTTGCTAAGGAGAGATTTTTGAGCTTAGAAGGACCATTTGACCCCCACACTACAAAAGCTCCATAAAAGGCGAATAAATGACTCGGTCCTTTCATACCTGAGAAATACGGTAATCTGTCATAAATATTTTGCAGTTAACAGTGAGCTGTTTTCAACATACACTGTTTTTTTGAGTAATGCTGCATGGAAAATCCAAGTAGTTAAAGTTTAAGAGTACATTACTTCAGTGTTGTTTTTTTTTTTTGTTAGGGCTGTAGATGTTTGAATCAAACAGTGTCATTGTTACTGTTATTTTTGGGCAAAGAGAGTTTGTAATATTATAATAAAGTTTATATTAAGTGTAGTAAATTAAGTTATGAGTTACCACTTAGTCATAAAAGGATGAGTTTCTCTGGGTTTCTTATTACCTCTTTATTCATCTCTGTGTCTTGAGGTGGAACCTTTTCTTTGAATAAACTTTTATATTAGCTTCTATTTTGGTAGTAAATTTCAGAAATCATAATAGCATTGTTACATATTTATATTCCTATATATGAATACATAAATATATGTACATGAGCCCAAGTATAGGTCTGAATGTAGCCACCAGCTTATGCATCATATTTGGCATAAAGCCATTTGAAGGTGTAGTAATGATACGCTGCCATTAACAGTGTTCATATTATTCTCTTCTTGGTGATGGGTGATTTCATGTAATTAGACTTCATTGTAAAGTCTATGCAAATAAATTTTTTGTATTCACTTACCTGCCTGAAGGCAAATGCTCTCTGTCCTTAATATATCAAGTGGCAAGTATGGTCCCATATATTGGGCTAAAAATATTTGTAATTGAAATTCTATTGGCTTCATTGTATGAGATCTGAAATTTTGCTATGGCTTTAATAAGTTTCTGTGATAAGTTTTTGGAATACTGCTGTATTGAAAATCCTCATTTCTTAATTTCTTTTTTTTTTTTTTTTTAATTTTTTTTTCAACGTTTATTTATTTTTGGGACAGAGAGAGACAGAGCATGAACGGGGGAGGGGCAGAGAGAGAGGGAGACACAGAATCGGAAACAGGCTCCAGGCTCTGAGCCATCAGCCCAGAGCCCGACGCGGGGCTCGAACTCACCGACCGCGAGATCGTGACCTGGCTGAAGTCAGACGCTTAACCGACTGCGCCACCCAGGCGCCCCAATTTCTTATGTGCCATGTAATGTAGAAACAACTGGTAAAAACTAATCAGGCTTCTTAATACCATAACAGTACTTGTTTCATGCCTGATTTGTAAAATGGTAAATATCAGTAAGATACAGACTCATTTAGGTACTGTTTATCTTTCCACAGTTGCTTTGTCATCTATTGGGAAACCTCACAGGTCTAGGCCAGCTGATGAGCTAGATGTGAGAGTAGCACAGGAGTTGATGTTGCCGAGTGCACAAAAGATAACTTGCTGCATCTTTGTAGGGTTATCCTTTTAGCAGACTAACACTTAATTTTTGTTGTATCTGGACAGCACTTTAAAAATGACCCCTGTATACTTGGCACTTACAGACCAAACTAAAATTATTTTTGGCACAATATTTTGCTAGTTGGTATCATTCTGATTGAGCCAGTACTTATAAATTTGAATTAAACAGACTCTTGTTAACTCTGAGTGAATAGGTAACCTAGTGCTCCTCAAATAGAGATTGCCTGATGTTTCTAGTTATAAGAAATATCTTGTGAAGTGAGCAAGTTGATAAGCTTCTGGACAGGCAACTTCCATTAATTAACTTGGTTGACAAGTGCAGGCAACATGTAGTCTGTAGATAAGGCATACAGATCATGATTGTTTTGGCAGTTTTTTCTTTTTTTAAACCTATTTTTCTCTGAGTAATACATGTTGCTGAAAAAGGTAAATAGTACTACAGTACTTGAAACCAAACCACCAGTGTTCTTGGTCTCATTCCCAAGCAAGCCACTTCAATCCTCTTAACTATTTATTTATCAATTTAAAGTATTATCTATTGATGTTCTGTTATGGTAGGTAAAGATTTAAGCTCTTACACGACTTTTCCCTTGTGTCTATTCTCCTAACACAGTTATACTATCCTATGTAAGTATCACTTATTGCTGAGCTGAGTAGTATACCGTGGTTACATTTCCTTTCTTTGTATTTGTTTTTCCTGGCATTAATTGTCTGATTTTTTTTTTTTTTTTTTTTTTTTTTTTTTTTTTTTACCTGCTTGGCTTTTTTTCTGATTCCTGGCTGCTTTTCCTTCTCTTTTACAGCTCTTTTAAGTTATTTTTATCTGATTTTCTACTTGCTTAAACTTCTCAGATAATTTATCACTTTCATATTTTTTCCTTTGGAGACCTCTTCCCTACATTTTCTGACCTCTAGCACCAGTCAGAATTGTTTGTACTGTGTTCTTGCTGTATCGCTGTAGTCTTAGAACTTCCCTTAACTGGAAATTTCTCCTGTCTTATCTTGTCATCATCCTTGTGATGTAAGCGCTTTGGTGTTTTTATTTCAAATCCTACTTGTTTATCAGCAGTTGTGGTTTTCATGACCCATAGTAAAGATCGTAACAGTATCCTGCCATTCCATATAAAAAACACTGCTTGTGGATATAAATTTTGCAATGCCAATAGATGTAATTTTAGTGATTGGGCTTGATTTAGAAGTCCTGCAAATGCTTTAGTAGTTGTGAAACAAAATGAAATCGTAACGAAGAAATCCTTAAAAATAAACAAGAAGATTCAGCTGGGTCTAGCTCTGTGTCATGCTTGTGGCTAAACCACACACAGAGGAAATACTTTAATACACTTTGAAATATGACAGAATGGTTAATTATTTCTGTTGGGTTGTATCTAAAGGACAAAAAGGAGTATAAAGAAATCATCAACTGCTTTCGTAATCATACAGGATTGATCTTGAAACTATGCATATTTGTGTATGGATACAGTACATAATTATGTTAATATTAGGAACCAAGATCTTTTAGCTTCCGAAAGAATAGAAATATAAAATCAAAGAGGTTGTATAAATTTGCATTGGCAATATCATTAGGGATTCATTATGTGATTTCTTTTTAAAACACATGCACACAAACCAGCTTTGTCCTAGAAAGGCTTAGAAGTAGTGAAATACCTTGTATCAGGGAGCACCTCTAGCACCCTGAGATTGTGGTCATTAGAGAATTTTTCTCTTAAAGGAACAAGGTTTCTTGGAAAAAACACCTGATTCTTGATTAAAGGTAGGGAATATTCAAGGCAAATGTGTAATATTTTTTCATAACATAGAGCAAGGAAGTTTAAGACCATTGAAAATTGTGTTGAAAAGAATTAGGAGATAGCTTGAACAGGTTCCCATTAGCCAAAAGTGGGATATTTTGAGTATTAGGGCACTTTGAGGACTTCTGCTTTCAGCCAAAGTGGAATAGCAGGGCCCAGATTTACCCTCCTACCTGAAGCAAACCCAAGAATAACCAGACAAAATACATGAAACACTAATTCAAGACACCAGACATTAGCCAGTGAAGGACAGTGATCTCTAGAGATGGGAAACAAATGAGTTGAGCCCTATCATTGCTTCAGCTTACTGCCCAACAGAGTTTCCAGGTTGCAACACAGGGAGAGGGAACTAAGGGCCAAAGCCTTCCTGAATTGAGGAGACAGAGCTGAGAGTCTGGAGAGACAAAGACATCCATTCATAGGAGGGAATACCAAAAGGGAGACTTGTGTCTATAGAGAGAAGCCTGGAGATCTTCAAAGTGTTTTTTTGAATATTCAGCAGAGTACTGATCAGCATATGTGCTTGAGGAGACTACTAAGGCAAGAGAAACTTATCATCCAAAAAGATTAGAGGGAACCGTGCCTGGCCCTTACACAGTGCTGACACTTGTTCCTGTTCCTATAGCCAGACTGGAGAAACTCATTTACGGGGCCATTAGGTATTCAGGAGAGTCTTGCCTCAGTAGTGGAGATTAATTGGCCATAAATTTACTACTGCCCCAGACCTACCTAACAAATCATAAAAGCAAGATCTGAGAGGATCAAACTGCAGGTTTTGGTTTTCCTGAATTAGTAGTCATATAGGAAAAAGAAATAACTGGATTTTCTCTGTCTTCATTTTCAAAATGAATTGGTTTCTTAGCATCCTCCAGAGGGAGCAGGAAAGTCTGTATTTTAATATTATTAGGAACTCATAGTGTTTAACATAAAATAGATGTATTTCAGTTTATTTTTTCTGTGTTTTTAATAAAGCAACTTTATGGCTGTATAGTTGACATACAATGGAGTGTACACTTTGTTAAATTTTGAGATATGTATATGTGAAATCATCACTGTAATTAATATAGTGAACATATTTATTGCTATCCAACTTTCCTGGTATACCTTTGTAGTACCTTTTCCCCACCCTTCACCTATCTCCAAGCAACTTCTGATCTGTTTTGGTCACCACTGATTATTTTGCATAAATGGACTGAAAAAATATGTATTCTATTTTGTCTGGCTTTTTTCAGTCAGCTTAATCATTTTGAGATTCATTTATGTTGTTGTATCAGTAGTTCATTCCATTTCATTGTTGAATAGCATTCTGTTGTACAGATAAAGCCACAATTGGTTTATCTGTTCACCTGTTAATGGCAGTTTGGATTGTTTCCAGTTTCTGGTGATTACAAATAAAACTGCTATGAACATTCGTGATCAGCTCTTTTTATGGACATGTATTTCCATTTCTCTAGATATCTAGGAGGAGAATGGCTGGGTTGTATAGTAGGTGTGTACTTAAGCTGTCAACTGTTTGCTAAAATGGGTTGTACTATTTTACCTTCACATCAGCAGCATATGAGAGTTTCATTGGCTCCACATCCTTCTGAGCATTTGGTATGGTCAGTCTTTTTCATTTTATCTATTCTAAGGTGTGTATAGTAGTATGCCATTATGGTTTTATTATGCACTTCCCTAATGACGGAAGTTGAAAGCATGTTTTCATGTGTTCATTTGCCCCTTTGTATATCTACTTTAGTGAAGTCTGTTTAGTTTTATTTTTTAAAGTCTGCTTAGTATTTTAATTGATTTGTTTTCTGGATGCAAGTCTTTTGTTGGATATGTTTTGTAAATATTTTCTCCCAGCTGATGGCTTGCCTTTTTGTTTTCAGAAGTGCTGTTTGAAGACCAAAGGTTTTGATTTTGGAATTCCATGTATGTTTTTTTCTTTAATGGATTATGCTTTTGTGTGTCAGATCTAAGAATCTTTGCCAAATCCATGGTCACTTAAGATTTTCTTGTATGTTTTCTTTAAGAAGTTTTGTTATAGTTTAAATTTAGGTCTATGATAATTCACATTTAATTTTTGTATATAATGTGAAATAAGAGGAAAGGAGCCTTTTTTTTTTTTTTAAACATATGGATTTCCAGTTGTTCAGGTGTCTTTTTTTTTTTTTAATTTTTTTTTTCAACGTTTATTTATTTTTGGGACAGAGAGAGACAGAGCATGAACGGGGGAGGGGCAGAGAGAGAGGGAGACACAGAATCGGAAACAGGCTCCAGGCTCTGAGCCATCAGCCCAGAGCCCGACGCGGGGCTCGAACTCACGGACCGCGAGATCGTGACCTGGCTGAAGTCGGACGCTTAACCGACTGCACCACCCAGGCGCCCCCAGGTGTCATTTTTTGAAAAGATTGTTTTACTTCACTGATTGCCTTGAAACCATTTACATTCAGTTGACCATCTCTGTGTGGATCTGGCTTCTGAACTTCTATTTTGTTCCCATTGGTTTATTTATCTGTCTTATTTGTCACACTGTCTTGATTACTGTAGCTTTTATAATGAGTCTTGAAATCATATTACTAGCTCTCTAACCTTGTTCTTTCCAAAAATTGTTCTGGCTGTTATAGGTCCTTTGCATTTTTATATGAACTTCAGAATCAGCTCGTCAGTTTGTGCACAAAAGCCTGCTCTGGGGATATGATTGTGATTTTGTTAGATGTGTAGATCAGCTGGGGGAGAATTCCTATCGTAACAATGAGTCTTCTGACTCATAAGGACCGTATCTCCCGTTTATTTAGGTCTAAAATTTCTCTCAGGGATTGTAGTTTTTTTGTCAGATTTTCCCCTAAGTATTTCATAGTTTCAATGCTATTGTAAATGATATCTTTTGAATTTCAACTGTTTTCAACTGTTCATTGTTAATATTTAGAGTCCCCTGGGACTCACTGAGAGATGGTTCCCCTTCTTGGAGTGCGTCTGGGAGAGATGGCATTGCCTCTTTGGGGAGAAAAGAGCTGGTGGGTACCATTTCCCTCAGTATAGGCACAGAGACACCAGCTGAAGGTGGCTAACCTGGACACTGGCTCTCTGCTGCACCTTACTCCAAACTCCATGCCTCTGTGCTTTGGTGCAACTGCCCTCCAGGGACAAACCTGCACCAGTCTCAGTGCAGTGAGACCCTCCCTCAGAGGACCGGCACAGCTTCATGGCATGCCAGGTCCATAAAGTTTGGAGTTTGAAAACTCAGCGGGCCTGCTTGGGATAGACCCCAAGGTGCAATATACTGCTGGGTGGTCAGATGGCTAGGACACAGGGTGAAGGTAGTGAGCTAAGGGATGCCTGGGATACACCAGGGGAAATTGCTCTTCTGGGAGGGCTTTGTGGTGGTGGGATGTGAGTTCCCCTCTCTGGTGACTAGGTGGCTGGCTGAAATAATTTTCCTCCCTTACCCCTTAGTATAAACTAACGTCAGTAAGCAGCACAGTGCCAACCGGGGTGGCTTACATTTGTTACACTAGGCCCTGGTCTCCTGCCCTCTGCAGGTGGAGCTTTACTAAGGCAGTTGTACTTGAGAACTAGAGCAGCGGGCCCCTCCCCCAGAAGACCAGCACAGGCCCTTGCACACCGTGTCTTTTGACCATGAGTTCTGTGAAGTTTCAGCTCTAGTGGAAGTACCATCAAGTCTCTTTTAACAAGCAGACCAGAGCACACCTAGTTAAAACTCACCATACTCTGGCCAATGTTCAGATAATCCCCACTGCTCACTGCAGGAAAGGAGAAACTCTACAGAGGACTGACCTGGGGGAAAGACCAGTGTAACACAGCAGGAGAGTGCACACAGCATATACCAGAGTCATTTTATTTTACTTTATTTTATTTTATTTTATTTTATTTTATTTTATTTTACTTTACTTTTTTGAGTCACTTCTTTTAAATTTTATTAATTTTGTTTATTTTTGAGAGAGAGAGGGAGAAAAAGTGCAAGCAGGGGAGGGACAGAGAGAGAGGGGAAGACACAGAATCTGAACCAGGCTCCAGGCTCTGAGCTGTTAGCACAGAGCCTGATGTGGGGCTCGAACTCACAAACTGCGAGATCATGACCTGAGCCAAAGTTGAATGCTTAACCGACTGAACCACCCAGGTACCCCACACCAGAGACACTTCTGAAGCACTAGGCCTTGGACAGTATATGACCTCTTCTTCATAAAGCCATTACTCTTAGTAGCAGGAAACATAGCAGGCTTTCCCAACACAGAGAAGACAGAGACCTAGACAAAATACCAAGATGTAGGAATTCATACCAAAAGAAAGAACAAGTAAAAGTCATGGCCAGGGATCTAATTGAAAAGGTTATTAAGTAATATTCCTGAACCAGAATGTAAGGCAGCAATGATAAGGATATACTCTGGGCTTCAGAAAAGCTTAGACAACACCAAGGAGTCCCTTACCACAGAGATAAAAGACTAAAAAACTAGTCACGCTGAAATGAAAAATATAATAACCAAGATTTGAAAACAAATGGATATAATGACCACAAGAAAGGAAGAAGCAGAGGAGTGAATAAGTGACACAGAAGATAAAATTATGGAAAATAATGAAGATGAAAAGAGGGAAAGAAAAATATTAGATCATGAATGCAGACCTAGGGAATGAAGTGACTCCATAAACCATAATAACATTTGTATCATAGGAATCCCAATAGAAGAAGAGAGGGAAAAGGGGGCAGAAGGTTTATTTGAGGAAACTATAGCTGAAAACTAATATGGGGAAGGAAACAGACATCCAAGTCCAGGAGGCACAGACACCTCCCATCAAAATCAACAAAAGCGGGCCAACACCAGGACATACTGTAGTTAAATTTGCAAAATATAAAGAAAAAAAAACCTTAAAAGCAGTAAGACAGAAGAAGTCCCTAATTTAGAAGGGAAGGCAAATAATGTTAACATCAGATCTCTCCACAGAAACTTGACAGGCAAGAAGGGAGTGGCATGATATATTCAGCACACTGAATAGGAAAAATATGCAGCCAAGAATACTCTGTCCAGCAAGGCTGTCATTCAGAATAGAAGTAGAAGAGTTTCCCAGACAAAAACTAAAGGAGTTTGTAACCACAAAACTAGCCCCACAAGATGACAGGGGACTCTTTAAATGGGAAAGAAAGACCAAAGTGACAGAGACTAGAAAGGAACAGAAAACATCTGCAGAAACAACAACAAAACAAGTAATAAAATGCCACTAAGTTTGTATCTATCAGTAATTACTCTGAATGTAAATGGACTAAATGCTCCAATCAAAAGACATCGGGTGTCAGAATGGATAAAACCATCTGTATGCTGCCTACAAGAGACTCATTAAAAAATATTTTTTTTTAATGTTTAATTTGAAGAGAGAGAGAGAGAGAGAAAGCGGGGGAGGGGCAGAGAGAGAGGGAGACACAGAATCAGAAGCAGGCTCCAGGCTCTGAGCTGTCAGCACAGACCCCGACGTGGGGCTTGAATTCACGAACCATGAGATCATGACCTGAGCCGAAGTCAGACGCTTAACCAAGTGAGCCACCCAGGTGCTCCACAAGAGATTCATTTTATTTTTTATTAAAAAAAATTTTTTTTAATGTTTATTTTTGACAGAGAGAGAGAGACAGAACATGAGTGGGGGGGGTGGGGGGGTGGGGGGGCAGAGAGAGAGGGAGACACAGAATCAGAAGCAGGCTCGAGGCTCTGAGCTGTCAGCACAGAGCCTGACCAAGGCTCGAACTCACAGACTGCGAGATCATGACCTGAGCCAAAGTTGGGCACTCAACCGACTGAGCCACCTAGGTGCCCCACAAGAAATTCATTTTAGACCTAGACACCTCCACATTGAAAGTGAGAGGATGGAGACGCATTTATCATGCAAGTGGACATCAAAAAGAAAGCCAGAATAGCAATACTTATATCAGACAAACTAGGTTTTAAAACAAAGACTGCAACAAGAAATGAAGGGGGGAGGCACTATATCATAATAACAACATATCATATCAACTATTATTATACAATAATAGTAGGGGACTTTAACACCACACCTACAGCAATGGACAGATCATCTAAGAAGAAAAGCAACAAGGAAACAATGGCTTTGAATGACACACTGGACCAAATGGACTTAGCAGATATATCTAGAATATTTTTTTCTTTAAAAAAAAATTTTTTTTTTTAACGTTTATTTATTTTTGGGACAGAGAGAGACAGAGCATGGACGGGGGAGGGGCAGAGAGAGAGGGAGACACAGAATCGGAAGCAGGCTCCAGGCTCTGAGCCGTCAGCCCAGAGCCCGACGTGGGGCTCGAACTCACGGACTGCGAGATCGTGACCTGGCTGAAGTCGGACGCCCAACCGACTGAGCCACCCAGGCGCCCCTAGAATATTTTTTTCTAAAGCAGCATAGTACACATTCTTTTTGAGTGCACATGGGACATTCTCTAGAAGAGATCACATACTAGGTCACATACCAGGCCTCAACAAGTGCAAAAAGGTTGAGATCATACCATGTATATTTCAGACCACAATGCTATGAAACTTGAAGTCAGCCACAAGAAAAAATGTTGAAAGACCACAAATACATGGAGGTTAAATCCATTTACTTGGAGGCACCTGGGTGGCATTCTACTTGGAGGTTAGTCATTCTACTTGGGGCACCTGGGTGGCTCACTTGGTTAAGTGTTTGACTCTTGGTTTCAGCTCAGGTCATGAATTCATGGTTCAAGTTAGAGCCCTGTGTCAGAGTGTGCTGACAGTATGGGGACTGCTTGGGGTTCTCTCTGCTTCTCCCCTGTATGCTCTCTCTCTCTTTTTCTCTCTTTCTCTCTTTCTCTCTTTTCTCTCTCTCTCTCTCTCTCTCTCTCTCTCTCACACACACACACACACACACACACACACACACACACATTCTCTCTCTCAAAATAAATGAACTTTAAAAAAACATCTTACTAAAGAATGAATGGATCAGCCAGGAAATTAAAGAAATAAATACAGGAAACAAATGAAAACGAAAACACGACAGTCCAAATCCTTTGGAATGCAGCAAAAGGGGTCACAAGAGGGAAGTATATGCAATACCGGCCTACCTCAAGAAGCAAGAAAAATCTCAAATATACAACCCAACCTTATACCTAAAGGAGCTAGAAAAAGAACAACAAATGAAGCCTAAAGCCAGCAGAAGAAGGGAAATAATAAATATTAGAGCAGAAACAAATGATATAGAAATAATAACAACAACAAAAAAAAAACAGTGGAAAAAATCAGTGAAACCAGGAGCTGGTTCTTTGAAAAAATTAATAAAATTGATAATCACCTAGCCAGACTTGTCAAAAAGAAAAGAGAAAGGACCCAAATAAAATCATGAAGGAAAGAGGAGATCCACAACCAATACCACAAATAAAAACACTTATAAGAGAATATTATGAAAAACTATATGCCAACAAATTGGGCAATGCAAAAGAAATGGATAAATTCCTAGAAACATGTAAACTACCAGAACTGAAACAGGAACAATAGAAAACATGAACAGACTGGTAACCAGCAAAGAAATTGAATCAGTAATAAAAAATATCCTAATAAACAGAAGTCCAGGGCCGGATGGCTTCCCAGGGAAATTCTATCAAACATTTAAAGGAGAGTTAATACCAGTTCTTCTCAAACTGTTCCAAAAAATAGAAATGGAAGGAAAACTTCCAAACTCATTCTGTGAGGCCAGCATTACCTTGATTCCAAAACCAAAGATCCCACTAAAAAAGACAGTTACAGTCCAGTATCCCTGCTGAACATGGATGTAAAAATTCTCAACAAAATACTAGCAAATCAAATCCAACAGTACATTATAAGAATCATTCACCCCAATCAAGTGGGATTTATCCTTGGGCAATAAGGATGATTTAATATTCTCAATGAATCAGTGTAATACACCACATTATTAAAAAAGATAAATACATGATCCTCTCAGTAGATGCAGGGAAAGCATTTGACAAAGTACAGCATCCTTTCTTGATAAAAACCCTCAACAAAATAGGGATAGAGGGAACGTACCTCAGCATCATAAAGGCTGTATACAAAAGACCCACAGCTACTATCATCCTCAATGGAGAAAAAATGAGAGCTTTTCCTCTGTGTTCAGGAACAAGAAAGGGATGTCCACTCTTACCACTGTTATTTAACATAGTACTAGAAGTCCTAGCCTCAACAATCAGCAAAAGGAAATAAAAGGCAGGGAATCAGCAGGGGAAAAGTCATACTTTATACCTATTTGCGGGTGAGATGGTACTTTATGTAGAAAACCCAAAAGACTCTACCAAAAAATTGCTAGAACTAATATATGAATTCAGTAAAGTCACAGGGTGCAAACAACATACAGTGATCTGTTGCATTTCTATATACCAATAATGAAGCAGCAGAAAGAGAATCAAGGAATTGATCCCATTTACAATTGCACCCAAATTACAAGATACGTAGGAATAAACCCGCCAAAGAGGTAAAAGATCTGTACTCTGAAAACTGTAGAACAAAAAAGACACTGAATAGCCAAAGCACTCTTGAAAAAGAAAAGCAAAGTTGGAGGCATTATAGTTCTGGACTACAAGTTATATTACAAAGCTGTAGTGATCAAGATTGTATGGTACTGGCACAAAAATATAAATATAGATCAGTGGAACAGAATAGAAAACCCAGAAATGGACCCACAACTACATGGTCAACTAATCTTTGACAAAGCAGGAAAGAATATCCAATAGAAAAAAGATAGTCTCTTCAACAGATGGTGTTGGGAAAACTGGACAGCGACATGCAGAAGAATGAAACTGGACCACTTTCTTAGGCAATGCACAAAAATAAATTCAAAATGGATGAGTGAGCTAAATGTGAGACAGGACACCATCAAATTCCTGGAGGAGAACACAGGCAACAACCTCTCTGACATCAGCCATAGCAGCTTCTTACTTGACATGTCTCTGGAGGCAAGGGAAACAAAAGCAGAAATGAACTATTTGGACTTTATCAAGGTAAAAGCTTCTACACAGCAAAGGAAACAAAACTAAAAGGCAGCCTTCAGAATGGGAGAAGATATTTGCAAATGACATATCTGATAAAGGGTTAGTAATCCAAAATCTGTAAAGAACTTATACAACTGAACACCCAAAAGTCAAATAATCCAGTTAAGAAATGGACAGAAAACATGAATGAATTCCAAATTATGGAAAGAGTCCAAATGTCTATTGACTGATGAATGGATAAAGATGTGGTGTATATGTACAGTGGAATACTACTCAGCAATAAAAAAGATGAAGTCATACTATTTGTAATGAAGTGGATGGAGCTAGAGTGTATTATTCTAAGCAAAATAAGTCATAGAAAGACAAATACCGTATGATTTCACTCATGTGGCATTTAAGAAATGAAACAGATGAACAGGGAAAAAGAGAGGCAAACCATCAAACAGACTCTTAAACATAGGGAACAGAGAATTGCTGGAGGGGAGGTTGTGGGGGGAGATGGATTAAATGGGTGATGGGTTTTAAGGAAGGCAGTTTTGATGAGCATTGGGTGTTATATGTAAGTGATGAATCACTAAATTCTATTCCTGAAACTAATATACTATAATGTTAACTAACTGGAATTTAAATAAAAACTTGAAATTTAAAAAAAGAAAAAAATTTTTGGCCATTTTCCAAATATATTCCCCTACCCCAATCTTAGAACTCCAGTGCATGTGTGTTAGGCCACTTGATGTCCCACAACTGACTTATATTTTGTACAGTTTTTTCAGTCTTTTGTCCATCTCTTTTATTTTGGAGTGTTTATATTGCTATGTCCTTAAATTCACTAATTTTTTCTTCTGAAATATGTAATTGGCTGTTAATCCTATCCAGTGTGCTTTTCATCTGAAAAATTTTATTTTTCATGTCTAGGTACTTGCTTAGCCTTTTTGTTCATCTCTTCCTCTCTCTCCTCATGGCTGTACTTTTACCTTTCAAATATGTGGAATATACAACAACATTTATAATACTCTTTTCCATTTTGCCGTTTTTGTCATTTCTAGGTGATTTTGATTAATTTTTCTCTCTTCTTTTTAGTGCTTCGTAGTTTCCAATTGAATTCTAAGAATTGTGAATTTTATCTTGCTTGTTGTTGGAGTTCTTGTATCTTTTAATACATATAGTTCTGAATTTGTCATTGGGTTTAGTAAATTACTTGTAACATTTGTTTTTATGTTTCATTGGGCTGGAACTTTAATATCCTTTAATCCAGGGGCTAATTTAGCTTTAGTGCTGGGTCCATTTCCTTCTGAGTGTTGTACTAAATGCTCTTTATATGTTAGGAAGTGTTTTCTGTGTGTGTGTGTGTTTTTTAAGTTTATTATTTTGAGGGAGGAGGTAGAGAGAAAGGGAGAGAGAACCCCAAGCAGGCTCTGCTGTCAGCGTATGCCTGACATGTGGCTCGATCCCACAAACTGTGAGACCACAACCTGCGCCGAAATCAAGAGTCGATGCTTAACCAATTGAGCCTCCCAGGTACCCTAAGTCTTTTCTATCTGGTTGAAACATGAATATCTCTTGACTGATATAACTGTCAAAATTGTTCTGCATGTTTGTTGGGGGTGATTCCTTTCCCAGCTTTTCCTTACACACCTGTGCTTATTAGCAGGAAGCTAAAGACTCATGGGGAACTTTCTGCAGATTTTTAGAATTCTCTCTATATTGATCTGTTTATTACTCTGCCTGTGGATTCTAGTTGTCTTGGCCTCCTCATTTCTAAACTCTGTCTGCTCAACTGAGTGAGCCTGTAGGCCCTGTTTGGGTGTTGTCTTCCCTGTGCTACAGCCTGAAAACTCTGTATAGGTAATAATCTGAGGCAGTCATAGGGCCAGTCTTACTTCTTTTCTTTTCTGAAGGATCAATGCCTGGTCTGCCTCTTATCCATTGGCCGAAACCTGTTATTTTATGCATTTGTCTGCTTTTAGACAGGGTTGCATAGGGTGAGAGGATAAGTTATTGGTCCTCCGCCATGGTTTGATGAACAAGTGAACTGCCTGGGACTATTGAAGATATAACGGAGGGGCGCCTGGGTGGCTCAGTCAGTTGAATGTCTGACTTCGGCTCAGGTCATGATCTCATGGTTCGTGAGTTTGGGCCCCATATTGGGCTCTGGGCTGACAGCTCAGAGCCTGGAACCTGCTTCTGAGTCTGTGTCTCCTCCTCTCTCTCTCTACCCCTCCCCCGCTTGTGCTCTGTCTGTCTCTGTCTCTCAAAAATAACATAAAAAAAAAAAAAAGATACAATGAGACACCTTAGTGGCTCCCTTTAGGTAGAAATATTCTTGGCCTACACAAATTGATGATTTAAAGTTAGTGTTCAGGTAGTAGTCACATGTCATCACTGGTTGTTGGACAGGTTAGAAAGGTTGTGAAGTCTCAGTCCATTATTTTTGAGGTTTAGGAGGGAAGTATTAAGCCATTCTGACATCATTTTTATCATTTCCCACGATGTATTGGTAAGACCATAGTGTTACCAACTTCACGTAAAGGAAAGGGGAATGGCCAAGCATGCCTCGACTCCTTTTTCACCCTTACTCTTTTTATATGTCGTGCAGTGTTAGGCTTCTCTTAGTAAGTTTTACCACATCAGGTGTTGGTAACAGCATATTGTGATTGTTAATTGCATTAGATTATAAGACCGGAGAATTCTGAACTAGTTCCTCATATGAAAGTTGAAGGTGGCACAACCTTTAGAATTTTTAAAATGATTTTCAAAAAGCTCCATCTTTTCCTTATTGCCTTTTAAGTGGGGAGTCTAGTTTTTTGATGTTTAACTCCTTTGTATTAGAATACTTGGTAATGATTTTTTATTTTTTAGTTATTCAAGCGAAGAAATGTTGCTACAGCAGAGGAAGAAACAGAAGAAGAAGTTATGTCAGATGGAGGCTTCCATGAGGCTCAGATTAATAACATGGAGATGGCACCAGTAAGTAAGATCATGAAAGAAACTCTTTTTAGTGTGTTTCTGAAGATATGAGGCTTAGCTTTCTATTTGGGTTTTTTAAAAAGTGGTTAGTAAATGGCTACAGAAATTACTTGGCATTTCATTTTTGAAAAGAGGCCATATACTTAATATCCTGGTTCATTAGATGTTTTTTATAGTTTGAATAATATACAGTTAAACAGAATTAACTAAATTGTGAAGATTAATTCAGCTTTTAAAACTTAAAAAGATAATTGTAAAATTATTCCTTAAAAGTTGAATAACAAGGGATACTTTAAAGAAAATCCCAGTTTGTTATTCATTTCAGTTATCAAATTGGGCATGTTTATATGATTTTAAAAATTGGTTCCATATCACAGCTGTTGGCTTTTCTATTACAACCTGTTTTGTAACTTTCTTGAGGTTACATGAGGATCTAAAAATTATGCTTTGTTTATATGGATACCTGTATAGATTTCTCATTAATCAGTATGTTTTAATAGATCATATATAGTTTTCAAAAAAAAAATCTTTCTTCGGTAGACCCAATTTCTTTCTTCATTTGCAACCACTGTTACTGGATTCTTATTCTTCTTGAGAAAATAAGTTTTTTTCCTCCTCCCCTTTTAAGCAAATTGTGACATGTTGTGCACAGTATCCTATATATATTTTTCTACTTCATAGATCTCTAGTTTTTATGGACCATTTTTTTTTGTTTTTTTTTTTTTTTTAATTAGGAGAGCAGTTTAAATCATTTTGGAATCTATGTAGATAGACATTGTAGCCAACACTATGATTTTTAAAAAAAAAATTTTTTTTTTTTCAACGTTTATTTATTTTTGGGACAGAGAGAGACAGAGCATGAACGGGGGAGGGGCAGAGAGCGAGGGAGACACAGAATCGGAAACAGGCTCCAGGCTCCGAGCCATCAGCCCAGAGCCTGACGCGGGGCTCGAACTCCTGGACCGCGAGATCGTGACCTGGCTGAAGTCGGACGCTCAACCGACTGCGCCACCCAGGCGCCCCATATGATTTTTTTTTAAATTTTTTTTTAACGTTTATTTTTGAGACAGAGACAGAATGTGAACGGGGGAGGGTCAGAGAGAGAGAGGGAGACACAGAATCTGAAACAGGCTCCAGGCTCTGAGCTGTCAGCACAGAGCCCGACCCGGGGCTTGAACTCACGAACCGCAAGATCATGACCTGAGCCGAAGTTGGACGCTTAACCGACTGAGCCACCCAGGTGCCCCAACCAACACTATGATTTTGTGGTGAATTCTTCTAGGCCCTTCAGAAAGTCGAACTGTCCATTTTTTTAAGTGGATATTAATATGAAGTATTTCGTGGATTATAATACTAAGATTCTATAGAGGAAACAACCTGTAGGAGATTGATTGGTTGATTTTAAGGAATTGGCTCGTGTAATTGTTGGAGCTAGTAAGTCCAAAATCCGTAGGGCAAGTCAGTAGGCTGGAAATTCAGGTAAGTGTTGATGTAGTTTTGAGGCTTAAGTTTCTTCAGGAAACCGGTCTTTGCTCTTAAGACCTTCTTCAACTGACTGATTGAGGCCAACTCACATTTTAGAGAGTAATGTGCTTTACTTGATTATACTAGTTTAAATGTTAATCACATCTAAAAATTTTTCTTACAGCAATATCTAGATTAATGTGTGTTCAGACAACTGGCTACTATAACCTAACCAAATTGACACATAAAATTAACTATCCTAGTACATTCCTTGGCAACTTGGCATGTATACACAACTCCTTAAACCATACTGAGACTCAGATAAATAAATAACAAAGTTATACTTCCATGTGACATGATATAGTTATTGTTTGTGCAAGTAAAAATGTACTAACCTCCCCAGAAGAAGATGCAAAGTCTTTGAGTGGTGTTCATTTCTCTCCTTGATATCCTGTTACTTAAATGCTGGGATATAAAATTAACAGTACTTAAATACCATGAATGTAAAGTCAATACATCTTACATTAGGGAATAAGAGGGAAGAAAACGTGTGTGTGTGTGTGTGTGTGTGTGTGTGTGTGTGTGTGTGTGAGAGAGAGAGAGAGAGAGAGAGAGAGAGAGAGAGAGAGAGAGAGAATGTGTATATCCAAGTGTATCCAGACATTCATAACAGAATCATATAGATACCTTTGTTTATTCAGGTATCAGTTTTGTAAGTTTCAAAGTAGTTACTTTTCTGACTGTTAAGAGCAGAATGCTTCATTCTCCCAGTTGGGATTTCCCAGGTGTTTGGTAAAGTGCTGTTTACCAACCAGTGCTGTTGGTAAGCACTGTTTCCCAAGTGCTGTTTCCCAACCAGTTATCATTGACAACTCAGTGCAGTTTTCTTCACAGTTCATCTTGTTGACTCTAATATTTCATGAAATGACAGGAATTTTATTTCATTCTGACAGGTGACCCTAAGAAGTAGGTTAACTGCTAATATTGGGGATGGGTTATAGTAAAAAATGGAAAAGTTCTAAGAAAGCAAGAAAATAATGGAAAACTGAAAAGTTTTAATAAAGAAAATAGAAATTTTTTTTTTTTTTTTTAGTTTTTTTTTTTCAACGTTTATTTATTTTTTGGGGGACAGAGAGAGACAGAGCATGAATGGGGGAGGGGCAGAGAGAGAGGGAGACACAGAATCTGAAACAGGCTCCAGGCTCTGAGCCATCAGCCCAGAGCCCGACGCGGGGCTGGAACTCACGGACCACGAGATCGTGACCTGGCTGAAGTCGGACGCTTAACCGACTGCGCCACCCAGGCGCCCCAGAAAATAGAAATTTTAAGTAAACTTGAGTCAGCTGTTGAATTTGGTAGCAGCTAGAATCTGTGAATTACATAGGATTATTCTATACTCCATAAATATTTATTGAGCATCTTCTATATGCCAGCCTTCGGTGATAGAACAGTAAGATGGACAGGGTCTTTGGTTTTCACAAATCTGCTATACTGGAAGAATCTGGGCAGTAAACACATAACTGAGAAAAATACCTGATAGTGAAAAGGGTTGGCATAGAATTAAAATAGAGTGATAGAGATGGAGCAGTTCCTTTAGATTTGGAGACCATGAAAAGCCTTCTTTTAGAATTTAACAAATTTGTCTGAAAGACAAGGACCAACCAACCATGTGATGAGCAAGGAGAAGAAGAATAATAAACGCCTTCTCTTAGTATTTACTCATAAGATTACTTTCTTATTGTCATGAGCTGCTTTTTTCACATTCATTCATTCATTCATTCATTTATTTATTTATTTAGAGATGGAGGGGCAGGGAGAGGGAGAGAGCTGAGTGTGGAACCCACGTAGGGCTTGATCCCACAACTGGGAGATCACAACCTGAGCCACTCAGGTTGCTCCCATGAGCTCCTTAATGATAGACAAAATATTTGGCTTTGTCACATCATTGATCATTTCAGACATTTCTACATGTAAAGATTATCTTACCTTTGTGTAACTTTTCTAGATAAATATGATTAACTTAATAATGTTGGCCACAGTTTATACTGTCTTTGTTTTCCTTTGATTTAGAGTTAAAATTTTTATCATTTTTGCTTTTTTGTGTTTCCAGGGTGGTGTAATTACTTCTGACATGATTGAAATGATATTTTCCAATAGCCCAGAGCAACAGCTTTCAGCAACACAGAAATTCAGAAAACTGCTTTCAAAAGGTGAGTTCTGAGTATGTTAAAGTACAGTTGACCGTGAACAACAGGGGCTCGAACTGTGCAGGTCTACTTATAACGCAGATCTTTTTTGATAAATTGAGTACAATATTATAAATATATTTTCTCTTTCTTATGATATTCTTAATAACATTTTCTTTTCTCCAGCTTACTTTATTGTAAGAATACAGTATGTAATACATAACGTACAAAGTAAGTGTTAATTGACTGTTGATGTTATTGGTGAGGTTTCCTGTCAGCAGTAGGCTATCAGTAGTTCAGTTTTGGGGGAGTCAAAAGTTAAAAAGGATTTTTGACTGTGTGGGGATTGGCGCCCCAAGTTTTGTATTGTTCGTGGGTTGACTGTATATTTTTTCATTTCGATAAAAAATACTACTTTCCCATATTCTGTTTTTCACATCACAGGTAGGTTGCTTTGGAATGTGTCTATCAACAGAATAAAAGGACACTTATAGACATAAGTATAATTATGAGCTATGGCTAATTTTCGAATTTATTTATTTATGCAATCTTACCAGGACCAGAAAGGAGCATTATTTTAATTTCTGAGCTATTTTATAAAAGACCTTAAAGTGATAAAACCAGCAGTCAGTATTTCATGTTAATTCAAATTGAGAAACTCCATTCTTTTAAAAAAAAAAACAAAGTGTTTTTGTTTGTTTTTTTAAAGATTTTATTTTTACATAATCTCTATGTGGGCCTCGAACTCAAAACCCTCAGATCAAGGTTTGCATGCTCTACTGACTGAGCCAGCCTGGCACCCCAAGAAAAACTGTCAAAATATCACTTGAGAGGTGCCTAGGTTAAGTTGGTTAAGCATCCAACTCCGGCTCAGGTCTTGATCTCGTGGTTCACGAGTTTGAGCCCCGTGTCAGGCTCTGCTGACAGCTCAGAGCCTGGAGCCTGCTTCAGATTCTTTCTGCGTCTCCCTCTGTCTCTGACCCTCCCCCACTCATGCTCTGTCTCTGTGTCTCAAAAATAAATAAAAACAATTAAAAAAATATATCATTTGAAAGATCAGTGTTATTGCTGGGCATGGTAATTATTTATTTATTTTTGGTATAATTAGGGTAGACTAGAATATGATACTTTCGTCATTCTGGGCAAGTAAACAGAACTATGACTCTGAACCACATTAAAATGTTGATAGTAAACATTGACCTTAAATAAATAGCTGCTACCCTTGGCCCAGTACTAAGGTATAGTTTTTTGGAGTCATTAGTGATAAATTAATATATTCCTTGAGGGAACTGGAATAAAAACCTATAACATATAATTTACATTTTTGTGTGATACAAAAATTACATTTCTTGTGTGACAGTTTATTAATATTTGAAAGCTATTATCATGTACACTTTTCCCACTCCTCTTGTCTCTTTTCAGCGTGCTAAGCCTAATGACTTTCTCACAGCATGTGACCTTTTAGGGCCTTTTGCTGCTTTCTACTACTTTACTGCCTAGATTCTAGTTTCCTAGCCATCCCTCTTAAAAATGTGATAACTAGGGGCACCTGGATGGCTCAGTTGGTTAAGCATCCGACTCTTGATTTCGGCTCAGGTCATGATCTCAGGGTTGTGAGATTGAGCCCCATGTGGGGTTCCATGCTGAGCATAGGCCTGCTTGACATTCTCTCTCTTCCTCTCTCTCTGCCCTTCCCTGGCACACATGCGTGTGCGCACCCTCTCTCAAAATAAATAAACATTTAAAAAATGTGGTAACTAGGATATAGTACTTCAGATGTGTTCTCGTTACCCTAAGGTGAGGGGACAGATTGCCTTCCTTGTCCTAGGACTGTATGTTCCAGTAATGTACTCCAAGATAGCAGCAGCAGTTATTTTGGTAGTCATGGCACAGTAAGGTTCACTGTATTTGCAGCCATCTAAACTCCCATAGAACTTCTTTTCATGCACATGTGTTTTAGGATTCATCTGTGAAGTCATGTAGATTTTTAAAAATATTTTTATAAATTTCAGTTGCTAAATCCTGCTTTATCCCTGTCGTTTTATTGCAAACTTCAGCTTATTGTTGTTCTTCCTATATGTTATTTCTGTAATCTAGCATATTAATTACTTTATCTTTATTATAATCATCAAATTTATTTGTACTACCTGAATAGTTGATAAAAGTGTGGAACCAGGCAAAGAACAGGTCATCAGAGCGCTCTCCAAATTAACATTGAACCATTAGTCACCTTTGTTTCATTAAAGCTTTGGACTTGTCTAAGAATCCCTACTAGTACTATAATCTGTCATTTTTCTTGCATCGCTCTGTGAATGTCATCAAGAACTTTGTCAGATCTCTTGCTGAAATTACCATGTTGATTGTTTAGGACATTTTCTGTTAACCCAACAGGTTTCTACCAAATGATTTCATTTATAAAATACTCTGTTGTCATAAATGAAAAGTGAGATTAAGTTGGCAAGTCATCCTTAATGAATTCTTTCTGGCTCCTATTTAACACCGCAGCTGTAAAATTAAATCCTGCAGGCACATGCAGAGTCACCTAATCCAGTTTATTAAAACAACTTCTTGTTAGAGTAAAACCCCATCTACAGAGAAGGGGCTAGAAGGAAGAATTCTGAAATAATAACAGTGGTCATCTTTGGATGTTTTCCCCCCTGCTTTCTTAAGTTTTCTAAAATTATAGAAGCAATGGCTTTAATTTTTGAGAATTCTGCCCATCAATTTCCATGTTAACGTGTACTTTATTGTGAAACCTTTTGAGCTATCCTAGTCTCAAAGTGGCTGTGCTCCATTTTACATTTAGAATTTTACATTTTATTTCTTAGATTTCCAACATGAAAGAGATGCTAAAATGGAGGGAGGGATATTACAAAGTGAATTTGAGCTCATAAAGTCCTTGCATTGAAATGAAAGAATTATTTTCTTCTTTCCTTTTATTTTATGGGGAGACAGAACCTAATCCTCCTATTGATGAAGTCATCAGCACACCGGGAGTAGTGGCCAGGTTTGTGGAGTTCCTCAAACGAAAAGAGAATTGTACACTGCAGGTGCGAACCATTTTCATTTCTTGCCTCATATTTTAAATCCCTTTACAAACTTACATTTTATATACAGATTTGTTACTTAGGTTAATTTATACAGTGGGTTCGTTTTTGATATGATGTTCCTGACAACCACGTTGCAAGCTGCTTTTGATAGCTTTGTCAACATCTAGGCCCTTGGTTTTACTCTTTAGAATTCATGTCATTTTTATCATGAAGAAGATTATTTTATGATGATTGTGGATAACATTTAATAGGGAATCGTTTGCAGTTGAAGAGTCACTATAAGAATCTAAGTGTGGGCTACATAAAATTTGGTTTTGGAAGATTTTTAGATTACATTGGTCGGCTTTGTCAGGGCTGTGTAACATGGGCTAGGTTAGACTCAGTAATCCCCAATCCTGGTTCCAGTTAATTCTTCCCATTCCCCTGAAGAGTTTCCAGGGAGACAGCCTTATGAATCTCCATGCTTCCTGCTGTGTTAATTTAGTCTGTCAGTACTGTATTATATAGGGGTTCTAAGAGGAAATTCTGCAACTTCTGGATTGGATAGTTTTCACAGTAAAGAGAACCACCTGTCAACTGACTCGTCCTGGGAGTTATCTAGAAATTTTTAAATACTGTTTTTGGGTTTTTTTTTTTTTCCCTGAATAAAGTTGGAGTTTTAGTAGACTGGCAATTTTTCAGTAGCTGTACTTCCTTGGAGTAACCAGTTGAAGCAGTTTCTGTGTTATTCTTTAACCAATACCTGTGATATCTAAATTCTCACTTATAGGATCTAATCTGAAGGGCTTGGCCCTTTAGAAAGACTCTGCAACTATAAAAATTGGTTAGGTACAAAGTGGATCACAAAATGAGGTTAATTTTCCAAGTATATCTGACAATAACAAGTTAATCATAAAGGTAACTTTCACCCTCTTGTCTGCTTTTGCCTTATTCTCTGAGGCTGTAGGGAGGGGGACATTTTTATAAATGATAATAACCTCTGTCCCCAGGTTCTTTACTCTCCAGAGGATTGTAGGTAATTCATAAAACTTGATGCCTTGTCTTGATATTTTCTCTCCTTTCCTCCCATCCCGACTTTTCTCCTCCTCTTACTCTCTTTGTTGCGGTGATGAGTTATTTCCAGAAGAAAAACAAGAAATCCAGAAAAGGTAGAGTACTTCAATGTCCCATCAGTTTTTCTTCTCCAGTTTGACACTGACTAATCCCCAAGTTCATTTGAATTAGGATTCTGTTTTGGTGGCTGCCTCTTGGATTGTAATTCTGGTCCCCATCTAAGGCCAGGATCATCGGACACCTGAAAAATAATCAGGTTCACCTAGAGAGCAAGGAAAGAGACTTTTATCAGAAAAAAAAAAAAAAAAGGAAATCCAGACAACCAACACTGCAGAGTACCAAGCCTGAGCCCTAAGCAACCTGCCAAGAGAACCAGAGGGACCAAATGAAGAGCCTTACTGCAGTTTATCATTTGAAAAAGCTTTGTAGGAAGAGGGAGGTAGGGAAAATTATCATTTTGTTCATGTTTGTATCCTCTGACAGAGTAGTTCAGAGATCATGAATTTACTCCTGGATTGAGCAGTTTTTAATAGGTGGTCACAGATGTCTAGTTTCTTAATGTGTATAAATGAAGGCCTAAAATGAAAAAAGAGAAATGGGTCTTTCCACATCTCCATGTTCTCCAGTACTCCCTGAAGAGTGCAGTATGTCCTCTTAGTGCCCTCTCCTGGCTAACACATGTAAATTTTACATCATTTGTGATTCTAATCCTAGAGCTTGGATCTTCTGAAGACGAAAGCCTTTGGAAATCTCTAATTTGCGTCTATCTAAATTCTCAGATTCCACCCTTGTGCAAACTAATAATTAGGCTGAAAGATTGAGAAATCATTCCTCTGGAAGTGACTACCTCATGATTTTCAACTTAGCTGTCCAAAGACTCTGAGAGATAACCAGCTGTTTATTATATAAAGGTCATCATCTTCAGGTTTTCTTCGGTGTACGTTTTAAGTACAACATGGTATTCTCTCCAGTGTGGGCAGTGGGTAATGTCAACCACTCCAGAAGCAGGAGGAGCAAGTATATTGAAGGAGACCGTGGAGCCAGGAGGCTTCGTGCTCACATAAGTAGACGTGCTCTGGGCAGCTCAGAGGGTACTCTTTCCTGTATCTTCTTAGCACGAGGATGGAAGTTGTCCCTGGTAGTATGTCTACTTACTAGAAATTTGAATAGTGTGCTTTTGGAATGTGGCTTCTGCCATTTCTCTTCCAGAAAGAGAGTAATAATATATGGTCATAATTATAGCTAAACTCACTGATAAACCAAGTGGACAAACTTAATCCCTTCATTCTGTAGATACAGAATGTGAATCCTAGTGAAGTCTCTTTTCACTTACATTTTGGTTCTCCTTATGCCCAAATCAGTGAGGTACCTCACACCAGGGAGATAAAAATGCCTGCTTTGGGCAGTGCTTCCCAGATACTCCTTTGCTTTCAAACAAGGTGAACATGGGTGGAATCTAGGAGTTTGGAAACATAGTTTCATCTCCCTAAGAGCATTCTCAAGCTTGGTGACATGTAAGCCTCAGACATACTTGAACCTTTGATATGCGATTGGTCTGCCTTATGGTATATTCCCTGGGCCCACTTTGGTTTTTGAATCCAGGCCCAGCATGTTTGTACTGTCTTTTGCAGTGCTGAGATGTTGCATTCTGAAACCTTCTTACAGAAGCTTAGTATGAAAACAGCTAGAAATAAGGAAATTGCAACCTAGTTGCATTCATTAGGTACTCCTCTTAAAATTGTAAATTGAAATGAAATTGGTTTAGTTTCCCCATTTTTGCTTTTCTTGTCCCATGTAAAAGCTTAATGTGATAAACTGCAGTAAGCCTTCATCCTCCTATGTCTTTTCCCATCCTCATTGATCCCTCTACCTTTCTTTAAAAGGATGCTCAGATGACTCAGGCAATGTTCTCTGCAGAGTTTGATATCTGGGTTTATTTTTCTGATGTGAGCCTCTCTTTTCACTTGCTCTCCAGGTGAGCCTGGCATTTGCTAGGAACCAGAGTGGACCCGGCAAAGTGGCCAGCAACAGAGTCCTGATCCAAATGGAGAAAGGGAACCAGGCGTACCTCAACCTGGAGTGGGAAACTTGATAGGAGGTCAGAAGTACTTCAGCTTTGGATTCTCATTTTCCTTATTTAAGGAACTGAGCACCAGAAGGTAGAGACTGAGAAAGGGAAGAGAGAAAGTATCAAATCTTCAGTGTGTCCTTCAGATTTCAACTGTAGCCTTATTTAGCAAGTCTGGACAGTGAAAAGTAATAGTGGACTGATAATTTTTAAGCAATCACAGCATGACAGGTAGTTTTCCTTGCATGGTACCATTCTTGGAACACTAAGAATATAGTAGTTTAAAGCAAAAAGAGGAAGTAAGGGTTATAGGTACTTTGGCTACTGCTTATTACTTAAGTGATGCCATTTCTTAGATTGTATTCATCATGTTACTGATGTTTTGAGTTTCACGGTTACTTATATTACCTTTCCTGGCCATTTCTATCATAACTTTATGCAGTCATTTTTGCAACAGGACTTCCACATTTCACAGCTCTCTTTCACGTTAGATTCTAATATGGGACCCAAGGCCGAAACATTAACAACAACAAAATGATGGCAGTACTCAAAGAGATGTTACATAGTTTGAAGTACAACCAGTTTTTTACAAACATACATATTAAACACATTTGAAAGTTGTTTCTTCCAGCACTTTAACAGGGCCTGTATGCTGAGGGGAATTTTCTCCCTCCCTCCTCTTTCTCATTCCTGCATATGTACATAGCACACAAATACACAGATGGGCATAGAAAGTGGCATAAATACAGCTTGATGAGTTTTTACAGGGTAAACGTCAGAGTAATCACTGTGTGTGCGTGAGAGAGAGAGAATGCTTTATTCATGTACAAACACGATTTTCAGTCGCCCCTCTGGTTCTGTTGATCATCTTCATCTGTCTCTGTCCCTGGTATTTTCCGATTTCTCTTCTTACCAAGGGAGGCCTTGAATTTTGCTTTCAGAGGTTATCATTATTGTGTACTTCTTAGTAATAAAGGTAATTCTGGTACGTTCTTCTTTTGCTGAGATATCCTAATTGCCAATTTTCTCCCATCTGTGTTTAGCCTGTTATTCACTTATTCCCCATTTTTCTAATCATTTTCACTCTATTTTGTTTTGCTTCTCCATTTCATTCTCTTCAGTAGCATCTGAAATTCCCTCTCATTTCTTGTAAGACCTTTGATACTAAACATCAACAGGCAGATAGCAGTTTGAAGTCTTGCAGCAGTTAGTATTCTGATTTTTTTCTCATTGATAATTCTTTAATAATCCTTTACTCAGGTTGCTGTTATTTCATTTGCATCAAAATCTCACTGCAGTCTGTTTTCTCTTTAATATGGATCGGTATGTATGCTGATCTTACTCATTCTCTACACACTGCTTTTTCCTCACAATTTTCATTACTTTGACTGGTCTCCGTGGTATCTGACAACTCTTTGTTAAACTTGGAGCTTGCTGCCTGGTAGGAAGGCTTGCTTTTGGCTTTTGTATTCACATCATCTGTCTCTCTTAATCAATTTTAACTCTGCTAGTTAGTTTTCCTAGAAAGCAGAAGAAACTAGGTGAACCGTTCTCTTTTTTAGCATCCCCTAAATAATCTGGCGTGTATCTCTGGCATACTGTTATTTGAAATTTCTTGCCCTAGATACCAAAACTCCAAGCAATTGAAAGATTATTGTCAGTGTTACAGGTATGTGTCAGAGAGAAGGGAGTGGCCGGGCTTCATAAGCATACTTGATCAGGAGATGGTAATCAAGTCCTCTTTGAATGGCTGTGTAGGGGCGCCTGGGTGGCGCAGTCGGTTAAGCGTCCGACTTCAGCCAGGTCACGATCTCGCAGTCCGGGAGTTCGAGCCCCGCGTCGGGCTCTGGGCTGATGGCTCAGAGCCTGGAGCCTGTTTCCGATTCTGTGTCTCCCTCTCTCTCTGCCCCTCCCCCGTTCGTGCTCTGTCTCTCTCTGTCTCAAAAATAAATAAATGTTAAAAAAAAAAAAAATTTGAATGGCTGTGTAACATTACGCAGATCATTAGATTGTTGGACCTTTTTCTGATAGTTTCCTCATTCATAAACCACAAAAGCCAGAATTCTCTGGGATGTTGTGAGGAACACAGGAGTATGTGAGTAATGCTTTCATAATACAAAGTACTGAACAAATGCAAAGTTTCAATTCAGCACTGGTTTCAAGAGTGATTTAATTATGGAGGTGATATATGATGGGATTTTTATTTTGTGATGTTCAAGTGTTTAGGAATCTGTTGAACTTCTCTTATAACAAAGTTACCAAAAAGAAAATATTGTCCCTTTAACTGTGGTGCTCCTAGTCTGGGCCTTCTGCTTACTGTAATATCATTGTCCCGTTAGGCTACTAGACTATACTGTGTCTCACTTGCGTATGTCACATTTATAGGTTTCTTGTAATGTCTCCTTTAAGTGTGTTCTGCTGTGAATTTGCTAGCATTCACATGGCTTTGGACTATGCCGATCAGATTGTCTTCCTGGTCTTCTGCCTCCTTCCCCAAACCCCAATGATGGATGATTTAGTTTTCCATATGACAACTGCCTTTCATTTGACCCAAAAGCTTTAGAAGAGTCACAGCTCCACCTTTCAATGACTTTTTTGCTCTCCCTTTCAAGGGACATACCACTGATTTTTTTTTGCATATGTGCTTCATTTAAGGATAAGTAGAAGACAGAACAGGAGAAGGAAAGAAAACTAAAGTTTAATAAGAACTCTTAAATAGAATTTCAGGAGTCATTCTTGGATTTCTCCATATTAGGCCAGAGAGTCAAATTACTACAGAGATGGGCAGATTAGTAAAATGCTGTACTTTTTGTTGGCTATAATTTCCTTCATATCTTCAGTTTACCTAACTTTAAGAATGCTCTCTAAAAAAAGTTTTAAACTCTGTGCCTTTGTTTGGAGGCTTCTCATTTGTCAGAAGCTCTTAATGCTCTGAAGTTGCCATTTCTATTAATTGTATACCAGTTAACTCCTTTTGGCCTACTTAAAATATCTTTTGCCTTTTTTACTGTGCCTATATCTGGCACATTTTACATTAACATCCTCTCCCCTTTACACTTTGCTTATCCTATAGAAATTGTTTACTTTTATTTTTTATTAGATAATATACATGGTTTAATCCAAAAGGTACATAAGGTTTTATGAGATTTCCCTTTCACCCCTGCCTTTCCATGTAGGTAACAAGTACTTACTTCTTACAGTTTCTTATAGTATCCTTCGAGAGATATTCTGTGCAATAACTAAACTAATGCATATATTCCTTCTTAACCCTTTTAGAAAATATAGTATGATAGTGTCTTAATGTACACCGTTACACTTTTCTTCTCATTCGTATCTTGGGAGATCATTCATGTCAGCATATGAAGCAGTCCCTCATTCCATTCATGGTCTTATGTCAGTTCTACTTTGACCTCCTGAATATTCTTGTAGTCTGAAGTATTTCTACTGGAATTCTCCATTTAAAAGTAATACAGAATCCATCTGATTATGTGCAAATAATGATTTCAGATTCTTTTCTTCATGTACAGAAAACCTTATTGTTATAGCTAAAAACAAGCTATTAAATGCTAATAAGATAATAAAATTATTTTTATCTTTATAGTTTGAATCAGCTTGGGTACTGACAAATATTGCTTCAGGAAATTCTCTTCAGACCCGGATTGTGATTCAGGCAGGAGCTGTGCCCATCTTCATAGAGTTGCTCAGCTCAGAGTTTGAAGATGTCCAGGAGCAGGTAAAAAAATGAAGCAAAGAAAAGCAGGTCAAAGAATACCATTTTTTCCTTTGGTCTTACATTCAGGGCCTCAGTTTTACCACCATGACAAGCCATGACTCATCACAGGAGTGTTCTAGAAATCTAAACCAAAATAGAAAATACCATAGTGAATGTAGGCAGAATTTCTTCTGGATTCATAAAACCATTTTCCTTCCCCTTCCAACGCTGAAATTTTTAAAGTCCTATATACTTTTTATATTATTATCATTTTTAAGATGTTATCTTTAAGTAATGTCTACACCCAGTGGGAGGTTTTAACTCACAACCCTGAGATCAAGACTTGCATGCTTCAGCAACTGAGCCAGCCAGGCGCCCTAAGCCCTGTATACTTTTTTAGAACATGTAAGCAGTTACTGGGCTTTTACTTGTAGGGATCTCTAGTAAGTAGCAGGTCTTTGCCACTTTTATGCAGAAAAAGACCTAGAAAACAGGTATTTTTTATTACCGCCAACTTTATCAAATTCATAATATAAATCACTGCTAAATGAGTATGATTTTCTTCTGCAGCTTAATTGAGGTATGATTTACATACAAAAAACAGCATATATTTAAAATGTACAATTTGATAAGTTTTAAGATAGGTATATACCCGTGGAACCATTATCACAGTCAAAGATAATATATTCCTCCCAAAAGTTTAATAGCTTTCTGCATTTTGATGCTCTTACATTCTTTGATTCTTTGTTCATTGCTGTCTTTTGTAAATAAGCTTAAGATAACATTTTTAATCCACTGAATAAGCCATTTGAACCTCTGCTCTGTATTAAGGGCTATATGAAAGGTTACTTTGGTGGTGGGGAGTCCCCTGAGATAAAAAATATGTATAAGAACTGGTTGGTTCCTCCTTTTAATAAACTTATACCCTGAGTGTTCACATGTATACTTTATAATATTACTGATCTTCTTCCCCCAGTCCCACAACTACTTCATTTGATTCCCTGATAATGAACTTAGAAATGTTCATAATGTCAGTGTGTACGTTGATTAGCTACCATATAATTTTGTAAAGAGTTATTGTGGTACTTTGGCATCTGAGAGAGTTATGAACAACCTGTCATTAATGAGTAATTTTTTCACAGGCAGTCTGGGCTCTTGGCAACATTGCTGGAGATAGTACCATGTGCAGGGACTATGTCTTAGACTGCAATATTCTTCCCCCTCTTTTGCAGTAAGTTTCTATTCTTACTATTTTTTTTGAGTAGTAAAAATATGGAAAGTTCCTCAGGAAGCAGTGCATTTTTAGAAATCATTTTGAATTTTCCATTGTTCTTTTTCATTACAGATACTTTCTTATTAACTTGTTCAGGTCATTTCTTCAGGCATCTAGCTTACTCCAGTGCCAGTATTCTGAATTAGTGCTGTTAGAATTAATTCAACTTTGTTTTCTGGAGAAAAGCTATTTAAAGACGTGTTTATGAGTAGCATTAAATGATTTAGTATTTATCTTATGCTATCAGATAATTAATGTCTATTATATAGTTTACCATTGTATCATCATGCTTATAGGTTATTTTCAAAGCAAAATCGCCTGACCATGACGCGGAATGCAGTATGGGCTTTGTCTAATCTCTGTAGAGGGAAAAGTCCACCTCCAGAATTTGCAAAGGTAATGATTAGGCTTATGGAAATGGGCAGAAAAAAGTACAATTAAAAGAGTGTAGCAACAAATATTAATGTGAACAGAAAGATTGGTAATTTTGCATAAAATTTAAAATGTTAGAATTTTATCTGTTTCTACAGAAATAGGGCTTTTTGTTTCTGTGTTGGGATAAATTTTCATTGTAAAAATTAGCTCTGAATTAATCTTAAAACCTGGCAATTTTTGTTTATAGCACAGTAAAATTCACAATTTATTAGCTTTAGCACTTGTGAAAATGTCTTTGCTTCTTTGGTCCACAAAGAGTGTTTTTCAACAAGGAATCTCATTCTGAGAACTGGTATATACTTCAGTCTCTGAAATTATTTTCCTTGGTCTCAGCATTCCCAAAGATGGAAATGCCACTTGGCCACTTGTTACTCCATTTCTAGAAGTATTAATCACCCCAGAAATTACCAAGTGTGTGCTGCTTGCCTTTTGGAATTTCTCACCTCACTTCTGGCTTTTATTCCATTGAATTTCATTATCATGTCATCTTCCCTTTACAGGTTTCCCCCTGCCTGAATGTGCTTTCCTGGTTGCTATTTGTCAGTGACACTGATGTACTGGCTGATGCCTGCTGGGCCCTCTCATATCTATCCGATGGACCCAATGATAAAATTCAAGCTGTCATTGATGCAGGAGTCTGTAGGAGACTTGTGGAGTTGTTGATGTAAGATATCTTAAAGTGTGTCTGTTCTTTTGTCCCTATGTTAGTTTATTAGTTTCTAAGTGCTGGTAAATACTAATTAATACACTATACTAATTTATTGGGCTTTGGGCTGCTCTTTTTTGTAACTTATATTGATGTCAAATCTGTTTGTTTTGAGGCTTATATAAAGAACTGCTCACCCTTTTGTTATGAACAGTCCTTCAGCGGGAACATTTGGAAAACTGTGTAATTCCAGTTAGTGATAAATAACCTGAGACCAACCCCTGGATAGATAGTGAAAGGCATATTGCCACTAAAAGTCATTCCTTATCTTTCTGTCTCATTTAGAGCTTAATCTAGACTGGTATTAGACTCTGAATTTTATTTTGCTGTATCTCCTTGTGATGCCTTTGTGTAAACAATTTACGGCTGTATTAATCCAATTTTTAGACAGTTCTTTAGAAGAAAAAATTAGACTGATAACATAATGGGGAAATGGTACGTTTACTAGCCACATGAAATTTAATTGAAGTAAGTACAAAGTAGATGAAAGGAGACATTACCCCAAATGTGATATGTGGAATGCATCAGATGAGTTTAATGTGCAGAATACAAAACTCTGAGAGTACAGCTGACCACAAACTGAGTACAGATGAACAGCATAATGCTGTTATGAATTAAAGGCAGATGAAGCTTTACGAGGCAGAAGTGCAGCATTCAAAACCTGGGAAGTAACCTTTTATGTTCTTTAGTCACTAGATTATGGTGTATTTTAACCATTTCTTTTTAGTCATCAGATCCTAAAATAAATGTGAGAGAAATGGCCAAGTTTTGAGAAGAGTGATCAGTCTCATTAAAGGGAAAAGAAAAGAGAATTTTTAAGGGAAGTTAAAGCATATTAACCTGAAGTTAAGATTTTCAATAAGCTTTTTTCACATATGTACAGGGTTTCATGGAGAGTATATTTTTGACTGGTAAGTTGGCTGAGGTTTAATAGAAAGAGTTCACTCTTTGAAGTGTGGAGCCTGGCTCTCATTTTTAAGTTAGTTTACCTGTTGGCACATTTTCAACTCTGAGGCAATGAAAACTGTATTCAAGAATGAGAGGGAAATCTTGGTATCCAGGTGATGAAATACCTGGGAAAGATTATTAGGAAAGATTTGTAGTTTTTATCCAAAAGTGCTAAATAAAGGGAAAGATAATTCCTCTAGGGGATATATGAAACCCATCCTCCTAGGGTTCTCTTAACAACTACCCGTAGGTACCTTTCTGCTCTAACATCATGTTACGTTATTTGGTTTGGATTTCAGCCCTAAGGAAAAGAGACTAAGGCCAGAACTCTTGCATTGATATTTCTTTTTATGGTTGCAGGCATAATGATTATAAAGTGGTTTCTCCTGCTTTGCGGGCTGTGGGAAACATTGTCACAGGCGATGATATTCAGACCCAGGTATGAATAAGTGGTGACTACTGTTTCCCTTCAGAAACAGTACATTGAACCCCGTGATTATGTTTCTATTACAGTATTTAACTCCATGTTTTTGGGGAGAGTTTCATTAATGTTTGTCAAAAATGTTGCCTTAGGCAGCTCCTTTACTACCTTCACTGTCTCTATCTTGTCTGTTTCTTGGAGCAATTTTGGGTTCCCTTTAGTTAGGTTTATTTCCCACTACTACTTGAAGTGGTTCTTGTGAGCATCTGAAGCCTCCAGTAGCAGCCTTTCTCTGTCATCTTCATCTCCTCTCTGATCACTTCCTTCTTTTTGTGCATGCTAAATCTCCTATGTGAGGAGGATTCTTCCTTGTTCTTTTTTTTTTTTTTTTTTTTTTTTTTGAGAAAGAGAACAAGCAGGGGAGGGGCAGAGGGAGAGAGGGAGAATCTCACGCAGGCTCCATGCTCAGCAACGATGCAGGGCTCCATCTCATGACCCTGAGATCATGACCTGAGCCAAAACCAAGAGCTGGACGCTCAGCTGACTGTGCCATCAAGGTGCCCCTTCTTTCCTTGTTCTTAATGTCACTCCCATTCTATTCAACCTCTGTATCAAGATATATCATTCACAGTGGCTTGTTCTTGATCTCTCTGATGCAATGGCATTGTCTTTAAAATTCTTTTCCTAGGCTTCTGTGGTGTTCCAGTTATTTTGAGTCTCCTGTCTCACAAACCACTTCTTAGCACGCTCCTTTTCCTGTTCTTGTTTGTGGGATTATCCCCTGGAGGGGATAATTATTCATTGATTTTATTTATAACTTCACCTATCACCCTGGTGCAGCTTGATTGAGAATTGAGAATAAGATTTTTAGCCATAACTCTTTCTTAACCAGCTCTGACTTAGGTGGAAGACATTTAATGTCTTCACTTTTCTAATCCCTAAAATTTGGATTTGTACTCAAAGGTGTCTTCCAAATCTAAAATCTACTTCAAATTTATGCTTCAGAAAGGAACCCATTATTTTCCCTGGTATATCGGGGCCTCTGCTTATTTGTTATTTACCTCAGTGAATGGCACCAACACTTGACCAATCCAAAAACCTGGACATTAGCTGGATTATTTCCCTGTTTTCCACCTCTGTCATCAGTCACTAGCTGCCATCTCTACTCATCCCTTGCATTTCTTGCTATATTCCTGTATCACCAGAAGGATGCTTATAAAATGCAAATTTGATCATGTCATTCTCTGACCTAAAATCTTTTTATGGCCTTCTGTTGTCCTTTGAGGGTGTTTAAGATCCTTTAAAATCTGGCACCAGTTTTAATGGAATTCTGTGCAACAGAATGAGGAAGCCCTTAAGCACTGATATAGAAATGCCTCCAGGTTGGGGCACCTGGGTGGCTCAGTCAGTTGAGCGTCTGACTTCGGCTCAGGTCAGTCATGATCTCATGGTTCATGGGTTCGGGCCCATGTCAGGCTCTGTGCTGACAGCTAGGAGCCTGGAGTCTTTCAGATTCTGTCTGTCTGTCTCTCTCTCTCTGCCTCTCTCTTGTTTGTGCTCTGTCTCTCAAAAATAAACATTAAAAAAAAAATACCTCCAGGTTATATCATTTAAAAAGAAAAACAAGGAGCAGAATAGTGTGTGGAATATATTAGTATTTATATAAAAGGAGGCAGAGAAGAGAAAAAAATAGTATGTATGTTTGATTATATTTGCATAAAAATTCTCCAGAAGAATACATAGGAAACTAATAATCTTGGTTGTCTCTGGAGAACTGGGTTGCTGGCATACAGGAATGGAAAGGAGGCTTTTAACTATATAGTCCTTTATTATACTTTCTGAATTTTTAAACCATTTCAATGTATTTGCTATTCACAAAAAGGTTCTTTCCCTCCCCGTACCATGCTCTGTGCTTCTGCCATGTTTATTCCTTAAATTAGCTATGACCACATTCAGCACTAAGATTTAACACAAGCTTGCTTCTCTCTGCTCAGAACATACATAGGCTTGCATCCCCATCCCTGCTTTTAACCACTGGCTCACACTAATGCACACTCTGCCACTAATGTCGTCTCATTCTTCAGGACTTCCTGTTACTGTTTTTTTCTCTGAGAAGCCATGTTCACTTAAGTTAGGTGTGCCTTCTTTTGTTTCATCCATCATACCACTTATCACACTGTATTGTAATTATCTAATCACTAGATTGTAAGCTTCTAGAGGGGGGAACGGTGTTGATCTTGTTCATTTTTGTATTTCTGTACAGTCTTAATAGTTCCTGGCACAGTGTTTAATACTGAATGAATGAAGTTCTGTATCTATACATCTACTTCTGATGTCCCTCAAGTTTTACTCCTGGGTCTCCAGTAGCCTGTTAAATATTTCTGCTGGCATGTCTCACATTTGTCTCTCTCAGTTTATCTTCTTCCCCCAGAAAGCCAGTTCCAGGTCTTGATTTTTCCCCCCCCATTTCAGTTAATGAGGTAACTATTCACTCCCACTTGAAGCTTTGCAGTCATATTTGGTGTCTCCATCTCTCACACCTTGTATAGCAAGTCACCAGCTCTTGTTGATTCTTTGTGTTTCAGTATCCATGTCTAATTACCTTAGAACCTTGAAAGGATTTGTACTTCACAGTTTTAGTCTCATTCTTCCTTGTAGCCTGTTGTTAATTTTAGGGGTACAGAACTCTTGCTTAATAGCCTCACTGCTCTATTCTTTCCTTATTTTGGTACTTTGTTGTAGCTTGTCTCAGCATTTTTTTGTTTCCAGCCTTTCTTATCTGCTGTGTCCTTCCTCCCTCTTCTTTGCTTATGAAATCCTATCCATGTTTCAAGGCAATTTCCCCACACCCATGAAGTCTTTTTTCATGATTACTCTGCAAGTACTGTCTTTAACTTGTGACAGGTTTATTTTTTTTTTATTATTTGACTTTTTTTTTTTTCCAAAAAAAATTTTTTTAACTTTTATTTATTTTTGAGAGACAGGGCATGAGCAGGGGAGGGGGAGAGAGAAAGGGAGACACAGAATCTGAAGCAGGCTCCAGGCTCTGAGCTATTACCACAGAGCCCGATATGGGGCTTGAACTCACTCACTGTGAGATCATGACCTGAGCCGAAGGACTGAACCACCCAGGCGCCCAGTGTTTGGATGTGTTTAGTTTCTAGAGCACATCTTTGGCATTTAAAAAATGGCTTTGTAATATCTTTTATACTGTTAAGATTGTGCCCCTTTAAACACAAGTTTTAATATTTTTTGAGCTGTATTAATAGGCAACAAATGGCTTTATTTTAATTTGCGTGTCTTTCATTACTTGTGAGGTAATCTATCAAAATTGTAGTTTCTCTTAACAATTTACATGTTAAAGACAGCAACCATCTTATCTGTTGTAATTTTTTTTTTTTGCATTACATAGTGTGCATTTTAAATTTTGTATTTTTTGACATGCAAATATGTCTATTTGATGAAATTTTAATTTTCCCCCTGTAATTTCTTCCATTGTTTTTATGCTTTGAAAGTCCTTCACTATCCCTAAACTAGGTATATACTGATAGTTCTGTTTTATGGTGTCTTTTTTATGTCTACTCTTTAAATTGGTTGTGGGTTTATTTGGTAATGGGTTAAGAATTTTTTAAAAATTCTTCTCAAAAATAAAAAAAATGTTTTTCAACCAGTTAACCTCAGGAAGAACTTTATTATATATTTAATTCCTTATAAATACCCGCATTTGTTTCTGGACTAGATATCTGTTCTATTAGTTATTCAGTGATTGATTCTTGTGCCTACCACAGATTATTTCAATCATTTTAACTTCATAATTTAGTTTTGGTAGAGTAGAGCTCCTTCGTGTATGTTTGTCACACTCTCTTTCACCTTTGTAAGCTGCATGATAGCTGGGGTCCTATCCTTTTTTATCTTTGTGTCCTCTAAAGCACCTGGTGTACTTCATGTAGTATGTATTTGTTCATTGACGGCCAGGTACAGTGTTATCAGAGGACTTAAAAATCTGAGGCTACTTCATATATTTACACATCCAAAAGCCTTTTAATATGTTGTAGGGATAGGAAGGTGAAGGACTAATACATTGTAGTACCTTATGAAGTAGCAGTTGTACAATTACAATGTGTCCAGCAGAACTGCTTTGGTAATGTTAGAAATGAATTCTTATTGTCAGTGAATATTCTTTTACATATATAAAGTTATTTCTAAAATTTCAAGGGGAGACATTATTTCTTTGCCTATATTGTTCCTAAAATAAATGAGTTAAAGATTTACTTCTCTTTGGATCAATACAGATTAAGTTTCAAACTTTTCCTTTTAGGTAATTTTGAATTGCTCAGCTCTGCAGAGTTTATTGCATTTGCTGAGTAGCCCAAAGGAATCTATCAAAAAGGAAGCATGTTGGACAATATCTAATATCACAGCTGGAAATAGAGCACAGATCCAGGTAATCCCATAGCATCTGTCTTTTTTCTTCTATTTTTATTGATAAGGTTTAGGTTTTTTTCTGTTGGGCTTACATTTTTTTTCCCATTATTGCCTTGCAGACCATTAACCTCCAACATTTTTATCTATTTTTTTTTTTATCCTACCTTACAGAAGTTTTATCCTACCTTACAGACTTTTGAAATTTATACTTTGGCCTTGGTTTTTCCCTGTGCCTTAAATATTTGATGATGTGCCAAGACCTGAGAGAGTGTCTTGTATTTTTGAAATGTTATGATGGTCTTTATACTAAATAGATTGGCTTTACTCTTGCCAAGTAAAATATTTTTTCCTAGCAGACCTCATCTATTGGATAACTTCAGTTTTTCATAAAACCTTTGGGGACCCATTTTTCTCTAAAAGGTTATCTTCCCTTTAATTTTGTTCTTCTGTTAGGTGGGAGAGTAACCCATGTGGAAGATAAGCAGTGGGCCAAAGGGTTCAGCACAGGCCCTGAGAAAGGCTGAACAACTGGTTGTAAAAGATAAAACACAGACCTCTGGGACTTTAATTGGAGGGGAATCATAGAGATAGTTATCTCATCCAATACTCTCATTTAAGGATGAAACTGAAAAATGATTTGTTCAAGGGAACCCCTAGTAAATGACAGATCAAGATGAAGTGTCTTTCCACTAAACTTTGCTGACTTTCTTCACTAGTGTAATAGAGTTCTTGATCAGGAAAGCGTGGTTAGTCATCCCCAGAATGCTGCCAGGGACTGAGATTGATAGCTATAGAAGTTCATACCATAGCATGCATACAAGGGGATTTCAGTGATAGTTGATTACCTGCTGCTGTTCGTGTCTTATGTAGAGTTTCTCAGTTTCTTGAGATAGGAAATTATACGAACCTATTTTAGGTTCTTGAGCTAAGGAGAAACATGAAAAAAGTAATTTGAAGCAGACTATTTTAGTGTTCATATATGAGAGGGGGTGAGTAAAAGTACTCTGCCTAACTATAGGCTCTGCTGGTAATCTGGGTGGGAGTTGGTAGGTTGGAATAGGATTGTGGCAGTGCTAAAGGGGAAGGAAAAGGGTGGCTCAGGAGGTTTTAAATTGAGATTGTAGAGACTTAGTGACTGATGAAATTTAGAATAAATAAATACAAAAAAGAGCCTTTGTAAATACAAAAAGAAGTTTGAGAGGAGACCTGACCTGATATAGAGGGTAGATGATATGTTTGAAGTGATTAGCAGATCTAAAGCAGATTGTTGGCTATCATGGGCTGGGGCACCCAAAAGTGAGGACTGGAGGGTTACATCACAAGTGTCGGAGTTGGATGCTGTGAAAGAAATGAGACTAGTGGAGGAACAGAAAATTGAACTTCCATAATTTGTTACTGTGGGTGAAATGAGAGAGGACAGTCAAAGAGAAAAGAACTTGGGCAGAAAACTAGGAGATTATAAGAACATAGACTCCAGGGAGAGTTATCAGTGTACCAAGTACAGTTGAAAGGTCAGGGGTGAGAGGACTTCAAGTTAATTTTTAAAGGAGGGAGGCGTGTCATTAGTGAAGCTAGCTAAAAAGTTATAATTAGTATCATGAAATTTTTGCAAGTTTTGTAATTTCCCTTTTCATTTAATTTTTAAATTTCAGACTGTGATAGATGCCAACATTTTCCCAGCCCTCATTAGTATATTACAAACTGCTGAGTTTCGGACAAGGAAAGAAGCAGCTTGGGCCATCACAAATGCAACTTCTGGAGGATCAGCTGAACAGATCAAGTAAGTGCTAGCCAGGTAGCATCTTGTAAATCAAAGGAAAAATTATTATGTCTACTAGTTATGAATGCTCTATGCTAATCTCTTGCAAGATTGTTCTAAGTTTCATACTAGACTCAAATTCTTCCATTCCCTCCTGCTGAAATAATTCCAGGATAAGAGAAGTAAGGCATAGTTGAGGTTTGAGACAATATTTGTATTTATAGGGTGGCTTTAGCCTACTCTGGAGCTTTTTTGTCAGAAACAGGTAGTCTAGAAGTTACTTGTAGAAGCCTTAAGAATCTAACCTTGGTACCTAATTCTTGCCATTTAAAAAAAAATTATTATTATTATTTTGAGAGAGAGACACACACACACACAGAGTGTGAGCAGGGGAGGGGCAGAGAGAGAGAGGGGGAGACACAGAATCGGAAGCAGGCTCCAGGCACTGAGCTGTCAGCACAGAGCCCGACACAGGGCTCGAACTCTTGAACTGCGACATCATGACCTGAGCCGAAGTTGGACACTTAACTGACTGAGCCACCCAGGTGCCCCTGATTCTTGCCATTTTTAGTTTACAAGTCTTACTAGAACTGGATCAGATTTGAAAGAGAAGTCTATCTTAGAATAAAGTGCTAAATTTAGTAGAGGCAAGTGTCTCCTGAGGTCCTGTAGTATTCAATAGAGAGAGATCTCTATTAGCTTGAGACTTAAATGACTCCTTGGGTGGCTTATAATCTTAATGGCTAGAGAAGGCATAAATATGGACAGGAATCAATTCCTCAGAGGAACATCATATAATTAAATGCTAAATTATGGGCATTCAGTATTTCAGATAAAAAAAGATTAATGATGAAGAGGAAAATGGAACCTAGACTCTTAGTCTGCCTTAACTTTCTTTATGGGGAATTCAAATGAGGGGAAGATGATTACAAATAAGTGTTGGGGGCACCTGGGTGGCTTAGTTGGTTGAGCGTCCGACTTCGGCTCAGGTCATGATCTCACAGTCTGTGAGTTCAAGCCCTGCTTCGGGTTCTGTGCTGACAGCCCAGAGTCTGGAGCCTGCTTCAGATTCTGTGTCTCCCTCTCTCTCTGACCCTCCCCCGTTCATGCTCTGTCTCTCTGTGTCTCAAAAATAAACATTAAAAATAAAAAAATTAAAAAAACCAAGTAAGTGTTGAAGTACTAATCCCTTCCTCATATGTAATATCAGGAAAAATACAACTACTCATATTGTTGCTTTGTGGGTTAAATGTTCACACTTAACTATAATTTTTAGTGCTCTGTTAGGAATTTAAAAATGTAAAAGGTAAAGTAGTCCTAACATTTCAGGAATTGGTTAGATACAGAATATAACTATACCTGAAATAATATTTAAATAGACTAACACATTTCAAGTAGCTATTTTAGTAAAGTTCATAATGGACGGGTTTTCGAGGAAGATTTCAAGTGGTCTTCAGAAGCATTTTGTATGAGATTAGGCTTTTTTCGACCTCCTGGAGATTCTATTTCTGGGGTACTATGATTATAAATATGCCACTACCGGTAATGGCATTTATCCCAGTAATGGCAGTAATAAGTAATGTAGAAGATACATGTTTTCTTAATTGAAATGGTTAAACTGTACACATATTTTTAAAACATTTCTAGGGACACCTGGGTGGCTCAGTGGGTTAAGTATCTGACTTCAGCTCAGGTCATGATCTCACAGTTTGAGGGTTCAAGCCCCGTGTTGGGCTCTGTGCTGACAGCTCAGAATGAGCCTGCTTTGGATTTTGTGTCTTCCTCTCTTTCTGCACCTCCCCTGCTTTTGCTCTCTCTTTCTCTCAAAAATAAATATTAAAAAAATAAAACATTTCTAAAATACCGTGGTATATTTCATTAGAAACTATTCAGGGTTATTTTGCTCTGTTAGAGAAAAGTAAAAAAGGCTACTATTCCTTTTTAAAACTCAGCATAGTTATTTAATATTAATGGAGTTCATTATCAATCTCCTAGCAGTTTCTTCTTAAACAGATGAAGTTAGTTGAAAAATTATTACAAAAATATTACAGTCCAAATTACAGAGAATAAACGAATAAAAGACATCTGGGTGGTTTTTGCTTATTCTTACTGAGTAGACAAGATTTAGATGCAAGAAACAATTAGAGTAACTTGGAAATAATCCATAATTTTAGGTTAATATAATCAAATGCTAAATGTGCCTTGGTTCTTAAGGGATAAAGAATATCCCTTAAGAGGATATCCCTTTATGAGGGATAAAGAATATGGCCTTAAATTAGAGAACGTTTCATGAAAGAGAAGAAACTCGCCATTTGGGTAGAGATTTGGTTATTTTGGAGGAGAGAGAATAGCAGGGGAAGTGTGAGGGAATGTGCACAGATAATGTTATTGGAAGAGGCAAATCAATATTGCTATAGTTTATTCTTCTGCAAGATGAGGAACTGATGGGCTTTGGAAACTGGGATGAAGGCCTTAGTATATTGGGAAGACTCTGAGTGTCTTTAGTGTTAAGAGTAATACAAAGAACATAGTATTTTGAGCAGAGGAAAAAGAAGGATCTGTAGGACTTGTTGCAGGCTATAAGCAAGGAAAGGGAAGAGTCAAAGATAAATGGGGAAAATGGTAGGTGGGTGCCCCTTTCATAAAAATTAGGACACAGAAGAAGCAACAGTGGTATATAATAGATTAATATAATCGTGATTAATCTCTGTGTACTTTTTCTGTATGTTTTTCTGTGTTTTCTAAATTTGTAACTAACATAATCACAAAAGAAGCTTGCTTTTTGTTTTTTAAGAAAAACAATGAGAATGATACAGATAAGTTAAAGGAATGGTTGACAGGTTTTGGTGACTCAAAACTATGGTGTAAAGGAAGGAGAAATGGTCAGAAATAGCTTTAAGCCTGATTTCTGTTAATAAGATATATAGCCTTTAATTGTCAGTAAGCATTTAAATAAAGTTAGGCATATTATTATTAAATTCATTCCTGAGTAAATAATAAAGCTAAATATGGTATGAACTTACTTAAAAAAAATCAAGACTTTTTAAAGGAACATTTTTAGTTTTACAGAATTGAGATGATAGTACAGAGTTCCTATATACTTCCCTCCCCTGCAGTGTCTTCTATTAACCATTCACATTTAGTGGAGCTACATTTGTTAATGAACCAGTACGGATACATTATTAACTAAAGTTCATAGTTTACATTAAGAATCACTTTTAGTGTTGTACAGTTCTATAGGTTTTAGTGAATACATGTCCTCTTTCTGCCATTGTAGTGTCATACAGTGTCACACTGCCCTAAAAATCCCCTCTGCTTCACCTATCGTCACTACTCCTTTACCCCCACCCCTCAAATCCCTGGCAACCACTATACTTTTTTATTGTCTTTGTAAAAGTTTTGTCTTTTCCAGAATGTCATATATTTGGAATCATATAGTGTGGAATCTTTTCAGACTGGCTTCTTTCCCTTAGCATGTCTAAGTTTCCTTCATGTCTTTTCATGACTTGATAATTTATGACTAATATTTCATGTCTGGATATACTACAGTTTATCCATTTGCCTATTGAAGTATATCTTGGTTGCTTCTAGGTTTTGGCAGTTGTGAATAAAACTGCTGTAAACATTTGTTTACAGGTTTTTGTGTGGACCTCAGTTTTCATCTCAATTGGGTGAATGTCCAGAGTACAATTGCTGGATTGTATGAAAAGCTTTATAAAAAACCACCAAGCTGTCTTCCAAAGTGATTATCCTATGTTGCATTCCCGCCAGCAAAAAAAAAAAAAAGAGTTCCTGTTGCCCCACATTGTTGTTAGCATTTGGTATTGTCAAGCATTTTGGATTTTAGCCATTTTAATAGGTGTGGCATCATTGTTTTAATTTGCAGTCCTCTAATGACATGATAATGATGTTGAACATCTTTTCATATCTTACTTGCCATCAGTGTATTTTTGGTGAGACGTATGTTCAGGTCTTTTGCTGATTTTTAAATTCAGTTACTTGTTTTCTTGGAGTTTCAAGAGTTCTTTATATAAAACAGAACTGGCCTGTTGGGTCCATGGTGGCTTTAGCACCTGTTTCAGAGGTGTGATTATCTACAGGAACAAAAATGAAATCAGTCAAAAGTATACTATTTTGACAAGTTGCTCATATTCAAAGAAAGAGGGTGTTCTAGTTTCTTGGAGTCTAATAATTGTGGAGGGGAAAAAGTGGAGATGGTGCTTGAGAACTAGTTTTCATTTATTTGTAGCTTTATTTGTGATAAAGTGTAGCCTGGGTGGTTGAATGGGTGTGCCTGTTTTTATTTCTACAGTTGAGAATGACCCACTTATTTCATGAAAGCTTTATGAAATTGAAAGCCTTGTCTGACTAAATTGTTCTTTGTATTAATTTAGGTACCTCGTAGAACTCGGTTGTATCAAACCACTTTGTGATCTCCTCACAGTCATGGACTCTAAGATTGTACAGGTTGCCCTAAATGGTTTGGAAAATATCCTGAGGCTTGGAGAACAAGAAGCCAAAAGGAATGGCACTGGCATTAACCCTTACTGTGCTTTGATTGAAGAAGCCTATGGTAAGATAGAGTGTTTTAAAATGTCCTGAAATTGTTTTTCTTCTTGCATTTCTGGCTTGTCCACATCTGTTTATGACAGCAGACTCCTTTGAAAGATTTGTTCTTATGAATAATGTTTAGTATGTAGAATTGGAAAAGAATATGCATTAAGTGCGAAGAGAAGTGAGTACCCTTCATAATTTAGCCATTTAACACTGGGCCCTAAGTATCTTCCCAGGTCCCGGGCTCTGCTTGCCCTTGGTACTCTTTCTTACTGAGAGAAAATAAGAAAATTTCTTACTCTTCCATCTGAACCTTTAAGAACATCCATATCTACTGTAGATGATGTAGTGTAGATGATGCCTGACTATTCCAAGATTTACAGTTCTAATTTTGAATTGCATCTCTCAGTTCCTGTGTTTTAAAAAATTTTTTTTGATATGAAATTTGTCAAATTGGTTCCCATACAACACCCAGTGCTCATTGCAACAGGTTCCTGTGTTCTTAAAGTGTTCCTGACTCTAAAGGTTTCTGAGTTTGATCTTAAAGAGTCACTGCCTTTTGGCTTCTTCATTCTTCCAGTCTCTCAGTCTTAACTATTAATCATTGGTTTAGCAATGTACATTAACCTTTTAGTTCCCTAAGTGATTTTTAATGTATAGCTGGGATTGAAAACCACTACTCCAGGGTTTGCTTATTCTTACGATTGGAATTAGGGATCACAGGTTATGTTCATCTTCAAGTTTATCAAATAATGCAGAATTGTTTTCAAAATGATTTTTAACAATTTACCATAAAAAATACTGCTTATAAAAGCTATAGCCACTTAGTGTAAGACATTTTGAAATATACAAAAAAGAAAAATGTTCCTCTACCTGGAGATCTTTCTCCACGGAGATAACGATTAATATTTTGATGTATATATTTTTAACATGGATATGTATATGTTTTTTTTCCTTTGAGCAGTGTTACCTTTTATTTCCAGTATTGCTGTAGTGGTTAGGTTGCTTATGCCTGCAAGTAAAACAAAGCTTAGCTCAGATGGGCTTGAACTTAGTAATGGGAATGTGTGGAGTAACTGTTCTAGTTGGACTTACTAGTTTAAGCAGTAGGAATTGATTCTGGTTATTTTAAGGTATTATACATTTGTTGACATATTGGATAGTTCAGAACTTAGAGCCAAATAATTAGGCCATAGTTATAGTTCATTTGGAACACTTCTGCTACTGGCCTTAGACACTGGATGATATGGTGACTGTTAGGGAAATCACTGCTTCTGGGGACTGGTTGTTGCTTGCATGTGTGTTTAAGGTGTCAGTTTGTAATACTAGCATTCAGATGTAATCCCAGTGATACTTTATATGCTGTTACAAAATACTAAAGAGGTAGAAGTAGAGAAGAGAATCTTCCTTTAAAGAAAGGAGACACGGCAAAATACAGTGTCATTGGGGTTTCCAATACATAAATACAAAGAACGTATATGTATACATACACACAAAGAGATTTTTCTTTCTTCTTCATTCTAGGTCTGGATAAAATTGAATTCTTACAGAGTCATGAAAACCAGGAGATCTACCAGAAGGCCTTTGATCTTATTGAGCATTACTTCGGGACCGAGGATGAGGACAGCAGCATTGCACCCCAGGTTGACCTTAGCCAGCAGCAGTACATCTTCCAGCAGTGTGAGGCTCCTATGGAAGGTTTCCAGCTTTGAAGCAATACTCTGCTTTCATGTTCCTGTGTCAGACCAGGCTACCCAGTCAAGTCCTCTTGTGGAGCCCACAGTTCTCATGGAGCTAACTTCTCAAATGTTTTCCATAATACTGTTTGCGCTCATTTGCTTGCCTTGCGCACCTGCTCTCTTACACACATCTGGAAAACCTCTGGCTCTCTGTGGTGGAATACCCTTCTAATAAAAAGGGTAACCAGAACGGCCCACTCTCTTATGGAAAATCCCTAGGCTTTGGAGATCTGCACTTAAATATTATAAGAGTCATGGGAATATACACATATTAATGTGGCTCCCTTTCTTTGTGGGGGAAAAAGAGGACTCCTCCTCATTCCCTTTAAAGTGGGGAAAAACACTGATATTAAAAGATGAGACTAAATCTTTATCTTGAATTTCACACAACTACTTGCAACAAGGGAGATGTTTAGACCTGTTGTGTACACTTCAGAGTACTTTTCATGAGTTCTTCCACAGTGAACCCTTGGATTACCTGGTGGCTTTTCTAGCCAAATTTGCATTAATCCTTACTGAGACTGGATGGTTTTCTTTCCTCTATTGGCGCCATTCTTCACAGATATTAAACCATCCGCTCCCTCACCTTCAGCCTTCAGTGAATGTGCTTTCTAGTTGTCAGGAATGCTGAAGAATTTAACACTTTGACTCTTAAATGTGATACTGGTTTGAAGATTCCCTTAGAGCAGAAAGGAGAGGGCCACATATTAATTTGTATGGCTATCGCTTCTCTTTGGACTTAAGTGTCTTAGGATTTGGAAGTGGTTCAATTCTAATGCTGGTATGAAGATCTAGAATCCTTAGTAATCGAAACAATATCCTATCATTCAATAAAATAAAAAACAAAAAAAAAATCCCTCCAGTTTTCCCAAACTCAACCAGTGTGACTAGAGGCTGTGTTTCTGCATTAAAACAAATGTTTCAGGCTTTGTGGTCCTGATGAGGGTCCTCATTAAATTGGAAGTTCACCTTAGGTGCTTTTCCTCTCTGTGACTGGCAGATAACACATAATTTTTTTTAAAGGTAACCTAGGGAAATTTTTTTCTTAGGTGCAGCTTGATTCTAACGTACTCATGCTGCATTATATGATCCCTTTAATGTAGCATCCTTATCTTAAATAACCACCTTCTCAACATGACTTGTTCAACACAAATAAGGGCAGTGATTTTTTTTTTTTAATAACCTCATTGTTCCCTATTCATTTCATCTCCTACTAGTACTGCCTAGTCAAGTCTCCCCATAAAATAAAAAGTTTTTCTACCTTCTGGCTCATTTAATGATAACTGCAATGTACCTGCAACTGGCGCTTCCAGTACTGTCTTCAGTGATCCACATTTGTGCTTGGACTGGAATGAAAAAATAAGCTTAATTGCCAAGAGAACTGCAACTGAGTTCAATACGACTTCTTGGTGCTAGATGGCCATCTTGACTCAATGTTTGGACACACTATCAGGAGAAGATTTTTTTGTTACGCTGTTCAAAATGAATTCTGAAGGAAAAGTCTCTCACTTCCGTTTCAGAGACTACCCTTTTAAACCTCTTTAATCTTATTCTCTTCTAGAATTCATTATAACCCCAAAATGTAACTATTTGGAAGTTCCCCTGACAGGCTATTCTACATCTCTGGTAAATCCTGCTGAACATTAGGGATATTCAGAGCTTTCATACCTCATCATGTTGTTATTTAAGCAGCCAACTTATGTGACCTGATTTAAACTTTAAAAAATCCACTTCAAAGTAGAAAGATACAAAGACAAAAGGACATTTATCAGCCAAGCGTGACGCATTCTTCACATCTAGTCTGTAGTTGTGTCTGTGCTCTGGATGGATACCGTCTGATGTCTGTTACTGATGGAACAGCCACTGCAAAACTAGTCAATTCCCATCTATAACTTACATTTTCTAGTGCTGCTTTGTGCTGAAAGGACATTTTAGTTTACTGCACTTGACCTGTAAAAGACTTTGATTCTTTGTAATTTTAGGACAAATTAGGTGGTTAATTTAAAGAAAAACTTTCAATTTTGCCTATACATCACATTAAAACTTCTTTCAGAAGGGTAATAGAAGCACTGATTATAGTAAAAATCTTGTTTTTAGCTTTGACTTTTTTTGTGGCTGAGTTTTTTAAACTGTACATCACTGGTAACATGTCATTTCTCTAGGATGTTTTAAATCATATACCTTCTGTTGGATAATTTAAAAATTCTCATTTTGATATTGGATGGAAAAAAGATAAAGCACACAAAATTGTTTCCCCAGATTAGTAAGAACAGCATCCATTGGGAGTTTTTGCCATTGCAGGTGTCTTCAGTGAATGAATTAAAGTCCATTTAACTACTGTGGTCTATTTTCTGTCTAAAATAGGAATTTATCTTGCTCCTGTCCTAGAAGTTCATGAGCCATGAGATACGAGCTAAATTTTTTTTGCAGTAAAATGGTTTTTTAATATAAAATTGGAATTAACTGAAAGGTAAATCCCAGCATAACTGTTGGAAATGGTAAAGTGGCAGCCTTTCTGGTTATAGAAATGAGACTTTAGGAGGTAACTAAGAACTAATTTTAGTTCTCTGCCTGGCAGATTCTATTACTTTGAATTTATTGAAATGTTACTATCATTAAGATGTTACTCATTATAAAAGCATGTTAATTTCAATATAGGAAAACTCTTCTGCAATATTATATACTGATCAGGGGAGAAGTGGCTTGGTTATTCTCCCCTTCCTTTTTTTTTTTCTTCCTCCAAACTTTCAAAGTATATTCTTTGAAATGAAAGGTGGGGGGAAAAAAGCGTTGCAAGCATTTGGAATATAAAGGTACCCTGTATTTGAAGGACCAGATTAGATTGAGAAAAACCAGGAAAGGTTTTAAGATGATAGGTATGAAAAATAGATGGAGAGAGTTTTCTATGGAATACTTTAATTCATGTTCTTGTCACTAAGTAGGACTCTTAACCTTTGTCAGTTGTGCTGTTTTGAAAACTATTGCCCTAGGATTCCATCTGCCAGATAAAGCTAAATGGGCTCTGGATCGTTTTTCATATTGTCACAAATATAAACAATGACAATTACCCCATAATAAATCTTAATTATTATTCAAAATTGTTGCTGATTTGCCTGAGAAAAAAAATGTAGTATATTTTATACACCAGACTTTGTCAACTAAATCCTGTTGTACATGGCCGCTCACAGGCAACCTTGAATTTACTTCTCTAGTGCTAAACATTTCAGTTACTTAAAATCCCCTAGCTTGTGGTTGCATTATGAAAGGGTTTTCCTCAGGTTGAAAATTTTTTCTTTCTTGCTGATTAGTTTTGTGGACATTTCTGTATCAATAGGCAAATCATTGCTTATTGATATTTTAGGGCTTTGGGCTTTTTATATATACTGGAAATGTTGATGTCTAAGGATGTTTTTCACTTAAGGAAAAGGATCCACTTTTAGAAAGGGGCATTGTTTGCTTTTCATATTTATATCCTATTTCCTACCTCCTACATTCCAAAATTTGCTCATTTGCAGAGATAGGCATACCTATATATGAAGTCTCAAATCTGAATTTTTTGCCATCTGAAGTTAACAGTCACTTTTCTTCTGTTGTTAGGTGAGCAGAGTAAATACATATCTGCCTAGTTGGGAAATATTTTGGCTACCTTTCTCTATCATCAAAAGTTAAAGTTATCAGGATACCTGGCTGGCTCATACAGCATTTGACTCTTGATCTCAGGGTCATGAATTCAAGCCCCACACTGGGCAAGGAGCCTACTTGAAAAGAAAAGAAAAAAAGTTAAAGTTACCTTACTTAAAAATATTTTAAAAATTAAAAAGAATGAAATATTTGTTTCCTTATGGGGCGCTTGGCTGGCTCAGTTTGTCGAGCATGTGATTCTTGATCTCCGAGTCATGAGTTCAAGCCCCACACTGGGAGTAGAGATTACTTAAAAAAAAGTTCTGTATTTAAGTTAAAGTAATTGAAGGCCAGATGTGGCACCAGTGCAGTAAGTCTGCTCAAATATAGAGTATTCAAATAACATGGCTTTATTATCAGAAAAGGATAGGTAATAATAGTGGGTACCAGGACATCACAAGAATGTGTGATAAAGTAAAGCAAATATTGTATGCTAATTTAAAACTACCAAATTCCTACTAGGTATAAAATGCATTTGGAAGTTTGGGGCAAGAAGAAAAGATTAAGGGTAGAAAAAAGTCCCAGTCTGTTTTCCCCTAAGTCAAAAATGCAACTAGTCTTTGAGCCTCTGCTGTGTGCCAGGTGCCTGTGTAAGGGCTTCTGTTTTTTCTCTTTCATCCTACAATTGCTCTTTGAGGTGGATAACTGTCACTAGGACAGAGGTGAGAGAATCAAGACTTAGGAGAATTTACTTTGCCCCAAGGTCACAACTCATAGACACTGTCCAGTGGTGGGACAGAGCCCTGCAGGTTGTGTCTGGAAGAAAGTAGCAGGCATAGTAGAGGTGTTCTGTACCAGGAACTCTCAGAACTGGACTTAACAGCCACAGCTGGACCAGCTTTTTGTTGGACCATTCTTTCTGACTCTGTCATCAGCACCCTTAAAAGAACTAAATCAGGTATGAAGTTGCTTTTAGGTTGCGTATTTTGGTAATGTAGACCCTCTCAGCCCAAACTTCTTTCCCCTTCTGTGGTGCTAAAATTCTGTATATGACCTGACAAAACAACAGAAGTTAAAATATATATGCGAGTGATTGATTTTGAGTTTAATAGCATAATGGGTAAACTTAGAAACATGTTTCCATTGAACAAACTCAATTGTAGAAGGTATTGATTGACACAGAGAAGGAAAGGCTTTGGAATGAAGAAGTCTGCCTTAGAAAGCAGTGCCATCCATGGACATGAATTTAACACAGCTGACTTCCTAAAGGAGTATCATCCCGAGGAGTATCTAAAGTTAGATCACCTTTTAATGTATGTTGTTGAGTATGTTCTTACTTCATCATTATGACCACTCTATGTTGTTTTTCAAAGTGTTCTTACACTTTGATTTGGAATGGATCTGATGATTCTTTGTACTTGAATGTGGTCTGTCAGGCCATGGGTGAGTGCCTTGCACATAGTAGACTATTCAATAAATACTAAATGACTGAAGGAATATGGATCTATGTGATATTAGTAAAGAGTACGGTTACAAAAGAAAACTCAAAGGAATTTTATGCTGCTGTGTGAAACTAGGAATTAACTCTTAGACTTAGTGTCTCAACATGTGTTTTATATGTGGTTACCTTTCAGGAGGGCATAATTTGACATGAAGTTTACAAAAGTAGACATTGTCACAGCAGTTCATTATATAAAAACAGACCTATGCCTTCTGAGAAAAGTTATGGGTGTATTTTACAGGATAACTTTTATATATATATATATATATATATATCAACCCTGTTTGTATATACCAAAAATAGCTTATCAGTCTCTTCTGATACAGTCTAAGGTTAAGAAAAAAAAAAAAACAAAACTTTTTTCCAGTTACATCCAACTTACATGGAAGCTGATGGTCGAAATAGAGATTTTTTTTTCATTTTTACTATTGTATGTATTGCTCAGATTGTACTGGTCAGGTATTTTTTCTGAAAACAGGATCTTAAAATATAACTAGTTCCTGCAGACTACACTGTCATCTATCGTACAAAATGACTTAGTTTACAAATTTATTAAAGCTAGGGTAGATCATCATTGCCCCTATTTCATTTACCAATTTGAACAAGTGTTTTTCTCATTCTACAATCAATATATGGTCATTTGTCATCTTGAATGTTTATGCAGAGAATAAAATTACTCTCTAAATTCCTTTATACCCATTTAACCTGAAGAAGCCAGTGAAAAACCGCAATATGGATCATTCCCTTCTCTAAACCACTTGGGCCCAGCATTATTTAGAGTGATGGGTGAGGAGAACGTAGAAACCCAGAAGACCAGAGTGGTGGGGAAAGGACAGCATAAGGTTTGAGAGAGATGTGGGCAGGCTGGTGTGTAAACTACCATGTAAAGAGTGTAGAATATTCCAAGATTAAGTTGTGATTATGAGAAGAATCCTCCAGAAGTCAACAGTGATTGTGGTTTAGGGATAGACCCAGTTTTTAGATTAACACCAGTTGAGGATTTTGGTGCCCCCTTTCACTTTAAAAAAGGTCTCTGTTTAGATAAATTTTAGGCCACTCCATATTTAGCCCAACTATTTATATATATTTAAATTGCTAGTGGTCTTAAAAAGTGTAGAGTTCTTGATTTTTGAGGACTGGATTTGGTTAATTGGAGCTGGCGTGAAGGGAGTCAGTCAAGACATTCCTTAATGTAGGAATCACTCCCAGTCCTGACACAGAACTCAAAAAGCAGTATTTTAATTAAAAAATGACCTATTTGTGGCATTTCTATTTAGAATATCTGCAAACTTTACTGAGGGGCAAGGGAAATAAACCTTTAAACCATTGAGACCTTAAGTTCTAAAACTTTTATGGAAATCTAAAGAAATCGAATTGATTTCTGCAGAGAGGGAAAATTCCAAATTACCTGAAGAAGATTAAGGGCAGCAAAAATAGAAATTATGAAAAACAGACTGTGTGAGGAACTTTGCTTGAGAGCAGCAAATACAAAGCTCTAATTACAGTTTCTGCCCCTTTGGATTTACCTGTATCAGTATTCTCTACTCCTACAAACCACACTCTGATGCTCCCCTCCTCCCAAACTATGAAATTCTTAGGCCTAATTCATAAGGACTACGATATCAGGACTACATGTTAATATTAGAACATGACTAATAAAAAGGTTTAACTAGTTACAGTCCTAGCTTTAATTTTCTTTACAAGTTCCTGATGTTATTTGTAAACAAAAAATTCCAGGCATCAAGAAATGATTTTAATTGTGGAAATTTCTTCAAATTCTGAGAAAATATTAAAAATTATTTCTGGATATTCCTACCAACACATTCTTTTAAATTTCTTTTTTTAAACTCTACCCCTAGGGGCGGCGCCTGAGTGGCTCAGTCGGTTAAGCGTCCGACTTCGGCTCAGGGCATGATCTCGCAGTCCGTGAGTTCGAGCCCCGCGTCGGGCCCTGTGCTGACAGCTCGGAGCCTGTAGCCTGTTTCAGATTCTGTGTCTCCCTCTCTCTGCCCCTACCCTGTTCATGCTCTGTCTCTGTCTCAAAAATCAATAAACGTTAAAAAAAAAAAAAAAAAAATTAAACTCTACCCCTAACCTAGGGCTTGAACTCACCACCCTGAGATCAAGAGTGGCATGCTCTACTCAGTGAGCCAGCCAAGTTCCCCCCATCCCCCTCATTGTTATTTCTAGTGGGTTATTAAAATCTACTCCAGCACCAACAACCCATCCTAGCCCTCACGTCAGATTTACTTGTCTAACTTTCACTTTCTTTACTCTCCTAGTGCATAGAACAGTTACTGGAAAAATAAGAATTTCAATTCTTTGGAACAAAGCCTACAGTTTGTTCTCTATAGCGCTTTTAAATTTTTTGATGAGTCAATAAAAATGAAAAGTCTCAACAGATGCAGAACTTGAGTGTTTCTAAGCTTCCAGTAAAAATCACACTAATCCAGGCTAATAGGAAAGGAAAGGGAGGAGGAAGAGTTTAATCACAACTGAACTTTAAGATATTATATAAAAAGGGAACACAAGTTCTCTTTTTAAGATGTTATGAAGAGGAAGGTCCACATTAATAAATAGCTAGGAAGAATCCTAATTTAATGTAATAAATAGATGTTCCAATTCACTTAAAAGATGGTCCTATTCCTAGCACCTTGTTATCCTTATACAATTAACCTGCGCAAGCTAAGACTAAAGTTTTTGTTCAATTCCTGTCCAAATTCCAAACTAAGTCGTAGGGTCTTAAAGTAATGAGGTTTTTACTATGTTCGGTTATTATACGTGATCTAATTATGTCATTGTGCCTTATTTAAAGGCTAGACTTTCAATGATCCCTAATACAAGATAGAAGCCTGTTTGCAAATGCATAACTGTTGACTGACAAAAACATCATTAAGAGATACTTGCGCCTCGGGGCGCCTGCCTAAGTTGGTAGAGCAAGCCACTCTTGATCTCCCCTGTCTCCAATTCAAGGTTCAAGCCTAACGATGGGCATAGAGTTTGCTTTAAAAAAAAAAAAAAAAAAAAAAAAAAAAAAAAAAGATAACTTGCCTCTAGACTTCAGCTTTGCCAGAGGGAAAAACCTTGTAAAGAAAACAGTGCCTCTCTTGAGCACTCTTTACTAAGAGATTACAGGTAAGCAGAAACTCAACAGGCTTCAATCTTTTGGTAAACCTTTTTCTTTCTTTGTTTTTTGTAAGTATACACCCAACATGGGGCCTGAACTCAGGAACCAGAGATCAAGCATGCCCTACTGATTGTGCCAGCCACGTATCCCAGTACACCTATTCTTGTTTAAAGATAGTAACTTAACATCTGAAACGCATATATCGTTTACATAACACTCTCTCACACTTTCAAGGCCATTAAACTTTTGACCCTCTAAAGCCAATTACGAGTTAACCTTATACATTTCTTAACCACGTTCTACGAATCTGTCATTTTCGGTCTCAAGCACCTGTACAGAGCTCACCTGTTTTCTTATAAAGTTTAAGGCATTAGGAAGTGCTAAAACAAACGTCTGCTCGTTCCCCCCCGCACAATGTCATGCTAAGTACTGGCCTTTGGAGGCCCACAACATATACTCTATCCTTCCCCAAACGTTTCGGCAAAACTTTTAAACCAGAAGCTTTATAATCTGGACATAAATTCGGCTAAGCTGCCCTTGCCTATTTTCAGCTTTACGTACACGCCACTAGGCTCTATACCACACGAGTAGAGAGGAGCAGAACCGACGCCACCCGAAAAGCAGAAACTTGGCCAGTCACCGGCGTCGGGGCGGGGGGGGGGGGGAGAGGGTCGACGTTGGCTATGTGCCAAATGTGGGCTTAACTTTTCCGCTAAGGGAATCGGAAAATTCAGTCCTTCCTCATGACACGGTTTCCAAAATGAAATGAATGTTGTTTGTAATATTCGCTGCTACCCACGCTAGCCAGTCAGGTCTGGGAGAAGCCCCGCTCACCTCCTCACTCGCCAAAAGTAGTCAAAGGTATGCGAGTGGCAACCGCGGCGAAGAAGACCGGAAGGAAACGCCGGCGTCTCCTTTTGCGCAAGTGCAGGCAGACCTCTCCTATTGGTCACCGCGGCTGGAGATTGGTGTGCACATGCGCTCTGTTGACCTGCCAGCTGGGTGTGATTGAGGCGGCGGTGCACAACAGTGTTTATTCGCGGACTGTATAGCCAACCGTCAGGGTCGCAAGTAGTGGTGCCTACGCAGGTTTTCTTTTTACTTTCTGAAATCTCTTGTTTAAGCCGTTGATTCATTCATGCTTATTTAAATATCGAAAGTCTGTCTGCCTGGTAGGCTTGCTCAGTGTTCTCAAACATTGTGGAATTGAGGGAGGGGCTGTGAAAAAGTGTAGATCACCCACGCCTCTCGTTGCTTTGCATGGCTTTATACGTTCGCAAAATACCCAACGCTAATACCTTACTTGCTGACGACGCATAGCACTCTTTTAATAGTATTTCTCAAGTATTTGTTTACAAAGGAAGGAAAAGGGGACGTGGTCCAAGCCGTGCTGCTGTATCATTGTATATAGTAGTTTAAAGACCGTCCAGAAATTAAAATCATTAAACGCTGGTGTATTTTTGAATCTCATATTTTTATCTTCATTTTGCTGGGCAGAAAGTCGGAATATTGGGCTGCCTCGTTCAGGGCCGGACGCTTACCCAACCTACTTGGAGCTTCAGAACCATGGCGACAAAGGAGGCAGGAGATGGTGAAGCAGAGTCGAGCCTTCCCTCAGCCAATGGGAGGAAGCAAATGTCTGAAAAACCAAACTATGCTCTTAAATTTACTCTCGTGGGACATACGGAAGCAGTATCATCAGTTAAATTTAGCCCTAATGGAGAATGGCTAGCAAGTTCTTCTGCTGATAAAGTAATTATAATTTGGGGAGCCTATGATGGAAAGTATGAGAAAACACTTTATGGTCACAGTCTGGAAATATCAGATGTTGCCTGGTCATCAGATTCCAGTTGGCTTGTTTCTGCCTCAGATGATAAAACGCTAAAGATTTGGGATGTGAGATCTGGAAAATGTCTGAAAACGCTAAAGGGGCACAGTAATTACGTTTTTTGCTGTAATTTCAACCCACCATCTAATCTCATCATTTCAGGATCTTTTGATGAGAGTGTGAAGATATGGGAGGTGAAAACAGGAAAGTGCCTCAAGACTTTGTCTGCTCATTCTGACCCAGTTTCTGCTGTTCATTTTAATTGTAGCGGGTCCTTGATAGTATCAGGTAGCTATGATGGTATCTGTAGAATTTGGGATACTGCATCAGGTCAGTGTTTAAAAACACTTATTGATGATGATAACCCTCCTGTCTCTTTTGTAACATTTTCTCCAAATGGTAAATATATTCTAATTGCAACCTTGGACAATACTCTTAAACTGTGGGATTATAGCAGAGGCAGATGCCTGAAAACGTACACTGGCCATAAGAATGAGAAATACTGCATATTTGCCAACTTTTCAGTTACTGGTGGAAAGTGGATTGTATCTGGTTCAGAAGATAATCTGGTTTACATCTGGAATCTTCAGACTAAAGAGATTGTACAGAAATTACAAGGTCATACAGATGTTGTAATCTCAGCAGCTTGTCACCCTACAGAAAATATCATTGCATCAGCAGCATTAGGAAATGACAAAACAATTAAACTGTGGATGAGTAACTACTAAACCCTTTAGAAATCAAGTAGTAGAGCCAAGCTGGAAAAAAAAAGTTATTTAAAAAGATGGTTTCCCCTTAATTTTGGCATAGTTTTGTATTTCTTTTTAACATTGTCTTACAAGATTTCAGACCTATAATCTAAATTTGTAAAGCAAGACGACTGGAAAAACAAGTCTAGAACCTAGGGCTTCTGACTTTTAATCTGTTATTAATCTCTTATGTCTCTTCCTGAACAGATTCCCATTCTGTTCCTCCCAGTGAGTATTTTAGAGAATCAGTGTACTTGAGAAATATTTAGAAGTAAGGTTCACAAGATAGGATGACTATTAAGTGAGGAGAGCAAGGGAGTTTGGAATAACTCCAGTGTTTCTGATTTGGCAGATCAGATAGATGAATAAGAGCATAAGCCTGGGATAGTGGTGGATTGGAGATGTATGATGGATGCTACTCACACACTTTAAGTGATAGCCTATGTGATGGGGCGTGAAATGGTTCCATGGAATCGAGTCTATAAATTGGGAAAAATAAGTCATGGTTAGGTTTGCTCTGAGAGTAAGAATTTTAAGTTTTTATCAAGATAAAAACTAAAAATAAACCAAAACATTATGTCATTTTACTGAAGAACCTCTCACTACTTTATGTGCCCTCGTGTTTATCAAGCAAGCTAAATGTCTGAATGAGGTGAGGCTATATTCTCTTACACTATGTGTCTGACCTACTAACTCCTACCTGTGCTTCAAACATGGTTCAGAAATCACCACTTTGTGGACCATCACTGCCTGCCTGACTCCAATCACAGCTGACAGCTGAGTTAGGTTTTCTTGTTCCTTCCTATAGCTTCTGTTATAAAGTTCAGAATATATCTTTTACCAATTTGTATTGTAATGGTTTCACAGGCCATGTTTCCAGTAAATTATGAACTCTGTCAAGTATGTTTTTATTCATTTTTGTATTCTCAGTATTTATAAGGGACTAATGATGAATGACAATGTTATTATACCACCATCACCACCACTACCACTTTATTCACTCCTTGCCTGCTTTCAACACATTTTTGGAATTAAGTCCCCATACTATTACTTTTGTTGATTAAAAGTATCTGACCATAGGCTAACATATTAACTTTAGTCAGACAGGGCTTTTAGGAAATATAAAGTGGAAAATGGTTTCTTCCCACTTTCCCTACAGAGACATGATAAACATGGGGGGAAAATCTAGAAATTAAGCAAAAAATAATACAATAATTGAAAGTAAGAGGACAAAGCAGTCTTAATTTTTTTTTTGTATTCTTTAGTATCTTGTAGTAGTGCCCATTAAATCTGATTTGCCTGACAAATTCTGAGGAATGTAAGGTATTAGAGTTATTAGTAGAGTATGACTGCCAAGAAGGTATTGTGTGAGGGTACTTGGAGAATGGGGATTAGTTAAGGACAAGTCTGAAATTCTTGGCAAGAAATTTATATTTAACCCATAAAGAAGTATTCAAAGTTACTGAATAGCAGAATGACAGAAAATGAAAAATGATCATGTGAATACTTGCTGCATGGTAACATTTGTGAATTTTGGTTTAATGAAACTTTTATTATAGTAAATCTCCAAGGTAACACTTTAAAATATTACTTTAGAAGTTAAAAATGAGGGGCGCCTGGGTGGCGCAGTCGGTTAAGCGTCCGACTTCAGCCAGGTCACGACCTCGCGGTCCGTGAGTTCGAGCCCCGCGTCAGTCTCTGGGCTGATGGCTCAGAGCCTGGAGCCAGTTTCCGATTCTGTGTCTCCCTCTCTCTCTGCCCCTCCCCCGTTCATGCTCTGTCTCTCTCTGTCCCCCAAAAAATAAACGTTGAAAAAAAAATTAAAAAAAAAAAAAAGTTAAAAATGATATTGTTCTATGAAGAAAAATACTTATTTTTAAAATAAGTAGATTAAAATCAACTTGGTATCTAAAACATTAAGGTCAAATTATTCTAAAATAAAGTAGATCAACAGACATCATCAGATCATGAAATTATATTTGGTGCATTACATTTTACTTAGTATTTTATTAAATCAAGTTCCAATACAGCTGCATATATTACTTTCTGTTACAATCCTCTAGAGACAACTAGCAGGTTGGGATGGCTGTGAGGACTTGTCATTCATGTCATCCATTAATACTATGAAACGTGAGAATATATGAAACACCAGCATCCATACCTAAATATGAGACAGCTGGCATCGTAAAGTGTAAATGAAATACATCCTGGATGCACATGCTTATCTTTCAACACTAATAAATAAGAATATGCATTTGATAGATTTTCGTAATTGAGAAATTTAGTGTAAAGGCAAAAGGAAAAGGACCAATTGTGAACTCTAAGCCATGCAGCAGAAGAGGTGACTGCTGGCCCCAAAGCAACTTTATGGTGCTGGGATTTCAGAGTCCTCAGAAACTCATGACCAGACCATTCTCATCACCTTCCCAGGACCTTTTCCAAGACTTCTCTCCTACAAGCCTCTGTCAACATGCCTGAAGATGGCAGAGTGTGATCTAGCTGCTTCCCAGGGCTGTCAGAAGCACCATGATATTTGGGGAGGTTAGCTCTCCAAGATGCCCCTGGGCAGTATACTGAGCTGGCTTTCCTTATCCCTCTAGAAATGAGTACACGTGAGCGAGAAATACAGAACTAGAAGCCATTTTGGCTTCTGTAGAGAAATCACTTTCGTAATGAAAAAAAGTAAGATATGGCATCTCTCTAAAGAAGAGTTAATATTAAAGTTTAAATAACTTGCCCGATTTTTCTCCAAAAAGGTGAAAGGCTGCATTTAACCTGGATCAAAGCCACAAAAATATAGACAGGTCATTTTTTTAAGGAAATTTATTTGTACCACTACAGCAGAAATTTATGTCTGTGTAAACCATACTTTCATGAAACAGATCCTCATACCATATTCTTCTTAATAACAGGCTAATTGCTGCAACATTATTCCTGCATTTTCAAAAGCCAGCCAACATGGATACCTCTGCTACTCTGTTTTGGCCTTCATAGCTGCTTCCTCTCTCAGGCGAGCTTTCTTTTCTAAGTTCAGGCTTGTTAAAGACTCATTTCTTCTGGCAGCCTAAAGTGAAACAGATTTGAACAAGTGATTATTTGTGTGGGTTTGGGGAAGATGTCATTACCCTGCACTCATGTCAATAGATTAACTGTGGTAGGGCATGCCCACAATGGTCTGCTGTGTGCACACTGGGCACAGACACATCCTCCCCGTGCCTTCTGCTTCCTCTAACGCTTCACAGTACAGTAGCCCATCCAGTCAAGCATGAGAGAAATGCTGCACCTCTACCTTCTCTGTCTTTCTGGCATGTTTCTGTAAATCTAGCTTCTTCCCTTATAATTAATTCCCTTATCTTTTTCCCTTTTTTCTCTCTTTAGTATTAATACCTTTTTGTTTCCATTTCTATCCTTTCTTTCCTTTCACTTTTTTGTTGCTACCATTTCTCCTATCCTAACTCATTTGTGTATTTTCATACCCTTCAAACTCCTTACTCCTCTTTTACCAAAAATATTTAGCTTTGGAGATCCCAGACTTTACTAAATACTATGACTGATGACTCTCACCAGTATCTATCCCACTACTCCAACCTGTGGGAGTAAACAGCAGTGGGGGAGAGGCAGCCATTCTCTTCCCTTGTTTCCTTCCACGTGACCTATTACATGCCTGTGAAGCTTACATAAGCTGACCAGTTTCAGAAGTTTTATACCAAATAAGTGAAACTAGCACCCTATACATAAGGTGGAATTTTCCTCTGTGTAATGTCACATGTAAAGAATTAGGTATGGGAAGGGGTAGGAGAATGGGAATGGTACCTTGATGGTAAGGACAGAACATACAATGGCTAACTTCTCTCTTCTATATAGCATTAAGTCTAAAAGTTCTCCATTCTACAGTAGCATTTACCAACTTTTAAGAAGTGGATAGTTCCATGTGAAACAAATGAAATGGCTTTCTGGTACATAAAGGAGAGAAAAGAAACTCTTAAAGTACATGGCGTATACCCTAGGATGACACTAGAGGAAATCCCAGGGGATAACTTGTTTCTAGAGTATTTAGACTCAGCTTACTATAATCAAGTATACAAAACCAATACAGACTTCTTAGAATTCCAGAAGCCCCTACGTCCTGTCCACATGCTTCTGCAGGTTTCAATCTGAGAACTAAGCATGAGAAGTCAAACAGGAAGTCAGAAGAAAAATTGAGGTGGGGCAGGAACAGAGATGTCTTGGAAAGAACTTCACCTAGTCCTGCACACTTGTCCCTCAGGCTCCCATAAGGTCAGCCTAAATAGCCAGTATTTTCCATTCCAAGAGTCTGAAGAGAGCCAGATGTTCATTCCTTTTACTCTGCACTCACTGGGGACAAGGAAGTCAGTTATCACTGGGTTGGCAGAAGAACCTTTTTAATATTTTATAATAGATATAAGACATCTCTTTCCACATGGAAGTTGTGATATATAAAATTAGACATAGTATTAAAATAAGGGTTTGACCAGTCCTGCTGCATATAAAAAAAAAACATATTTTAATCACAAGATAGTACTATGAGTTTGGGAACTTGAAAAGTTGGCTCTACATTTTTATCCTGCCACTTATTAGCTATGTGACTTTGGGAAAGTGATTTAATAGCTCTGAGCTTCAGGTTTCTCTTTTATAAAGTATGGATACTAAGAGAACCACTGCTTAGGTTCTCAGGGCATTGTGGTGATTCAGTGAGTTTAATAGTACCTGTGACATAATGAGAACTCAATAATTGGGAGCAATTTTACTATCAACCTCAATTAGACAGGTCTAGATTCAAACTGTGCTCTGCCATTCAGGAGATGGGCAAGTGAGCAAAGCTTTCTAAGCCGCGTTTCCTCATCTATAAATAAGGTGCTAATAATAGTATCTATTCCGATGTTCTGAGGTTCAAATGAAAGAACAGCCAAGTGCTTAGAAGACAGTGAATACTCAATTAATGATAGCTATTAATAATGATGTACGTTAAAACAGAGATTTCTGGACTTGAATACCTTTCTACTTGTTTAGGAGCTATGGTCCTTACACATATGGCCCAGTGTGGCTGAGCTTCAAGTAAAGAATGGTGACAAGAATGCTCACCAGGGTTAAGGCAGTTAGAGTATGGATAAATAAGCCCATGTACCGGGAGTGCGTTATAGATATGTAGGTGTCATCATTAGACACAACAGTGTCATTTTGCTTGTTTCACAATTTTTTATGCCATCTGTGATAACCACTTTTTTTTGTTTACTTCATGCAAAAATAATTCAGTCCTTCACTTTGCCAAAGTTAGGGTTTGCTATTTATCCCCAGACAGGATATCCCAGGTTTGTCCCTACTGTGTCTTATTTTGTTTCTTATCATTTCTCGTGTAGAAAGTAACCAACTCTTCGCAGAGACTAAATATGAGGGTCAACCCCTGATTTCCTCTAGATCCTTTGTAGAAAACAGAGACAGAGAGGAAGTCCACTCTCACCTTCTTGCCCTCAACAACCATCAAGATACATCCGGCCACTGTCAGGGCAATCATTACATAGCTGATCTTCACCCGGATCTTGTTCTTTGCAGCATCAAGCATCTCAAACCTAGTAATACAATGAGATCATGACAGACAGTTAACATTTCTCTTTCTGAAGTTTCCAGTAGGAAATAAGCTCTATGTCTGACAAGTCAAAAGTGGAGTGGTACCCATAAATATAAAAAAGATGTGAGACCTGGAAATCTTGTAGGATTTGGGGGAGGATGGGGAGTTTTCATAACTCATTTTAAATTTACATATAAAATCCAACAAGATAGCACAAAGTTAAAGAAAAAAAGTGTGAAGACAGAAAGTGGATCCAGGAACAAAGGGGGAAAAAAAGAGGGCAAAATGTATTAACCTATGCTTGCTATGCTCGTCTCCAATTTTGGCTTTCAAGTTTCACATTAGCAGCCAATGCTAAAAGTGAAACCAGAAGATATTTCTCCCTGGGGTTCTTAAGAAGATGCTATGTGATATAATGATTGTCTGAACAACATCCTGACAACAAATACTGCAATGAGCTTCATGAGTTTCATATGTTTCAACATGAATCACAATTCAGACAGAAAACAAACGTGGGAGAGAGTTAAACAATGCGCTCTTTATACCCAAGTTTTTGCTTTCTGCCTTGAACCAGGAACAGATTTAATACTCTAAATCTAATACTTCTAATACTTAGATTTAGAACCAGGAATAGATTCTAGACAATATGTGCAACAGAGAAAGATCCTTTAAGCAATGCTTCCTTAATGTTTACCTTTTAACTAATGTTTTGCTAAAATCGCATGACAGTGAACTTGAGACTGCGCTCTTTGGCAATTACGTCTTTGAACCTGTCTACTGAATACAGACCCATGTGCCTTAACAGAACACTGAGGGTTGGATTATCATTGTGTGAAAACTAAGACGCCTAACAAGGAAGAGTCTAAAGAGAAGGCCATTCCACCTTTGTGATTCTGTATGGAGGCAGTGAGTTGCAGTTCTATTACATGAGCCTGGTAGATACTCAGGGCAGCGTATGAAGAGTCCAAAGGGGCCCCAGAGAGAGCAATGGCCTACTCAGTTGGGATGTAGATAGGAAGTGATTATCTCCAGATGATGGGATGGGAGTGCTAACTTCCTTCCTTCCTCTCTTTTTCCCCCCAGATTTTTAATACACATTACTTTTGAAATCAGGAGGAAAAAAAATACTTTAGAAATGCTTGGAAGGAGGCACAGCGTCCAGGCATTGCAGGAGGCAGAACCCTGAAAGCATACACACTGTGATATAAGAGCTGGGACCCAGTGAGGTGGCAGTGTGAAGGGAGTTCTCTAGGCACTGAAACTGGGCCTGCAGGGCAGTGGGAGGAACCAGGGACAACTGCTAAGGACAGTGAATTGCTCTGTTAAGAGCATCTGAGAGCTCACCAACCACAAACCAACTACCCATGCTGACAATATTTTATGTGAATTGGCATGGATATGCCAATCTAAAGTGCTGCGATACTCATGAAAAGAAACATATTTTACTTTTCATTACAATAATTTTTCATTCAAGATATTTTACATTAAAAGAGTAAAATGCATTTAAATAAGGCCATGAGGTTGCCCTCCATCCCACAGAAGCAATCAGAGTGGGCAGTGCCTGTTCAGAACTACCAGCACAAGGATGAACCCTTGCTCAGGCCCAGAGAAGAGCATTCTATGGTGACTCACTAGGTAGTACTTCGGGCTTAAGGGGGATCTTGGAACCACGGGCAAGGCAGACTGAAGGTGTTCCATGGCAAAGTCTACACAGCACCTATTAGGGCCATGGGTATACACCAGCTTGTTTTCTGCTGGAATATTCAGGAAGAAATTAAGACACAGGCAGGAACTTAACATCATTCTTATTTCCAACTTGCTCTTATTTCCCAGGAGAGTACACTGTCATCTTAGCTAAGAAGGACCAGGGCTTTCCTGCTGAAGTAATTTTAGTGAAAATAATATACTATTTAATTTGACAGACAGAAGTAGAACGGCTCTGTTAAAGCCATTGTAAACAAAAAGCAAGTAAGACTTCTCTTCCTGGGAAAAGATACCCTGAATGAACTCAGATATTTTAAAATCATGCCTTGGAACCCGAAACCAGAAGTTCCAGGAATAGTTTCTTGCTAGAAGGGAACATCTAAGAGCTTTTTTCCCAACTCCCTATCAGTAAAGATGATGATACCCCACAGGGGAGATGGCATCTACTTCTCACAATCTCTCTTGGCTGAGATGCAAACCAATCAGGGTCTTTAACATCAGGAGGCTGGAGCAGTGGTTCTCAACCAGGGTTTCGTTTTGTTTTGTTTTGTCCCCCCAGGGGACATTTGGCAATGTCTGGAGACATTTTTCATTGTTACAACTAAGTGCCACTGGCATCTGGAGGATGACCAAGCAAGGATGCTGCTAAACATCCTATCATGTACACAACAGCCTCCGACAACAAAGGATTATCTGGCCCAAAATGTCGATAGCACGGGGATTGAGAAACCCTGAGTCAGAGGAATCTATACTGATCTCCAGACTCTGAAAAAGTCCCAAGATCTCAGCCACAGCTGGGTTTAAGAAAGTTGGTGATAGGAAGCACGCTTTCCGGGATCCCAGAAAGAGAATATGTTGCTCTTAAATACTGTTATGCCTTTGGTTGAATACTTGGGTGGATTTTATAGAATATAATTATTGTCAGTGATACCTGATATACCTAGATTAAAAACAAGCTAAAAACAGTGAACATCACTGCTTAGTCAGATTTCTGTAGCTAGGAGAGGAAATCAATCAGTTGACTTTTGAGTACTTGACAGCTCTCCACTAGGTGCAACATAACATATCAATGAGAAGGCATGGATTTTCCAGCACTGTTTTTATTGCAGGTACTTGCCAAAGAGGAAACATTTAGAGAAGTTAAGACTGTTCTAGGATTTGGCTGAAAGGTTTTCAATAGGGACTCAAAGGAACTGTTTTTCCTTTGAAATGGATCAGTGAGAAATAAAAGCTGCTTACAACCCCTAAGTTCAGCACTCACGAGACAGTCTCTGGGATTTCATCTTCCTTTTTGAAGCGACCTGACCATATCAGGATCTTCCTCTCCCAATGTGTAGGTTTGTGTAATGGCACTCTGTGGCTGTAAGTGTCTATGAAAAAAACAAGACAAGACATCTTACTTATTTGAGGTTATGACTCTCAAATTTAGCAATTAAAAAGTGCTATTCGTGCTTTTTAGCTATCCACTAAACAGAACCATTGAGAAACCTGAAGCGAATTAGAGCTTTGTTTGAATGGAATTTCTTAGGATGCCGCATTTGTCAAATGAGATTCAAAAATCTGTGAAGGCTGAGGTAAAATAAAAGCATTATTTCCTAGCCATTGAAAGTTGAAAGAACACCATAAGCAAGTATATAAAGATAAAGATGAACTAAGAAGGGAACAATGAGAAGCTTATTTGACTTCAGTAGAAAAAGAACAAGGTTATAAGGTAAAATAAGATTATCAAAGATCCTGAATGCCAGGCTAAGCTTTTTAAACCTGATTTGGGAACTTTGAAGCAAGGAAGAAGTTAATGTTTTAAAAGATTAATCTGCATAATAGATGGAAGAGAGAAAGGAAGGATAGGATAGAGTGGGCACAAGTCCAAACAGGACCTTGTAATACAACAGTGCGGTGATATGGTCCGAACTGGAGTTGGAACGGTGAGAATAGAGACAAAAAAGTCAATCTGAAGATGACTGAAAGAATTTGGAGACTGATTAAGACAAGGAATGAATCAAATAGCCTCAAATGTGAATGAGCAAGACAACAATAGTACTGTTAACCAAAATCAGGAGACTGAAAAGAACCAGTTAGGAGAGGAAAAAGCATGGATACCATTTTATATCTATCTATTGGGTCTAAATTTACAACATCTGAATAGGTTTCATGAATTAAGTCAAAAGCAGAGATAATCATCAGTGCAAAGGGAGAGCCAGTGAAGATGATTAAGACCCAAGAGACTGTCCAGGAGAAAGAGGCAGCAGACGAAAATGAAGTGGCCAAGGAGGCGGATGAACAAGAAAGGCACACAACCACAGACTGTAAGAGAAAGTCTTTCAAAAAAATAAATAAATAAAATAAAAGGAGAAGTCATTGAAGATAGGGAGCAGAAAAAGTTAGGGAATCACAAAATGTTAGGGTTAGAAGGGACCTTCAGAGATAATCTCATTTAACTTCCACGTGCTGCCTACATCTCTCACAGACCATCTCCTTGACTGTTACCTACTCCTTCATACTCCTTCCCACTGCCGCATCGTCGTGCTATGCCTCTCTCACTTAACCAGAAGGCAACAGCAAAGGGAACTGGGAAGTCACTAGGAAAAAAAATCCATAAAGAACCAAAGGTGAGAAAAGAGGTTTAGAAGTATAGAAATGGCATCACTGTAGTTTTATTTTTTAACTCTCCCAGCACTTGGCACAACTCTATAGTTGTTTTTTTGCTTTCTTTCCATTGTAAGTACATTAAAGATAATTTGGAAAGTATAGATATAAAAGTAGAAAATAAAAACTATCCCTAATTCTCCTGTTGTAGCATAATCACTATATTTTTACTTTGGTAGTGTTTCCTAAGTCTTATCCCTGTGTGTGTATGTGTCATTTATATGTATATCATGATGTGCTTAAACACGATATAAAATTTTGTATCCTATTTGTTCATGGACATAATGACAAACATTTTCCATGCCAGTACATGGTATTTACAAGCACCATTTCCAACAGCTGTACAATCTCATCAAGTGCATCTAACATACATAATTAATCATTCCCAGATTATTTGACATTTAGATTTAGTTCTCATTTTCCTATTATAAAAATGGGAACATCTTTACACTCAGAGATTTTCCACATTTGGGGTTATTCCTGAGGATAGACACCCAGAAGTGAAACACCAGGTTGAAGGATATAAACATTTTTAAGCTCCTGATAACTATTCTTTGAAGATAGTTCTTTTCCATTCACCAAGACCTGCCTGACCTGAGCATACACCCATGAAGAAGGAACAAGAAAATAGCTTGTAGGACCCTACAGTTTATATATTATGCTCCTTGTTTCCACAGTAGTGACAGTGACAAGGGTTTGAGTTAAGAATAGGAGTACTGATGGCTGAAATTAATGCCCAAGCCAGAGGCTGGTGCTAGTTATATTGTATCCCAAACATCATTTCCTAATGTGGTTCATCTTTGGGGTTCCTAAAAGATAACTTCTAGATCACTATTTACTTTGGTGCATCCATTCTCCAACAAAAAGCTCCAATTTAATCCTGGAAATAAGAGATGAAAGTGACAAGTGAGGAAAAGGAAGAAAGCATTGCTACATGTGAGCCAATAATAGTACAATTGGGAGGCCTCAAATATAGGACAGGGTATGACAACCCTGCGATGACTTGTCTTTTAGGTTGTTTTGATTCCAAGTTGTTCCATTCATCAGGAGCTTCTATAACTGGAAAAACGAATACATACTTACAGGGTGGAGCTTTTGGACTTTCTTGTGGTTTGGTGCAAAATCCATTTATTCTCTTCAAATCAGAGTTTCTGGTAAGTCTTAGAGATGAGGAAGCATCTCTTTCAAATAACCTAAAATAGCTTCCTAGAAAAAGACAGGAAAATGTTTCAGAGAAAGAAAATCTAATGGTGTCTCAAAATAGGAAATACCTACAAGGTTTATATTTCATCTATAAAAATTAACTCATTTAAAAAGTGATTATACTACTGTGCATGTAAGATACATATATTTAATTTTTTTAATGTTTATTTACTTTTGAGAGAGAGAGAGAGAAAAAGTGTGAGTGGGGGAGGGGCAGAGAGGGAGGCAAGAATCCCAAGCAGGCTCAAGGCTCTGAGCTGTCAGCACAGAGCCTGATGTGGGGTTTGAACTCACAAACCGTGAGATCATGACCTGAGCCGAAATCGGATGCTTAACTGACTGAGCCACCCAGGCTCATACATACATATATATATTTACATATATTTAAAGTGTGATCCTTGGTGCTGTTTTAAAATATACATGTTTTGCTCATCAGGAAATTAGCAATTTGTAATATAAACATTTTATCAGCTGTTTATAAAAGTACTTCTCACACGTATTTTGTCATAACAATGCTCCTGATGGAAATATTACATATTACAGCACTGAGTTATTTAGGTAAAGATTAGAACCTCTCACAAGTGATAAACCAAGATGCCAAATTGCCAATACGACTCTGGTATACTCTGGGTAGGGGGCTGCAATGGCCAGCAAGGGGCTCTAGAAAGCCTTGTTTTGCCTAAGCCATAATTCCCCAACTGGAAATCAACTTCAGGTATAGTAATTGTGTGAAGTTTTTAAACTCTATATTAAAAAATGTATAAAGCTATATTATATATATAGCTAATTTTAAAATCTAAATTCTAAGCACACTTAGAGATCAGTACTATAAATCTCCATGCACTCACCACCCAGTGTCAACAATTATCAACATATGGCCAATAAATAGTTTCATCTGAACACCCCTCCCTACTTCCTACCGAATTATTTTAGAGCAAATCCTAAACATCCTATTAGTTCACCTATGAATACTTCAGTATGTATCTCACAACAGCAACTTTTCAAAATCATTATCCAGAATACCATTAGCTCAACTAAAAAATATTTCCTTGATCTTAGCATATTATGATCAAATATTATATTTCCCCAATGGGCTCATTTTTTTAATAGTTGATTTATTCTAAATAAGTGTACATTGAATATGGTTGATGTGTCCTGTATAGGTCCCCTGCCTTATCATTTGTTGAAGAAACTACATCATTAATTCTATAGAATTTCCCTCATTTCAGATTTTGCTGATTGTATCCCCATGGTGTTGTTTAACAAATTCTTCTAATTCTTTTTCCTCGTAAACAGATTTTTGAGGCTTCATCAGATTTAAGTTAGAATTTTTAGGAATAATATGCTATAGGTGGTACTGTGTTCTTCCTACTGTATCTTATCAAGAGGCATATATCAATTTTATTTTGTTAAGATTTATCAGTAGGTGCTATCAGTCTGACTCATCCCTTATAAAGTTCTCCATCAATCTTTCATTTAATGTTTTTATCAGACATTGATGATTGTTACCTAGATCTATTGTTTCATTATAGAATATAAAACGGTCATATTCTACATGAATTACTGGATTATTCTAAGGTAAAAGTCCACAGGAAATGTGGAATGAATGCTTGATTCTTTCCATTTGCCAGTTTCAAACTGATGAACTGTTTTCCTTGCAGCCTCCACAGGCGACCTTTTGTTTAAAAATAACATAAGGAACGCTTGCATTTTAACACATTATGTACTCCAGCCCATTTCAGTCATTTTTCTTTTTGATGCTCAGATATTCCCATTTTTAGCCACTAGGGACCCTTCCAAATTGGCTCCTGAGTACTTTCAACATGTGCTCAGTAATCATTGATAGCTTCCCTACTTTCGGACATGATGCTCCAGATTTGTTTTGAATGCTTCCTGTCTCTGATTTAGAATCAGACATTCCTTCAGGGTGCTATGGTTTTTAAAGAGGAAGTATTACTGGGTTTGTCATTGTTTCCATGCCTTCTCAGTTAACAAAACTAGGAAATACATTCATTCCTAAAACAAATGTATGCCTAAGAATTTAGTTTTGGTTAGCTATTTTCACCTTTAGCCTTAACATGAAATTTTTAAATCAATCATAATTAATCAGAATTCTTTTTTTTTTTTTTAGTGTTTTTATTTATTTTTGAGAGACAGAGCATGAGCAGTGGAGGGGCAAAGAGAGAGGGAGACACAGAATCCGAAGCAGGCTCCAGGATCTGAGATGTCAGCACAGAGCCTGACGCGGGGCTCGAACTCATGAATTGTGAGATCATGACCTGAGCTGAAGTCAGACGCTTAACCGACTGAGCCACCCAGGTGCCCCATAAATAAATCAGAATTCAAAGCAGAAAAAGCCAGAAATGCTTTTGATGAGTGAGAGAAGAAAGGGGAGTGATTCTGAGTATGGGGGTCACAGTACAAGAGAGACTGGGGCTGATAGGATTCAGAATCAGAAGACCCCTAGGGTCCTAGAACATGGAAAAAGGGGAGCACTATGAAGTACAATGGAACAGAAAAGAAAGTTGGAAAGACACCAGTGATAAATTTGCTAGTATCCTGGCACTCTGTGATGCTCTGGGTGACAAAAAAAGTAATGCCTAAAACTTGTATTTAATGCAACCAAAATGTTCCCTCACAGCTTTGTGGATAAAAGCTCATAGGAAAGTTCAAGTAGTTTTTAAGATCTATTTGTTAGTAGACAGTCTGTCTGTACCTTTGTAGTTCCAAACTCCTACCTGGATGTCTTTGAGGCTTCAGAGTTGGAGCAATAAGGGGGAGGCAAGAGAGGGAATAGGAGTAAAATATGTTTTTTTTTTCCCCAAAGCTGACTAGAACCACGATTTATTTTTTTTCTCTTATGTTAAAAAAACTTTAAAAAGTTTATTACTATGTTTAAAAATCTTTAAAAAATTTTTAATGTGTATTTATTTTTGAGAGAGAAAGAGACAGAGAAAGAGAGAGAGCACAAGCGGGGGAGAGGCAGAGAGAGAGGGAGACACAGAATCCAAAACAGCCTCCATGCTCTGAGCTGTCAGCATAGAGCCTGGCACGTGGCTTCAACCCACGACCTACGAGATCATGACCTGAGCCAAAGTTGGATGCTTAACTGACTGAGCCACCCAGGCCGCCCCTATTTATTTATTTTTGAGAAAGAGAGAAAGATAGAGCAAGCTAGGGAAGGGCAGAGGGAGGGAGAGACAGTCCCAAGCAGATTCCACACTGTCAGTGCAGAGCCTGACTCAGGGCTCAGACTCACAAACCGTGAAATCATGACCTTAGCTGAGATCAACAGTTAAGCATCCAACTCTTGGTTCAGCTCAGGTCATGATCTCGTGATTTGTGAGTATGAGCCCTGCATCAGGCTCCACACTCACAGCATGGAGCCTGCTTGGGATTCTCTCCCTCTCTCTCTCCCCCAAAATAAATAAACGTTAAAAAAAATAAATGTAACAATTTAAAAGATATTACTATAGACTTAAATGGGTATATGTTTATATTTGTGTAAAGATTTTTAAAATAACACTTGATACATAACTCCATTATCATAAAACTAATCCTTTTAAAGTGTACAGTATCATGGTTTTTAGCTTATTCACAAAGTTGTGTACTGATCACTACCATCTAATTCTAGAAAATTTTCATCATCCTAGAAAGAAATGCCAGATCCATTAAGTCACTCTGTTTCTTCCTCCTTCCAACCCTTGGAAACCACTAATCTACTTTCCATCTCTATGGATTTGCATATTCTGGAAATATGGAAAATTTTTGATGTTTTTTATAAATAGAATCATGTAATATGTGGCCTTTTATGAATGGCTTCTTTCACTCAGCATGTTTTCAAGGTTCATCATCCATGCTGTAGTATTTATTGTTGTTGTTTTTTTTTTTTTTTACGGACAAATTTTATTCCATTGTATGGATACCCTAGACCTTGTTTATAGTCAATGGACATTTAAGTGGTTTCCACTTTTTGGCTATTATGAAGAATGCTGACATGGAAAATTATGCACTTTTTGAACAAACATTTTCATTTCTTTGGGGCATATACTAAGGTGAAATTGCTGGGTCATACGGTAACTCTGTTTAATCATTTGAGGAACTGTTTTCCAAGTGGTCACATTTTACATTTCCATCAGCAATGTTTGAGGGTTCCAATTTCTCCACCTCCTAGTCCACATTTATGTTTTTTAATAAAAGCCATCTTAGTGGGTGTGAAGTGGCATCTCGTTGTGATTTTGATTTGTATTTCTCTACTGGGTAATGACGATGAGAATCTCTTTACTTGCTTGTTGGCTAGTTGTATATGTCCTTGGGGAAATGTTTATTCAACTTCTTTGCTCATTTCTTAATTGGGTTGTATTTTTATTATTGAGTTGTGTTGTCTGATGTATGACTTGCAAATATTTTCCTCCATTTCATGGGTTGTCTTTTCACCATCTTGATGATGTCCTTTTAATACAGAAGTTTCAAATTTTGATGAAGTCCAACTTATCCTTTTTTTTCTCTTTTGTTGCTTGAGACTTTGGTGTCATATACAAGGTCACAAAAGCTTACTCCTACGCTGTTGTCTAAGAATGTTATCGTTTTAAGTTTTAACATTTAGGCCTGATCCATTTGGAGTTAATACAGGTATGCTGTGTGTGGAAGGGATCCAACTCCATTCTTTTGCAGGTGAATGAATATCCAGTTTTCCCAGCATCATTGGTTGAAAAAAGCATTCGTTCCCCTGTTGAATTATTTTGGCACAATATAGAAAAAATTGAGCATAAATGTGAGGGTTTATTAGTAGACTCTCAATTCAATTCCACTAATCTATATTCCCTTGTATTCTATCTATGTTCTGTGTTAGCTTAGTGGCCACCTAATCGCTGAACAGACATCCTTAAATGCCTGCCACCAAGAAGTTTGCCAGACTTTGCCAAAGGGCTCTGTGTGCCTGTTGCAGCATGCTCTAGGGTGGGTGAGGGAGAAACTGTTCCCACTGAATTAGCTGAGTTGGGTGAAAAAAAGGCAAGCCCAGTGAATGGGTGTTTCCAGGGAAGTTCCAGACAAGCCAAGAGTAACAATTCTCAGGGGTTGTGGATTTTAGGGCGCTCCAAATCCATTCTGCCTTCTTCAGTGCCTGCTAGAACTCCTGGTTTTCATTAGCTACTGTGATTGACAGGCTACTGGTTTTCAAGGCCACTGTGAAGCTGACAGGACAAAGGAAACTGTTAAAACTATTATAAAGCTTGCTATTCTTACCATGATTAAGTCATTTTTCTTGGATAAATACTACTCAGACTACCACAAGCCTCTGGTTATTTTCTAGAGTTCTGAAAAAGTTGATCTTAAGAATTTTTGGTGGTGTTTTCATAGTTTTTATATATAGGAGTGGATTTTCAGAGGTCCTCTTATGTACCAGAAATTGGGACCTATGTTTATGTAAAGATTTGTGGTTATTTGCTAATTTCTTTCATAAGGGTATGCATTTTTTCATTTTCTAATTCTGTAATCCCAGAAGGCCTTGCCCAGGTCTGGGTAACCACCCCACCAGTGCCACCTAGTGGCAGTAAGTGTGCACCATAAAGAAAGTAGATAAATTACAGTATAATTGATTTCCACATCTTTCCTCATTTTAAATGTGGATAATGTAGTATTTACTGCAAATGGAAAAACAAATGTGACAGCATTTGGCAAGATGCTTGAAATATACCAGGCACTCTAAATTTTAAGGGTTTTTTTTGAAGTACTACTTAAAACAATAATTTTCAAAACATTTCCATAGCACTTTTCAATTTTACCCCTAAAGTGGTCAGAATTTCTGACCATTTTATGCTAATTTTATGAATGAAAATATTCTATAAAACTTTTCAATAGTTTTTCATAGCTCTCGGGATTAAAACAAAATTACATAATGCTGTGATTCTCAAACCTCAGCGTGCACCAGAACTACCTGAATGGCTTGTTTAAACACAAAGCACTGGGGACACGTACCTTCAGTTTCCAAATCAACAGTTCTGGGGTGGAGGCTGGGAATCTGCATTTCTTACAAGTTCTTAGGTGAAGCTGCTACTGCTGATTTGAAACTACACTTTCAGGCCCACTGTGTTTGGGGTTTTAAAAATAAAAAACTGTGCTAAAATACACATAATAAAAGTTTACCATTTTTACCACTTTTAAGTGTACAGTTCTGTGGCATTAAGTACATTCACACCGTTGTGTTACCATTACCAACATCCATCTCCAGGACTTTTTCATCTTCCCCAGAGGACCCCTTGTTTAATGTGACCTACAAGGCCCCATCTCACAGCATCCTGCCCCATTCCCTTCTGGAAGGCACTGAGACAGAGAGGAACAAGGTTAACTGGCAGTGAGCTACAAGGTCCACAGGAAACAAATTATCTCCTTAGGTATTGCTCTTCCCCATCCCTCTTAATTAGAACAGAGGCAGTTTAGCAGAATAGAAGACAAGGTAACTCTCAGCTTAGTTTGGGTAATGACGATAAGGCAAAAAATGATAACAGGTACACCTACTTACTACCAGTCAGATAAATCCATGTTTGGAGATACTCATTCAACAAATAATAACTGAGTACCTACTATGTATCAGGCATTGTTATAGACAACATATAAAAGAGATAAAAAAATTGATGCTAATAAAACTTGCATTCTACTGGAGAGAAAGTATATGCACATACATATATACATACATTGTTAGACAATAAATGCCAAGAGAGAAAAAAATGAACACTGGGGACAGGACATAAAGTGAGGCGCTTATGTGCTTGGAATGGAGTGTATGAGATTTTAGATAGACTACTAAGGTAAGCTCTCTTTGAGAATGCCACTTTTGAAGGAAGTAAGGGAGCTAGCTATGCAGATATCTAGTGGCAGGATATTCCAAACAGAAACAATTTAAGAGCAAAGGCCCTACAGTGGTTCTAGGAACCACAACGAGGAGGCCAGTGTGGCTGGAATGGAGTAAGGGGAGTAAGATTTGAAGTGGAGCTGGTGGTGAAAAAGTCACTTGAAGGCATGAGAAGTTTACCTGGATCAGAAAATATCTGCCAGCTTTTTCTTACTACAACTTCATACTGAATGCCAGTAATTTTTACCTCTCTAAAGTATAAATGCCGTTCAAAACATATGCAAATATGATATTTTACACATTAGAAATAACAAATGTAAAAAAATTAAAACTGAAATCACTAAAGAAAATTATGAAGTACTTAATGTGATTTGTTATTCTGCAATTACAAAAAACAAAAGCATAAAAAAGTTTTAGTATCATTAAGATTTCTTTTCTTCCTTTTCTGTCTCAAAGAGATAAAATATATTGCCCTACAGACATCCAAGCCAGAAATTTTCCATCCTCTGGTGAATTACAATTAAAAACAAACATACAAACCAAAAGAAAAATGGCCCTTTAACCCTCTGGTTGCACTTGCAGCCTGCCCCTGGCTGACCAGTTCTGCATCCCTGGGGCCCTAGCAGGAAGTCGAGATGAATCCTCCCTGCTGCCTCTGAGGATGTGACTGACAAATGGCTGGTTAACCTAGAGTGGAGGTTCTCAAACTTTAGTATGCATCAGAATCACCCAGAGGACTTATAACAGATTACTGGACCCCAGTTTCAGTGTTTTTGATTCAGTATGAGAGGTCTGAGAATTCCCATTTCTAACAATTTCCCAAGTGATGCTGCTACTGTTATTCTGGGGGCTCACAATTTGAAAACTAGTACCTCAGAGGTTTTACTAGGAGCTGGAAGCTACAGTTGGTCAGCTGGGATGAGGCTGGTTCAAGTACTGGCTTTCGCCTCGTTTTCCCCTCCTTTCCATAAAATGTCTTTCCAACCTCATGATAGACAGTGCAGAGAGGTAGGGATCCTTTTTTCTCAGAATCTTTCAAGACACTCCTGGAGTGAATCATCAGTGATGTGACATTAGACATGATAAATGGAGGTTCAATGAGTGCTGGGAGAGGAAGAGACTTTTAGAAGATATCTAATTTAGTGTCTTATAACCTGTATGAAAATCAGTTGCTAAGCGTGTTGCAAGTATGTTGCTAACTAGAAGTCTGCTAATCATCTGCTTAAAAATAAAATCATGGCATTTGTCAAAATCCATAAAACTATACATCACAAAGAGCTTTTAATATATGCAAATTTTAAAACATCAACCAGGATGTTGGGAGAATCCAAGGATGGAATTCAGGCTGTGACAAATGCGCCAAACTATTAGAAATGTATGACATGACCTAACTTCACAACCTTCAAGGTGGGGGAAAAAGAAGCTGACATGAGTAACTTTGGAAAACATTGTTGTGGCTGGAAACTGTACCAAAGATAAAAAGAACTATACATAAACACTGTACTCTAGTTGGCAAATTTGTTTCTTACAGGAGCATGGATTAATAATCCTGAAACTACTTTACAAGTATAGTAGGATTGAACAAATAAGTAAATAAATGGTAGGTAATGGGGGTGCCTGGGTGGCTCAGTTGGTTAAGCATCTGACTTGATTTTGGCTCAGGTCATGATCTCACCGTTTGTGAGTTTGAGCCCCGCATCGGGCTCTATGCTGATAACATGGAGCCTGCTTGGGATTCTCTCTCCTTCTCTCTCTGTCCCTCCCCCCCTCACAATAAATAAACTTTATAAATAAGTAAGTAAATAAATGGTACATAATAAGAATCCAGAGAAAGAAGTTCCAAAAGCAAGGGTAGAAGGCTAGAATGAATGTGGTGCTGGATCAGAGAATTCAGTATTAACTCCTACAGGTTTATACAGATATTTATTGAAGTATATAAATATATTTATATTTCACATATATTTTTATGTATATAGAGAGATAATAGACAAAAGATATAAACACCGGGGCACCTAGGTGGCTTAGTTGGTTGAACATTCAGCTCTTGATTTCAGCTGAGGTCATGATCTCATGGTTTGTGGGATCGAGCCCCATGTCGGGCTCTGCACTGACAGCTTGGATTCTGCTTAGAATTCTCTCTCTCCCTCTCTCTCTGCCCCTCCCCCAGTCAAGAATGCAGGCTCTCTCAAAATAAATAAACATTAAAAAAAATCCTAAGTGTCTGTCTACACACATGGGTTACTATACATACATGTATTTCCTAGCTCTACCCGGTAGGAGGGCATGGAATCAGTGATACTTCAGTAGGAACAAGCACACTCAGTGCCCAGATCTGGATTTCTAAATATCATTATCCAGTCAAAGGAACTAGGGCTCCTTGGAGAAGAATGGCTGACTCTAGGCTGGAATACCCTGCAGTGCCAGAAAATAAGGAAGTATTCAAAAAACACAAGGATGTTTTTAGATCGGGGCATGTAAAGGGACACAGGAGCTGATCGGATAGAACGTAACCTGGAATAATTTGAACAACAAAATAATGTAGTAATAGATTATATAACTTAAGGTATAAAATATATGCATCCATATGGATATAAAAAATAGCTGAATAATAAACAAGGGAGAAGGGACAAATCTTCCTTACAGAAAAATCCCAAATACATGTAGATATTCTTCTCTCTGGGATTCCTTTCTCCTTGTGGAAAAGTGTGAGTTGGACTTGGTGACTTGTTTCCAAAGGACAGAGAATGGGAAGGGAAAAACAGTAACTTTACAAGGAAGAAACAAACTGGTCAAGGTTAAAATCGTAAATCATGTGGATATCGTCTAATATGATGTAATAAAAAGGGCACTTGACCTCTGCTAGTTATTCTTTCCTCAAACCCATAACCCTACTCTCACCCTAAGTGAGCATCAAACAAACCCAAATTGAGACATATTCTACGAAATACCTGACCAGTCTTCTTCAAAACTATCAAGATCATGAAAACCAAAGAATGTGAAACTGTCACAGACCAGAAGAGACTAAGGAGACATTGACAACTATGTCATGTTGTGGCATCCTGGAACAGAAAATGGGACATCAATAGAATAGCTGGCGAGACCCGAATAAAGTCTGTCCTTTAGTTGATAGTAATATACCAATGCTAATTTCTTAGTTTTGACATATGTAGTATAGTTATGGAAGATGTTAAAATTAGGGGCAACTGGGTGAGAGGTATACAGAACTATCTCTGCAACTTTTCTGTAAATTAAAATTATTCCAAAATAAAAATGTTTCTTAAAACATGGGTACTTGGGTATTAATTATATCTTGTTTTTACTCGATATGGGTTTTATGAATATTTTATATTTACTTGATATTTAATATTTTTAAAAGTAGCAAAAATTTGATGTTATCTCTATAAAAATGTCATTCTCACTTGCATTCCAATATGCTTTTGGAATGGGACAGAGAAAGAAAGGAATGGAGTAGGAAATGTGCCCAATTCAGGATAGACTTAAAATGTGTAGATGAAGGTCATGTGACTAATGTACGCTGATGGAAATGAGATGAGAAAATTATACATGTTGGTATATATCCTGCCACACCTTGCTATTTTCAAGAATAGTTGACATCGCCTGGGAACTTGTTAGAATAAATGCAAATTCTCAGCTCCTACCCAGACCTACAGAATCTGAGTCAGTATTTTTTTTTTTTTTTTAAGAGAGAGAGAGAGAGAGAGAGAGCGTGCGTGCGTGCAGGCAGGGTAGAGGAGCAGAGACAGAAAGAGAGAGACAATCCCAAATCTCAAGCAGCCTTCACACTCAGCAGAGCCTCAGGTGGGAGCCTGGTGTGATCCCACCACCCTAAGATCATGACCTCAGCTAAAATCAAGAGTCAGACGCTCAACTGTCTGAACCACCGAGGTGCCTGTGGGAGCCTGCATTTTTTTTATTTCTTTTTTTTTTTTAAATTTTTTTTTAACGTTTATTTATTTTTGAGACAGAGAGAGACAGAGCATGAACAGGGGAGGGTCACAGAGAGAGGGAGACACAGAATCTGAAACAGGCTCCAGGCTCTGAGCAGTCAGCACAGAGCCCGATGCAGGGCTCGAACTCACGGACCGCGAGATCATGACCTGAGCCGAAGTCGGACGCTTAACCAACTGAGCCACCCAGGCGCCCCAGGGAGCCTGCATTTTTAATGAGATATCCAAGTGATTCATATGAACATTAAATTTCAAGAAGCAAACAGATATCCACATTCATTCAACAGTTGATGAGTACTTACTGTGTGCCAAACACATGGAAATGAATACCACATATTCTAAAGTCTAAAACAGTACTATTTACTCAGCCTCAGCTAGGAGCTTCATAGTAGAACAAATTCGCAGACCTCACCCCAAACCTTCAGAATCTCCTGGAGTATGGCCTAGAAAAATGTTTTAATAAGCCCTCTAAGTCATGCTTATGCATACTGAAGTTTAAGAAGCCATGCTCTACAAAAGTGAATTTCAAATTTTGCATACAACAATCACCAGAGTAGCTTTAAAAAAAAATGCAGAGCCATCCAATGAAATCCCAGTGTCTGGGAGCAGGACTCTGGCATCAATATTTTTTTAAATTCTCTATGTGATTCTAATGTGCTACCACGTTTGAGAATCGCTGTTCTTCAACACAATCAGCCAGAGTCCCTGTCGAACACAGGTTACATGGATGACCAGGGCACCTCCAGAGCTTAATACCTAACTCTGGCAGAGTTCAAAATTCCTCTTTTCAACAGCTAATTTGCTGAAAAGAAGCTCTGATTTACTTCTGACTTCTGCACATCAGTAATATGTAACTCATTACATCAAAAGTCTGGAATCCCTGTAGAGTTGTATGCCCAGCTTTCAGATTTTACAAAAGTATGCGACATAGACTTCGGAATCTCCCTTCCAGGCTCCCATCGCTCACAAACCTACCTGCCTTCTTAATGAGGTCCATGCTGATGTTCTAGGGCTTGGAATTTAAGTGATGTCACGGGCCTAACTCATTCTGGCTCTGGATACTGTGCCTATCCATGCTCCCCCACAGTGAGAGTCCTTTTGTTTGCCAAACGCCCAAAAGGATTTGGGAAATAGGCAGAAAAGCTTTCAGCAGGAAAACAACAGTAACAATGGTGATTTTATACAGTAAATCTGAGTGCAGAATGCAGGACAGGCCAGGGGTGAGGAAAAAGTAGGGGCAAAGGAAGCAGGAGTAGGAAGACATAGATATGGGACCTTCCTTTTAGGTTATGTCACAACACTGTAGTTCAAGTGGTTTGTGTGAAGAAATAAGACAGCTATACGTCCTAATGGAGAGTACCTAAGAGATGTGAAAAGTACTAGGGAGGAAAAATGGCAAGAGAGATCGACATTATGAACTTTGGTGGGCTGACTAGAACCCTAGTCACCCTTTGTAACATTGCTTCTATGGGAAAAAAATTTTAGAGTTCAAAAATAGATTTATAAATAAGCCTTTGGAAATGGGCCAGTTTTTTTGTTTGTTTGTTTTTTGGTGTTTTTGAAACCTGGCCAGTTTTTAAGTGGGGAGGAAACTACAGGAAAAAACTCTTTACAATTCTATGTATCTGGTGGCCAAACTTTAGTGAGATGGGGCCATAATTTGGTATCCTCCCATCTACCCAATAATGGCTATTTGAAACTCTCTTGGTCTTAGCTGTTGACCTAAATCCACTTTGTGACAGAAACAGATTCCCTACTTCTCCATCTGTTTTTTTGTCCTTCTCTGCAGGCCTTTAAGAACACTAGGCCTTCCTTCACTCTAAACTAGTGAAGCATTCCATCTGTGATCCCTCTTACTGAGACATGTTGTCCCAAACTTATCTCACCACCTCTAGATTCTTCCCTCTGCCCTTTTCCTGCCAAATGTCTCCCTGCTTTAAAAGAAATAAACTTTAGAGAAGTAACACTTGCTCATTATAGAAAATTTGGAAGCTTAAAAAAAAGTATGATGAAAAAATAAAAACACCTAAAATCACATCTTCCAGGGATAACAACTTGGTGTATTTCTTCCCAGGCATCTTCCTATGTTTATATATAACATACACAATTTTCATAATCAAATACTATATCTTGCATATGTCAAAACACTTTTCCAAGAGATTAATTAAAAAATACCTTTGGTGGCTATATAACATCCAACCCATGGATATAACCTGAATTCAATCATTCCGTTGGCCGGATTTGTTTCCCAATTTCACTATTACAAAAATGAGCAGTTTTCTACACAAATCTTTGATGGCATTTCTGATTATTTTCTTATGTAGAATCCTGGTAGTGCAGGGTTAGAGAATAGGAACCCTTTTAAGACCAGAACAACTGCTTTCCAGAAAGGCAGAACTGATTTACACTTTACTGGTAGCTGATGAGAACTCTGGTCTCATTATACCACAGTGGCACTGAGGGTACACTATCTTAGACAAAACAATCACTTGTTCTCAACAGTTCCTATAAATAAAAAACTAATCTCCTTCCTTTCATAGTTCAAATGACTGAATAAGTGGCATGTATTTAATTTACCATCTTGGTCTCACCACCCACACATTTTACTATAATGTTTCTTCCCCCGCTCACTTTACTAAAATTGCTCTAACATTAGTGATTTCCCTCTGGTCCCATGAATGTTTTTAGAATCTCACCATTAGCTCATTTGATTCTATTCTTCCCATCTTTGTGGCCATTTGACTCTACTAATCTCAGCCTTCTACAAGACCTCTGACCCTTCTTACCTTATACTGTTATATTCTCTCCCTTCATCTCTGACCTCTATGACGTACCTTCTTTAATGTCCTCTTTATCACTTCCTATTAGTTATACTATGTCAGGCCTCCAAGATTCGGTCTTTGCCTCTCTCCTGCATTTGTCTGTCTCAGGGAGGACTCCCTCCTTTGTCCCCTAGTCTTTGACTGGGAGATCCCACATTTACCTATAACTCAATGTCACCTACCACTCAGTAACTCATGACCCTCTCTGCCACAGCAGTATCCCTTCTTAACTTTATTTCTGACAATGGTGCAACACTCCTACAGTCCTCCACACTCAAAAACTTTAGTTTTGGGGCACCTGGGTGGCTCAGTTGATTGAGCAGACTTCAGCTTAGGTCATGATCTCACCATTTGTGAATTTGAGCCCCGCATCAGGCTTGCTGCTGTTAGCATGGAGGCTGCTTGGGATCCTCTGTCCTCCCTCCTTTCAAACAAAGATTAAAAAAAAAATTATTAACCCCCCCCCCCACACACACACAAAACTTCAGTCTTCCTTAAATTATCCTGTTTCACAGAGCCATACTAATTTCTTCAAAACACTTCATATATATATATATATATATATATATATATATATATATATATTCACTTATTTTTTATCATTTTCATCATCACCTCACACATAGATTTCTGTAATATCTTCACAAGCAGTAGCTATTCACGTATGTAGCAGCCAATGTAATTTTCCAAAAATGCTTCTTTGGGAACTTCCGCATAAAGGCTTCCTTTCTGCCCAAATGCGTGTAGTTCAAAACACTCAAAAGGCCATACCTTTTCTATTACTTCCTGACTGAAATCCAAGGTAATCCTTTCTTCTTACTACCCTTTCTCCTCCCACAACCTCTCCAGACTCATTACTGCTCCTATCTTTGCTCTTGTCTGTCTCCCGTTCGGTTTCAATGGAGCCTTCAGTAGATAATCTTAACCTATACATCTATTTCTTTCTTAAAGCCAGTGGTATGCTGGGTCATGGGGGGAGGTCAGTGGAGAAAATCCCTGACTTGTAGTGTTTGCCAATAACCCTGACCACAGCAGATTTCAAGCTACCAATGTAACATGACTAACTGTGAAATTGGGAAGCAATGTGCACAAAACCAATAGGAACTGGCTCCATGACACCATGGCAGCACTTAAAATCTTTTCTTCAGTCTAGAACTTAATATATACTGTACTACATAAGCTCTCCAGATGTATTATATAGGTGTATTTGTTCATTGTAATAAACTGCAGCCTTACCAAGAGAGGGAGTGCACTCACTTTAGAGTTTTCAGAGTGTACAGGGCATATAATGTGTGCTCAATAAAAACCTGTTGGCAACACCTGGAGTGTGTGATAAGCAAAGCCAAAGAGCACTAAAAATGGGCATGTATTCATTTAGGGTTGGTTAGCAAGAACAAACAAAACGAACAATGAAGGCGCAGAATGTACTGGAAATGAAATCGGAATGGGAGCCGGGAGATATTAGTTATGTCCCAGCTTTGCACCTGTATGACTTTTCTGGGGTCAACTCAGTTTCCTTCTGAGGCCTTAACTTTCCTCATCTGTAAAATTAGGGGGCTACACTTCATGACCTCTAAGTTATCTCTTGATTCTAATGCTGCAGAATGTCAATTAAACTGACAAGGAGGCTCCATGGTCCACTGTATTGGTGTAACAATGATAATGATAAAATCATTTTAAAATCTGTTGAAAAGTCAAAGAAGTGTAGGACGACAAAATTTTTCTGAAGGTGTGAAGAAACATTCTTGTAAGGCCATTCCATTCCTTTGACCTAATAATTATTCTGCAGAAATTAATAATTGTTAATTTTAAGTTTTTAATTTTTAAAAAAGCTAAAAATAATTATTCAAAGAATATCAATTGCCTGTCTACTATGAGCTGGACATTGATAAATGCTGAGGATTTAGTAAACACAATTTAGTCTTTACCGCCATGGAACCTACAGGAGTATAGTTCAGTAGTCATTTAGTTCCAAATCATTTTATCAGTGCCTTTTAACTTAAAGAGCACAGATTGCTCTAAGGAATGGATGCGAGATACAGATCCTCTCTTCCCCAAACAGGTATATAGTCATAAAAACATGAATATAATTTCAGAGGTTCACAGGACCTCTCATCTGAGAAGGGGTCCAAGAACCACAGGTTAACAACTCTGACCTATATCTACAGCTACACCCACAAAATGACAAATTCAAGCTCATAAAAACCTATATTCTGTTTGCTAAGAAAGTACAGCAAAGATTTCCAACAGAAACATTTAAAAACAAAGGTCCATCGTTTAAAGGATTAAGCTTTGGTTATTTGAAATTTCACTCACCTAGAGTATCTTATTCCAAATAATATTCTGGATAAGTGAAGCATGCCTAGATTATGTTTCTGTATGATCTGCCATTCCTTTGGTTGTCTGATAAATCAGTCTTCTTACTGAAAATCCATTTGCACATGAATGTGTGCTTCCATTTCCCAAGTAAATCTGCATTTCATGACACTTCCATTTCACATTAAAGAGACCCAATTAGAGGCGCCTAGGTGGCTCAGTCTGACTCTTGATTTCAGTTCAGGTCATGATCTCCTGGTCATGAGATCAAGCCCCACGTTAGGGCCCCTGTGCTGAATGCAGAGCCAGCTTGGGGTTCTCTCTCCCCCTCTCTCTGACCCTGCCCTGATTGCGCTCTCTCAAAATAAATGAACAAACATTAAAAAAAAAGAGAGAGAGATGGGGCACCTGGGTGGCTCAGTGGGTTGAGTGTATGACTTCGGCTCAGGTCATGATCTCACGGTTCATGAGTTCGAGTCCTGTGTCGGTCTCTGTGCTGACAGCTCAGAGCCTGGATCCTGTTTCAGATCCTGTGTCTCCCTCTCTCTCTGCCCCACCCCTGCTTGCACTCTGTCTTTCTGTCTCTCAAAAATGAATAAACGTTAAAAAATAAAAAAGAGAGAGGCCCAGTTAGTCATGACAAACACATATACAGCAAACACATATCCTATATAAGCAGCTTGAATGAAGCAAAGAACACAAGTTCCTGAATTAGAAGGCACTTACTCATCTCCCAGTTCTAACGTTTTATGGCTAAATGATCTTGGACAACTCATTTAACCATCTGACCTATGTTTATTCACTTGTACATTGGAGAATGAATGATAAGACTTACCTAAGAAGGATACTATAAGAAATCAATCAAGTAAAATAATGTATGTCAGAGTATTTAGCTATAAAATGGGCACAAGTGGGTGAAAAGGCAGATCACTTAGAGTTGCTCACAAAACATCAGACATTCAAAGACCCTTTGGAAAGAGTTCTTCATGTAACATTCTTAGTGGATCTATCTGGAATAAAGTATGTTGTTCTTTTTAGCTCAAGGAATTTTGTTTTGATTGATTGCCCAATACTGAAGATCTTGAATATCAAAAGTCTGCAGAGAGGTTTTTGAATCTTTATAATGCATAAATATATCTTCAAGACAGGAAGATAAACTACTTATAAACCTTTAGTCTTAGTTCCTATGTAGTCAAAGTCTCTTTAACTCAGCTATTTTAGTTTTTTTACAGAGTAATTATTCTTTCACTTACCTTGTAACAGCTAACAGGTCAACAGGGTGTACACAAAAGATTTTAGGTAAATTAGTTCAACGAAGCTGAACAAATTAAGGCAATCAATCTCTTTTAGTGGAGGGAGTGTTTATTTTAAAAGAAGTGTGTAATATTCTCTAGCTTGAGACATGTTTTCCAGTCCATTCTCCATTGGAACACAAAATAAGCCATAGAAAGGGTTTTTTTTTTCTTTTTTTACATTTCTTCATTCACATTTGTAATGTACATTATTTCAATAGGCAAGTTTGGGGTGATTCTTCCTTTAAAATTTGAAATAGACAGCTTTTTGGTAATTTGCTACCAAGGAAAAAAAAATCAATCATCACATCTTACCAAAGCTCATAAAGGTGACCAAAAGTGGTTTGCCCTGGTGCCTGGAAAAGTGTCAAGAGGCAAACTTTCTGATTTCTCGGCCACTACTAAGCAAAGTAGTTCCCCAAGCTCTGGTAGTTCCCCAAGGAGACAAATTAAGCTCTGACTCCAAATACCCATTACACAAATGTCTACTAGAAAAATAAACTGCAGATTCTACATAACACTTTCCCCCAAGAAATTCAAAATACTTCACTGTAGAATTGTTTAAAAGAAACGTATCTCCCATTTTAGAAAAACAATACTATTATTCTGTGAAACCTTAAATCCCTTTTCTCATCAGACACTAAGTGGGTAGGAAACCGAGACTCGAGGTTTTCCCTGAGAGCAGAGATAAACTCTTGAGATGGTGAGAGACTCAAGTAGAGTTATGGACGGGAGAGGTTAGGGTGGAAAGCTGAATCAATCAAGCAGATGGGGGGGGGGGGTGTCTCTAGGGATGGCAGGTGCCTTAAGAACTGAGCTCAGAGGAGACAGGGGATGGGGCGGGGCGATAAAAGAACGGGGAGCAAGGGCTCTTTAAGTTAGTGGGAGCCGGGTGGACGGATGGCCAGGCACCGGGGTCACTCCTGGTCAACTCCAACTATCTGCTTAACAGTTGCTCTCTCAGCTTTTGCTCTCTCCGATCACTTTGGGTAGGATTCTGAGGAACTTGGGAGTACGTGATGAAGTCAAGCAGTTACCGGGCCTGGGGGAAGCTGCAGGACTCCTCAATCTCCAGCAGCCACGCTATCTTCCCAACCTCCCCCAGCCCGACCCGCGTCTCACCCGCCGCCCAGCGCAGGTTGCGCAGGCTCCCCATGGCCGCCTACTCCGCCGACCGGACTGCGCCTCGCAGGCGGTGACAGCGCGCGGGCCCGTTCAATGTCACCAAACTCCGCAACGGGAAAGGGGTGGGTGGTACTGGCGGACGGGACATTTGGGACTGGTGGGAGGACCCAGCGGGCCGTGCGTGACGCGCGGGGCGTGTGGGCAGGGCTTGCGTGACGCACGGAGCGTGTGGGACGTGCGTGACGCGCGGAATGTGCGGGCTAAGCGCCCGGTTCTCCCTCAAACGGTGCCGCCTCCGCGACGCGACTTTAAGAAAGCTTTTGTGGAGTCTGGGTGTTAGAGGCCTTTGCATTATCATTCTCTGTGTCTGAGAAAGTATCCGTTTGAGATAGAAGAAATGTGATCACTGCAGAACTGTGAACTGTAGACTCCGAAATCACACTGCCTAGATAAACCCAGTATTTCAATACTGTTTTTCTAGCGTTTTCAATGAATATATTGCTTTTATCAAAAACATGCACTTAAAATTAAGCTCCTAGTGATCAATGGACACTATGTCTTAGTGACTGTGAGCGTATTTCTCAGTCTACGTGAGGAATTCACATGTATGCTTACTATTTCTTCAATTTGCCTATTTTTATAAAACCAAGCATTTCCATACCTGAACGCTTTATACAGCCCTTACCCCCACACTACCAGTAATGTTTTTTGTTTTGTTTTTTACCTTTATTTTTGAGAGAGAGGCTCTGATGCGGGGCCAGAGATGACCTGGGCCAAAATCGGATGCTCAACCCACTGAGCCACCCAGGATCCCACAGTAATGTCTTTTTTAGAAACGTCTCTTAGCTGTCCCAAATTCTTAACGAACAAAGGCCTTTGTGCTGAAGGGACAAGAGGTAAATAATGAAGTGGGAGGGTTAAGAAAAGGCTCACTTCTACTCTAGATTTCCTCTTCAAATGATCAGGTTGGTGCCACCAAGGGGAAAAAAAAATGGGATTGGAGTAAAACTATCCCTTCAAGTTCTGATACTCTCCGATACCTCTAGGCCAGTTCCAGAGGCCGTGTTAAAAGGGGTGGGAACAAAAAGAAGGATACCACGGGTACAGGTTTCGGTGCAGACGAGCACCAGGGAAAAGACAAACCTTGCCTTAGGTTTCTCGCTTTCTTCGGAATAAATTTTGTTAGGCGGCGACGCGGACACCTTTGCTCCGTGGTGATTGGCTCCCGGCGGGGGCCTCGCGTTTGTCCAATATGGCGGCGCCCAGTGGCGGTGTGAACTGTGAGGAGTTCGCCGAGTTCCAGGTGATGGGGTTTTCCTCATGTGGCAGGTGTTACCCCCCAATTGTCCCCAGATCCTGTTCCCTGCTGTGGCCTGGGAGGGAGTGCGGATCAGTTGTGGAAGAAGCGGGCAGCTCAAGGCTCCTTTTCCCAGCCATTGGAGGTCATGGGGGCGCGCTTGGCCATAGCGAGGCAGCTCCGTGGGGGTCATGGTTCTCCTTGCGACGCCCAGGCCTTGAGTAACCGTCCCGGGAAACTTCGAGTGGTTCCGAGGTGGTAAAACCAAGCTTGGGCCGGGTGGTAGAGATTGTAACAACCTTTGAAGCCATCCCCTGAACTCAGTTCCTAGCCTCTGCCATCCCCCTCCTGCTTTAAGTTGACCACTCGTAGGAGAGAAGAAAGTGAAGGAGAACTTATTTACTTGATAAAACAAAATAAAAACTTAGTACAAGTCTTACTGTTTTGATAGGGCAGAACGTTTGGAGTTCTTGAAGGGGCGATTAATTTTAGTACCTGCTGTGGTGCTTCTGCCTTCCTATCCATTAGAGGAAATGTAACACTTAAGGAAAATGTATTTTAGGACTAATACCGACCCATGAATTAAAGAAAGGGGTCTGGATTTTAACTAAGTTGCTATGAAAGTTATTTTAATGTAGGTATAAACGCGCTGATGTCTAGATAAAGAGTTGAACTTAAAAAATCATGACCTTACAAATGTATCTTTAAAGATAATGAAAAATAATTTCACGTATCACTGACCTGTCTGTAGGAAGTTTTGTTCTATGAGCCATTTTGTAGGGAGTGGTATTCTTGAAGATAACCTCAACAGACTGAATTATTTGACAAACATTATTTGGCCAAAGAAGTTTATGTGGGGTCTTTCCACTTTTTTCGTGCCCTCTTCACCACTTCAGCTCCTCCTCACAACAGATGAGCACAACAGCAGCCAACTTCAAATGTGATCAAAGTGCTGGACAAATACTGATACTTGTAAAAATCTTAAATAAGATAGAAAAAGGTCGTTAGATTATGAAGTATATGGAATATTTAAGATTAACAGGCCTGTTTATGGCCTTGATCTTTCACATTAATTAGTACTATGAATTAATGAGCTCAGATAACTGAGCAATGATAGCCTTAGGTTTACTAGAATGAGCACTGGTTAGGGAGTTAGATGTTCTGGGTTCTAATACAGCTTCTGCCATTAACAGTTTTTGGACCTTGAGCTAATTGCTTAACCACTTAGGAATTAATTTTTGAATCTGCAAAATAAGATTTTGTTAAGTGACATTTAAAACTGCTTCCATCTTTATAATTATTTGAATCTCTAAAACTAAATTTCTTTTTTTTAAATATAATTTATTAAGTTAGCAAATATACAGGGTATACAGTGTGCTCTTGGCTTCGGGACTAGATTTCTATGATTCATCGCTTATATACAACACCCAGTGTTCATCCCAACAAGTGCCCTCCTCAGTGCCCATCACCCATTTTCCCTTCTCCCTGCCTACCCCACCCCCATCAGCCCTCAGTTTATTCTCTGTATTTAAGAGTCTCTTATGGTTTGCCTCCCTCTCTGTTTGAAACTATTTTTTTCCCTTCCCTTCCCCCATGGTCTTCTGTTAAGTTTCTCATATGAGTGAATTCTACATATGAGTGAAAACATATGATATCTGTCTTTCTCTGACTGACTTATTTCACTTAGCATAATACCCTCCAGTTCCATCCACATTGCTGTAAATGTCAGGATTCCATTCTTTCTCATTACCAAGTAGTATTCCATTGTATATATAAACTACATCTTCTTTATCCATTCATCAGTTGATGGACATTTGGGCTCTTTCCATAATTTGGCTATTGTTGATAATACTGCCATAAACATTGGGGTACATGTGCCCTATGAATCAGCACTGCTGTATCTTTTGGATAAATTCCTAATAGTGCTGTTGCTGGGTCATAGGATAATTCTAATTCTAATTCTAATTCCACACTGTTTTCCAGAGTGGCTACAGCAGTTTGCGTTCCTACCAACAATATAAGAGGGTTCCCATTTCTCCATATCCTCACCAACATCTGCTGTTTCCTGAGTTGTTAATTTTAATGTTTATTTATTTTTGAGAGAGAGACAAAGTGTGAGTAGGGGAGGGGCAGAGAGAGAGGGAGACACAGAATCAGAAGCAGGCTCCAGGCTCTGAACTGACGCGGGGCTCGAACTCATGAACCATGAGATCATGACCTGAGCCGAAGTTAGATGCTTTACTGACTGAGCCACCCAGGTGCTCCCTGAGTTGTTAATTTTAGCCACTCTGACTGGTGTGAAGTAGATCTCAATGTGCTTTTGATTTGCATTTGATTTGATTTGTGGTTTTGATGTGTGTGTTGGCCATCTGGATGTCTTTGGAAAAGTGTCTATTCATGTCTTCTGCACATTTCTTCACTGGATTGTTTTTCAGGTGTTGAGTTTGTTAAGTTCTTTATAGATTTTGGATACTAACCCTTTATCCGATCTGTCATTTGCAAATAACTTCTCCCATTCTGTCTGTTGCCTTTTAGTTTTGTTGATTGTTTCCTTTGCAGTGCAGGAGCCTTATATCTTTATGAGGTCCCAGTAGTTCATTTTTGCTTTTATTTCCCTTGCTTTTGGAGACGTGTCGAACAAGTTGCTGCAGCTGAGGTCAAAGAGGTTGTTGCCTGTTTTCTCCTTTAGGGTTTTTATGGTTTCCTGTCTCACATTTAGGTCTTTCATTATTTTTATGTATGGTGTAAGAAAGTGGTCCAGTTTCATTCTTCTGCATGTTACTGTCCAGTTCTCCCAGCACCATTTTCTAAAGAGACTGTCATTTTTTCCATTGGATACTCTTTCTTGTTTTGTCAAAGACTAGTTGGCCAGACGTTTGTGGGTCCAATTCTCTGTTCTATTCCATTGATCTATGTGTCTGTCTAAAACTAAATTTCAAAGGTATCTGTTGAAAGACCCAATAGTGCGTAGAAAACACCTTTATTTTTTCTTTTGGAAGGGCAGATAAGATGTAAGGGGAACAAAAGCTAAATTCTCTTGTAGAACCATTCCATTCACAGAAATAATGTAAATAAAAAGATCATAAAATAAATGTCATTAGTGAAACCTGGGGTAACTTTTTAAATAGTCTTTCTAGGGCTTTTCCAAATGTGTGGTTTATAATGGGGAATACCCTGGGTTAAAAGTCAGAAGATCTGATTTTCCAGAGCTGGCCTTGGCATATCACTTAACTTCATTGTAAATGAATATAAGAACATTTGCCACAACCCTCATAGGCACGCATGAACATAAGTGAAGGTAATGTAAAATGTAAAAATTTAGTATAACATTTAGGTTTAGATGAGTTAGGTAAAATTATAAGCTGTGGTTAGCTGGCACACTCACAAATTCTTAATCAAAGATAATATTTTTTAAAGCTGTTAAACCATTATATTTTGTATAGAAGTACCCTAAATGTGAAAAGCACTGCACTGAGTACTGTGGAAGAGAAACAAGAAATCATGTATTTTTATTATAAAGATTTAGGTACTTTTTCCTTAAAATTTTATTATGAAAATGTTCAAATGCTACAGAAAAGTTGAAAGAATTTTACAGTGAATACTTATGTACATCTAGATTCTATAATCAGTGATTTGCTGTATTTACTCTATCACATACTCATCTCAATATACCCATCAATTCACCTCTTTATTTTTTTGATGCATGTCAGTGGCAGTTGCAAACATCCATATTCTTCACTCCTAAATGTGTCACTGTTCATATCATTAACTAGTATTCAATATTTGTTCACTTTCATTTTGTAAAATTTACATGCAGTGAAATGCACTGATGTTAAGCATACCAGTCTTTTGATATTTACATATACCTGTAGTACAGACTTCCATCAACATAGAGAATAATACCATCACCTCCAAAAGTTTCTCATGCCCTTCCCAGTCAATCCCAGTCCATACATCCCTCCTCCTCCCCTCTTACAGTGTACTGCTACTATCCTGATTTTTTTCCATGTAGGTGCATGTTTTAAAGTTTGAGTCTTTGAAGTATTTTGAGTTTTTGCAGTTCTTACTTTTCTATTATAAAAATTGGACTTAGCCCTCCTGAAAAATATACTGTTTCCAAAATGAAATAAAGTCCAGAAAAGAATGTTTAAAATTGAGTGTCTAGAACTCCATTTGAACACTCATTTAGCAAGAATTTATTGGATGTCGGGGCGCCTGGGTGGCGCAGTCGGTTAAGCGTCCGACTTCAGCCAGGTCACGATCTCGTGGTCCCGGAGTTCGAGCCCCGCGTCAGGCTCTGGGCTGATGGCTCAGAGCCTGGAGCCTGTTTCCGATTCTGTGTCTCCCTCTCTCTCTGCCCCTCCCCCGTTCATGCTCTGTCTCTCTCTGTCCCAAAAATAAATAAACATTGAAAAGAAAAAAAAAGAATTTATTGGATGTCGTATTAGTCTGCTAGGGCACCCGTAACAAATTCCACAGACGGGGTGGCGTAAACAACAGAAATTAATTTTTTCACAGTTCTGGAGACTCAGAGTCCAAGATCAAAGTCCTGTTAGGGTTGTTTTCTGATTCATCATCTCTTCCTGGCTTGCATGTTGCAGCCTCATTGCTGTGTTCTCACATGGCCTCTTTGTGCGCAAAGAGAGAGAGATCTCTGGTGTCTCTTCCTTGTATAAGGATATAAGTTCTATAGGATTAGGGCCCCTCGCTTATGACCTCATTTAACTTTACCTCCCTATAGACTCTGTCTCCAAATTCAGTGACACTGGGGATTAGGACTTCAACATATGAATTTGGTGTGGTGGAAGACACAATTCAGTGTATAACAGATACCTGTTAGGTACCAGGCACTTGGGGAGACTCAGTGTACAGAAATAAAACAAGGAACATAATGCAAGCAGGGATATAAAACATGTAGAAGATATTTAGAATATGAATAAAATGCTATAAAGGTCAGAGAGGTCAAGAGATGGTAACTGAGTTGGGCCTTAGGCAGGACCAGGGGAATTCTAAGTAGAAGGAACAGTATATAGACAGAAAATTTTATGTATCTGGGGGAAATAGCCAATCATTATTGCAGGAATTCAGGATTTACACGGACACAGGAATTATGAAACAGATAGGAACCAGATTATGGAAGGGCTTGAATGCCAAGTGTGAGATTTGGGAGTCATTTTTGAACAGGGGCGAAATGGTCAAAGAGATGCTTTAGGAACATTCATCAGTACTGCCACAATCTTTGTTCACACCCTATCATGTCTGCAATTAGCTTTGCAGTCCATCCTTATCTTTAGTCATTTCTTTCTCCAGTATATCCCCCTTCAATCTAATCTCCATGACTTTATATTGTTGTCTTCTAAGTTTTAGAATCTGAACCATGCATCTAATTTCAGGCATCTGTGACCAGGTCTAAACTACTTAACATGACATACAAGACCTTTTAAAACCCAGGCCCAATGTCTTCTCCCTAGTTATATCTCTACCCTCTCTTATTCATGTTTCTCTCTCCCCAACCACTGCCATCTCCAGCATACATTTGAACTCTTCTGTCCAGCCACAGAGGCCTACTTTTCCCTGAATGCATCAAGCTTTTTATCATTTCTGATTTTTTTCCACTGGTTGCCACCCTGAAATCCCTTCTTCCTGACCCTATCTCTGACCCAGTTCATATATCAGCTGAACAAAATAAACTAAGTATTTTTTCCCAGAATGTTTAAGTTTTTGTATTTCTGTTGGGAATATTTCTTCATTTATACAGCATTGATTTTGCTAATTAGGTTCGGACAAAATAGACTATTTTCTAGCATCCATGATGATTCCTTTTGTAACATGTCCAGCTGCTCTCTGGGCCTGGAGGTGCTGGGTGTCAAGAGGGCAAGTCTCTGTTTCTAGCGTGGTGGGGGGGGGGGGCGGGGAGCATAGTGTGAGCATTGCTATAAAAATGTGGTTTGAGGAGCAGAATCTGAAAAGAGCAGCATGTGAATGGAATCTACTTCTTGGTACCTTCAGGCAGAGGGTGAGGAGGGGAAGGTTAATAAATTCCAGATCATTCTTTGGAGTATATTTTTATTTTACTGTCATGTAATCGACCTTTTACCACTCCCCATATACCCTGCCCAAAATAATTAAAGGAATTTACCTGAGGATCAACCTTAGGAATAGAGTGTAGTATAATTATAGGGGCAATAGAAAGTTTTCTCTACCCCTCCCTACTAAATCTGGGCACTCCTTAAATACCAAAATTGGCCTGTGAGAGGATGAGATTTTCACCGCACAATTACAGATAAGACATAAAATGCAATTCTAAGATAAGTGTCTGAATAATTTTAAATGGCCAGCCTAAAATTATAGATTCATGATATATCAGAATCTCTTCTTGTTTTGAGGAGGATTAAAGATTGGAGAAGCTGGAGACATTACAAAATTTGGAGAGTTACCTTTTCTAATGCTTTGACATTTAGAAGTTAATTAGGGTTCCAGGTCTTATACAAAGATATAGTCTTGAGAGAGCCACTGAGCTGTGTGTATCTCTGTGGACTTGTGTTTTATTGTGTATGATGTCTGCTCAGGGATGTCTTCTATATGTTTTCTTAGTGAATTTGTGAGAGAGGGAGGGAATGAGGGAGGATGCCACTGGAGCCAAGCATCAGATATTAGTCTGTAATTCCTTATGAATAATACACATGATTTATTGGGAGCATTTGTGTGTCTGTGTTGACCTTCATTTGCTCTCAGTCTATGAGGGCCAACCAAGCTTTTCTCTAGGCCCTTTTGGAGTTGCCTTAAGAACTCTGGCCTTTTTTTGCACTGTAAAGAAATGTGTGCCTAGTGAGGTGTTTTATATTTCTTTTCCTTCTCCCTTTGCAAGTTTGGAAGAAATTCCTTTCTGAATCCTACCCCCTTTTAGTTTTTTTAGTATCTTTTTTGTGATATTTAAGAATAGCTTATAGTTCTTTTTATCAGTTTAGAAATTGTCATTATATTTTCTCGAATTCAGTACTATCCAGTAGAACCCTTTGTAATGGTGGAAATTTGCACCATCCACTAGCAACGTGTGGCTCTTGAGCACTTGAAATGTGGCTAGTGCAACTGAGGTACTAAATTTTAAATTATTTAATTTTAATTAAAATAACCTCATATAACTAGTGTCTACCCTATTAAAACTCAAGTTTTAGATCATATGTTGATGATTCTCTAGCACACAGAAGATTGATGTATTTGAAAATCCACAGTTGTAGGTTCCATTGGTAAGACTGTGAAATTGACTGATTCATTACCTAGTTAATGCAGATAAATTCCCACTGCTTTATAAAACTTAACTGTTTTAATGGAGAGGAATTTGGCTATATAGCTAGTGATAAAACTCAAAACGGGTTAAAGTTCACAGTAAATAAAAATTCCAGGGAATGTCAAGCTATGTAATCTTTTACCTGGATTGCTGTGTCAAATCTCCTAACTGATCCTTTTGCATCTACTCCTGTTCCTATCTAATTCATTTTCCACATTTTAATACTTTAACCTAAGCAGTCATTTCAGAATACAGATTTGATCATGTAACCCCACCATACCTAAACACTTCATTGGTTTTCCATTCTCAGGAAAAAGACTAAAATCCTATAATCTGACCTATAGTGGTGGGCCTCAGTTTATACTATGTTTTCTCTTACTGTGTACAGAAGCCACATTAACTTTTCAGTCCATTACACATTCTATTCAGATGACTTGTTAAGATCACCCAGGATTTCCATCTTGCTAAATCTGAAAGTTAATTTCTGTTCACATTTTTCTTGACTTCTAGGAACATTTAACACAGGTGACCATTCCCCCCCTGAAACCTTTCTTCTGACTTCTGTGATATTAGTTTTTTCCTGTACTTTAAATGCGAGAGTTCTTTCTTGACACCCTTCATTCCCAACAGTCTCCCTCAGTGATCTCTTCTCGTCTCATGACTTTTAATAACATCAACTTGTTAATATAACTCTAGCCTTGTTCAGTGTCAGACTGGTATTTTCAACTTTCTATCCAACTTGTCTATGCAGATATTTAAGAAGCATCTGAAACTTAACATGTCCAGAGCAGAACCTTAAAAAAAAAGAATCAAACCTTTTTTGTGTTTGACTGCAAAAATGCAGTCCTGATTCAAAAGGAGAGTTAGTACCATGGATCCCTATATACCCAACCCTTAACTTCAACAGTCAATTCATGGCCACTCTTTTATTTATATTCTGCCACTCATCCCATCCTAATCAGATTATTTTGCAGCACATCCCAGATACCATATCTTTTTTTGTAAGTTTTCAGTCTCTATTTCTAATAGATGATAATTTAAACACACTACCAATATCACATACAATTAACAATAACCCTAAGTATTATCAAATGTCCTTTGAGTCGTAATAGAACTTTGATCTCATTCCTTCCAAATCTTTTCTTCCCTCAGTCTCTCCCCAACATCAGTTTAACGGCACTACCATGGATTTAGTTGTTCAGGCCTCAAACCTAACAGTCATCTTGTTTTCTCATTCCTCACCACCAATTCATCAGTTTAGCCTATCTGCTCTATTTTCAAAATATATCCTGAATCCAGCTTCTTCCTAATTCTATTGCTACCTCTCAATCAAACTATCTATCTCTTGCCTAGACTACCATAGTAGTCTGCTAAAGAGTCACCCTGTTTCCATTCTCTTCTCTATAATCCATTCTTCATCTACAGGCGAAGTTATCTTTTAAAAAAATTAATCATGTTATAGCATTCCCTTGCCTTTAACCCTGTTGCCTTTAGAACAGAGTCCTTAATTGTTTCCATGGTCTCTGTTGTCCTTCATTTTCTGGTCTCCTCTGACCTCACTTAATACCACTTTTCCCCTTATTCACTCCCAGCCCACTTGTCTTCTTTTAGTTCTTCAAATACCCCAAAGTTTGTTCTTGCCTCATCATTTTTGACTTATTCCCCCACATGTTCTTTTAGTTGGCTTATTCATGTCATTCAGTTCTCCTCAGAGAGGCCTTTCTGGATCTCCTTATCCAAAGTGTTAGCCCCTCAGCCCCACTGTCATTCTTCATCCCATTACCTCAGTTTGTTTTCTTTTTCACAGTATTGTTCAATACTGAAATTATCTTGTTTGTTGAGGCACTTGCTTATTACCTGTCTCTCCCTATGAGAATTTTGCTCTTTGAGGGTCAGAACCTTTAGAATGTTTAGAATAGTGTTTAGCATGGTGCCTGACACACACTAGACATTACTAAATATTTTTTGAATGAAGAGTGAGTTAATAAATGAACTGTGCTGGGTTCTGAATGCTTCATATGTTTAAAGAAGAAAGATTGCTGAGGACTCTCAGCCAAGGAAAGAGTTTTATCCAAAAGGTATAACTTAAATCTTGGCCTCAGAAGATCATTTTGATATAGATGGGAGAAAAGAGAGATTTAAAAAAAAAATTTTTTTTTAACGTTTATTTATTTTTGAGACAGAGAGAGACACAGCATGAACGGGGGAGGGGCAGAGAGAGAGGGAGACACAGAATCGGAAGCAGGCTCCAGGCTCTGAGCCATCAGCCCAGAGCCCGACGCAGGGCTCGAACTCGCGGACCGCGAGATCGTGACCTGAGCTGAAGTCGGACGCTCAACCGACTGAGCCACCCAGGTGCCCCAGAAAAGAGAGATTTTTAAAAGAGGTTTCTTTCTTTCTTTCTTTCTTTCTTTCTTTCTTTCTTTCTTTCTTTCTTTCTTTCTTTCTTTCTTAATAGTCAAGTTATAGGTGTGCTGAAGTTGGAAACGAAGGTTCCTGTGTACTACTTCTGCTAATTATGTACTTTTTGACACTAAATGGTGCTTCTGCCTTTTGTTTGGAATTTGCCATTCACACATATATCCTCCATTGTACACAAAACACCCAAAGTGGTGGTTGCTTAGTGAATATGTTGATATTATCCCTTAAGAATTCCAATTTATAGAGAATAATAGTACTATTGACAAAAATAGAAAGATACTGGAAGAGGGGATAAGATAGTGAAGCTGGTTTTAAACCTGACATTTGCCTGTGTCTTATTAGTCTAAATTATGAGCCTTCTACAAGCTACTTAACTTCTAGATTGAGATCTAGAAAAGGCTATTAAAATACTGATTGAAGATTAATAGACTGATAGGAACAGAATCTAAACTGCAGACTTAGACTGAATGGCTTAAATGGTTATTGTAATTGGAAACACCTAAATGTTCATTATTGGGGAAGTAGTCTTACAGACTGTGACACTTCCACAGGATATTTATGCCACGATTAAAAATATCTTCAAGGCACTTTAAGTAGCAAGGGCAAAATGCTAATGGTATAATGTCATAAAAGCAGGACTTTAAAGTGTTACAAAGGACCTCCAGTTGATAAAAATATTCATAGATGTGTACGGAAAAAACTAAAAACATTTTATAACATTAATAATAGTTAACTGTGGATGACTTTTATTTTTTTAAACTTTTTTGCTAGTTTTTCTAAAATGACTTGTAATACTTTAATCATAATAGAAGTTTTTATTTTAACAAATGGATGAAGAAAGAAATGAAGTTGGTTTCAGTCATGGATTTCAGTTTGGCATAGGAAAGATAGGCTGGTATGTTGAAGGAGGCAGAGAATCAAACAAAGTTGCTTTTAATACACTTTAATATTGAATGTTAACTTGTTGGGTGTTTTTAATATATATATTTCTAGCATTATATACTTCTGTTTCCCTGATGATTTTTCAGCCATCATGTTTTGCTGGGCTGGGGGCGGGGAAGAGAATTTAAGAAACAATTAAAAAAGAAAGAGTATAGTGCTGGAAACAGTTTGTGTTTTCTGGAGTCAGAGTGTACCTGATGTCCAGCCTTTCTCTAGTGACAAGTGAAAAGAAGTACCCTAATCAAAATGTAGAGAGAAGGGACTGCCCTATGTAGGTATTCTCACCAGAGTCTTTTTAAGTCCCCTGCCCTTTTAGTATTATTTTTCTTTTGGTTGGTGTTTTGAGAGTTGGAGCCTTTTCAGGAGGAAGAGATCTGTGGGAAATGTGAGTAGGGTCACTAAGGAAAGGTAAAACTAATTTCTGTTTTGTTCTATGAATAAGAAAGCCATGAAGAGACTTGATTCCTTCTATAAAAGCATGCTTTCTCCTGTACTTCTCCTGTATTTTTGTTACAAAAATAATAAAACAATCATAGTAAAAAGCTAAAAAAAGCAAAAAGCCTAAAAGGTCATAGGTTAATTTCTAAGTGAACCACTACTGAGTATTTCTTATATAGCTTTGCAGAATTTTTACATCTAGTACCACATTTTAGAATGATAGACATAGAGGCAATAGAGCAAGCAATTATGCTGGATTGTCTGGGACAATTTGAGGTAATTGCGTTTAGTAGAAACTTTTGTTGGCTGTATGCTTGGATGGAAAGAGCATACACTGCTAAGCATGTGCCACCAGGTGGGGTTTAAAAATGAATTAAAGCAGTCATGACCCTTGAGATGGTCACATTTGAGCCAAGAAAACAGGGTTGGTGCCCATTCTTAGAGTTACAATTACATAACCTATTATTCTCGTAATAAAGATTTTCCTGTGGTTGCACTAAATTTGGCATGGTTTCTCTACTCCTAACTTACAGGATTGTAAAATATCCAAGAGCTTTATGGATTTTTTGTTTGTTTAAATGTTTCTTTTTTAACACTTAACTTTCAATTCAGGTTATTATTCTTTTATTTTAAATATATATAGGAATTACTCAAGGTGATGAGGACGATTGATGACAGAATAGTACATGAATTAAACACTACGGTTCCAACAGCTTCCTTTGCAGGGAAAATTGATGCAAGCCAAACCTGTAAACAACTTTATGAGTCTGTAAGTGTATCTTTTGAGTCTTTTGTGCTTCCTTTATGCCTTTCTTTGCAGGCAAAATAAGAAACCAATTGACACATAATTAAACTGGATAAAAGTATGACATCTTCATGTTTTCTTGCCTACATCTGAGGGTGTGTATAAGTTTTGATCTGGTTGCTACAAACTAAGGAAAACGTGTGATCTCTCGACAGTTCTAAGGAGTGAGAGCATTTTTTGGCCCCTTCATGGGCAGCCTTTAACTTTAGAAACCTTATGCACCAGGGAACGAAGGAGGAAGTGAAACAGTCAAGTAAAAACAGCGAAACAGGAGCAAGGGTTTTGAATGAGTCAGTCCTAAGAAGCCAGACACCTGATACAATGAATTAAAACCTTTTATACTTTCTGTATCTTTTTTCTTCCCTCAGTCATCAGGGAGGGGAATAGAAGCATTTGGTAGTTGGGAGAGAAGCCACAGATCTTGTCCTCGTGTGAGGCTTTAGTTTCTCAAATATATATTTTTTCATAGACTCTTAAAGAGTTCTTTTGTGTCTCTTTATGATTTCTAAAAACAAAAGGAAATGGTAATGTGGCCAAATATTTTTTTATAATTTACTTATATCTTTTCATTAACTTGGAAGCTAATGTTCATATGGCATTTGCTTTTCTATGATCTGCCACAAGATTACTATTTGGATTCTTACAAAGAAGATATTACTTAAAACCTAAAATTCTATTTCTCAGTTATGAAAAGAAAAGTCAGTTTTATTCACATCAATTAAATTCAAAGCACTAATAATTGCTGATGTTTTTGTCCTGCTCTTATATGAGAGTGTGTTATTTTATTGAGTGCTTAGGTGATTCTTGTGGCTTGAGAAATTGCAAATCTGTGAACTTTAATGAGTAGAATCCAGTATTGGAAGTAAGGAGCATGAGTCCAAGCCCTAATTTACTTTGAGGTTGTTCACTTAGTTTCTTTGGGTAGCTCTGTCTGAAGAACTAGAAATTTATGATCACTTTAGTGATGCCCCCCTCATTACTCATATAATCTCTAGAAAAGAATCTCACTTGTTTTCATTTATAATCTTTTTTTAACCTAAAGATTTATAGTGTAGGGATTAGCAACATAGATTCCAGATGTAGATTAAGTCCTACCTCTGCTTCTTCCTAGCTGGTAGCCTTGAACATATCACATAACTTTTTGCCTCAGCTTCCGTATTTGTAAAATAGTAACAATAGTACCTAGTTCATGGGGTTGTTAGAGGATTAACTGAGGTAATATAAAGTGCTAACTGTACTAAATGTTTTATATATAAATGCTTGCTGCTTCTATTATTATTGTTGTTGTTATTATCCCTTTGTTGCACTAAGATAATCTTGCATATTGGAACCTTTTGTTTTAGATATTTGAGACCTTTCTGTTTTGGATATTCTCGTGTTTGTGTTTGGGTTTTTCTCTGACTGTATCCTAAAGGCATCCAACAACATGAACATTAGAGGAAGGATTGTTTACCTAGTAATTTTGTGCCAGGGATCAGGCCTGCGGCAGAGTGCCTATGCTAATAAGTACCACTGAGTTCCCTTAGATATTATCTCAGTTAAGAGTGGAGCTCTGTGAAACATCCAAATTGCTTAAGGTTACCTTGACTTCTTTTAGCCCCTGATGCTTCCCTTCTATAGCTGAAGAAATGTTTGCACTCTCTAATAATAATACTTCTTCATAGCAGATGATCAACAAAGTTATTATGAAGTACTAATTGTAGAAATTCCAAACCTTAGAAGAATACTCTTAATGAAAATAATTTCAGTGAGATACCCTTATTAAAGGGTATCCCTTGAATCTATGATTTTTTTCTAGCTGTACATTGTTTATTGTTTATTCTCAAGATAAATGTGAAAATCAATGCTGAACATTAAAAAGTCTGTGAATTTGGAACAGTGTTTTACAAATGCAAAACAATTGCTAGTGTCACAGTGATTGATTTAGGGTAATTTTTAAGGATGTCTCTTTAATATAATGAATCTTTGGAATATATGTTTAAATGATATGCTTCCCCTTGCATCTTTTTGTCAGAAATTCTGGAGAAAGATTTAAAAAACACAAAGGGCCAAGACAAAAACTTACTAACTTTTGTTTTATTTTTTTATTATTTTTGTAAATTTTTAATAGTTTATTTATTTTTGAGAGAGAGAGAACACACATAAGCAAGGGAGGGGCAGAGAAAGAGGGAGACACGGAATACAAAACAGGCTCCAGGCTCTGAGCTATTAGCACAGAGCCCTACGCAGGGCTCAAACCCATGAACTGTGCGATCATGACTTGAGCCGAAGTCGGCCACTTAACCATACTGAGTCACCCAGGCGTCCCATGTTGTGTTTAAAAAAAAAATTTTTTTTAACATTTATTTGTTTTGAGAGACAGAGGGACAGAGCATGAGTGGGGAAGGGGCAGAGAGAGAGAGGGAAACACAGAATCCAAAGCAGGCTCCAGGCTCTGAGCTGTCAGCACAGAGCCCGATGTGGGGCTTGAACGCAGGAACTGTCAGATGATGACCTGAGCCAAAGTTGGCCGCTTAACCAACTGAGCTACCCAGGAGCCCCCTGTGTTTTGTTTTTAAATGATGGTTAAACCAAGGGTCAGTGTCAGGGTTCTGACAAATGATGTTTCGGAAATTAGAATTTAGTGTAGAGTTAATTTAGAATCAACCTTTGTTCAGGAAAGAAAACACCCAAAAACTATGATCACGAAAAGTGTTAGCATTGTTTCCCTTAAAGGCAAAAAGGATTGTTTTTAAATAATGGTTAAAAGATAGTAGGTGAGGGGCGCCTGGGTGGCTCAGTGGGTTAAGCGGCTGACTTTGGCTCAGGTCAGGATCTCACAGCTCGTGGGTTCCTCCAGTCTGCTTTGGATTCTGTGTCTCCCTCTTTCTCTGCCCCTCACCTGCTTGTCCTCTCTCTCTCTCTCTCTCTCTCAATAAATAAACGTTGAAAAAGAAAAAGATAGTAGGTGAAAATTTGACTAAAAGAAGTTCTTAGAGTTTTGGTAAAGTATAATAAAACTGTGAAGTCCCAGATAGACCCCTGTTAGACTAGCTTTGAATCACTCTCTTGCCCCATCCTAAATGCCTTCATTCTGAAATTGCATACCCCAAATCAAAGGCAGTATGGTTATGATATGGTTATTACTCAGGGATTTTCTCCTCTAACCAAAGGAGCTGCTAGTTATCAAGCGTCCTCATTTCTTTGACATGTGTACAGAAAGAAGTCTATGCATATTCCTCTTGCATATGGCTCTTAATTCTGAATTTTCTTGAAGGTTGATCATGAAAGCTAGACTAAAATAATTGATAGTACAGAATAAAAGATGATTTGCTCAGTACTTTCTGTCCATAGGGGAGTGAGTTCACAGTGGGGCTAATCTGAAGGAAAAGTATGCAGGTGAAGGTAGGAGGGTGGTCTTCAGTGAGAAGTGTATCTGCAGGAAAGGGGCCAAGTTAATGAGGGGAACAGTGGAGGAGAGCCTAACCAAGGAAGGAACCTGTGTGGTGAGAGAGGCTGAAAGGAAAATATTGAACATTTTAATAAAATGTACACAATTGGAATTTGATTTTAAAATTCAGATAGAAAAAGTGAAAATACTGTGACAGACTCCTACTTAGTGCTAATGCTATTCCACCAATTATTGGAGCTTTAGACAAAATATTAAAGTGATTAAATAGCGTCTGACATCTGAGCAGTGTATTCAGTTATGTTATCCTTAGATTTTAGAGGTAGAAAGGATATTAGCGATTATTTACTCATAATCCATAATTTTGCAAAAGAGGAAACTGAAGCCTGGAAATGTTAATTATTTAGCCAGTGTCATACAGGGAGAGCTTCTTAACTCTAAGCTAGGATGGTTCATTTCTTCTGTTTTGGGAATTTCCCTACCCTCAATGGCTCCTTTCATTTTCTGGAATTATATCTGAAGGAGGAAACAAGTAACAGAAGCAGCGTATTAGCCAATGAAATATAGGCTTTGGACTGTCCTTGTGAATCCTAAACCTTACAATGAA